>NW_027186540.1:13666494-13669184 GCF_028583685.1 Petaurus breviceps papuanus
TCTCTCTCTCTCTCTCTCTCTCTCTCTCTCTCTCTCTCTCTCCCTCCCTCCTTCCCTCCCTCCCTCCATTCTCAGCTTTATGGCTTTGTAAATAAGTGCCTAAGATCTGTCTTTGGTGCTGAATATAAAAAAAAATTAAGAAAGATATAGTACTAGCCCCCAAAGAATTTATAATTTACTAAAGGTAAGAGAACATAAGAAGCACAAAGATCCATATAACAGGGAATAGTGTGTGAAAAGGGCAAAGGAATGATCAAAATAAATACTCCAAGAAATTTGAGGAGTAAGTGAACTTTCCCCTGGGGAATATTGGGGAAGTACTTGCAGAGGTAGCAGCACTTAAGTTGAACCTTGAAGGTAGTTAAGGATTCTGAAAGTGATGGGGCAGAGGCAGTACTTTCAGACAGGATTGTACAAATATACAGAGGCAGTAGATGATGTATTGAATTACACTTTGACTAGAACTTAAAGCATGCAACTCCCCAAACTAGCCTTCTTGTTCTTCACACAATAGTTGTTGTTCAAGCATTTTTCAGTAGTGTCCAACTCTCCATCACCCCATTTGGGGTTTTCTTGGCAGATACTGGAAAGGTTTGCCATTCCCTTCTCTAGCTCACTTTACAAAGGAAATTGAGGCAAACAGGATTAAGTGACAGTTATCAAGTATCTGAGGCTGGTTTTGAATTCAGGAAAATGAGTCTTTAGTACTCCAGGCCTCTATGCACTGTACCAACTAGGGAATACATCTCATTTCTCCAGGAATTCATACTGGCTTTCTTTCCATGTTTTAAATCACTCCCTCCTTATCAGTGTCTTTAAGAATTCCTCATTTACTTTGAAATATATGGAAAGTATCACCTTCTCCACAAAGCTTTTCCTGATTCCTCCAACTCCTAGCCACCTTGTATTGAATTATCTTGTATGTATTTTCGATTCATTCTCTATATACTTATTTATGTATATATTATCTCCCTATTCAGAATTTAAGTTTCTTTCAAGTAGAGGTTTGTTTGTATATCTTTATGTACTCAGTGCCTGGAACATAATAGGTGTTTATTAAATGTCTGTTGATCACTTGTGGCAAAAGGGAAAACAATGTAAAATAATATATAAAATGTAGATTGTAATCAAATTGTGAAGATTATTGAATACCAGGAGAGGTGTTTATATCTTATGCTAGAGTCAATAGAGAAGCCTGGAAGGTTTTTGATGTAGAAAATGATATTGCTTGACCAGTGTCTTACAAAAATGTTATTGTCAGTTCTCTGGAGAATAAGTTGGAGGGTAGAGAGACTAGTAGCAGCTAGAGGTGATAAGGGACTAAACTAGATTGGTGACAATGACAGAGGAGAGAAGGAATAGGATTGTTGAGAATAACTGAAAAATCTTGACAGTGGCTTCTATGGGTGGGAATGAGGAAGAGAAAAGAGTAGATAATTCTGAACATTCAAGTCTGGGTAACTAGGAATTGACTTCCTCTTTTCTTTCACTAAAAGAAGTGGGAAGATTGGTAAAACAGGAAGGTTCATGATCCAGCCATTCTGGAGAATAATTTGGAACTTTGCTCAAAGGGTTTTGCAACTGTGCATACCCTTTGACTCAGCAATAACACTACTAGGTCTATATCCCAAAGAGATCATAAAAAAGGAAAAAGGACCCATATGTACAAAAATCATGGAAGCTCTGTGTGTGGCAAAGAACTGGGAATTGAGGGGATGCCCATCAATTGGGGAGCGGATGAACAAGTTATTGAATGCAATAGAATAACACTGTTCCATAAGAAATGATGAGCAAACAGATTTCAGAAAAAAATCTGGAAAGATTTACATGCTGAGGCTGAGTGAAGTAAGAAGAACCAGGAGAACACTGTACACAGTAACATCAACATAGTGTGCTAACCAGCTTTGATGGATTTAGCTCTTCTCATCAATGCAATGATCTAAGACAATCCCAAAAGGCTCATAGTGGAAAATGCTATCCATATTCAGAGAAAGAACCATGAAGTCTCAATGCAGATGGAAGCATACTACTTTCTTCTCTTTTTAATTTTTTTTCTTTCTCATGGTTTTCCCCTTTTGTTCAAGTCTTCTTTCACAACATGACTAATGTTGAAATATGTTTAATATGATTACACATATATAGCCTATATCAGATTACATGCTGTCTTAGGAAAGGGAAAAAGGGAGGAAGGGAGAAAATTTAGAACTCATAATCTTATAAAAGCAACTATTGGAAACTAAAAATATTTAAAATGTGGGGGAAAAGAAAGGGAAGGTTCAGAGAGGAAGATAATAGACTCAATTTTGGACATGTTGAGTTTGAATTGTGCAGCAGCTAGCCTACTACTGAGCCAACTATGTGGTACAATGGACTTAAGAGTCATGAAACCTGAGTTCAAACTCACACTCATGAGCTATATGATCTGGGCAAGTCACTTAAATTCTATTTGCCTCAGTTTCATCATTTGTAAGGTGCGGTTTAATAATAGCACCAGCTTAACAATGTTGTTGTAAGGATCCAATGAAATATTTGTTAAACACTTTGTAAACCTTAATATGCTATATAAAACTAGCTATTATTATTATATCCCTCTCATAATTGGGATAATAAACTTATAGGAGATAGAGGAAGATACAGACAGACAGATAGATAGATAGATAGATAGATAGATAGATAGATAGATAGATAGA
>NW_027186540.1:13669194-13759811 GCF_028583685.1 Petaurus breviceps papuanus
AGATAGATAGATAGATAGATAGATAGATAGATAGATAGATAGATAGATTAGATTAACATTAGGAAGGATGTTTTGCAGCAGTTATATAAAAACTGTGTGAAGCAATGGGGAAATAATATATAGGAGAAGCCCCTAAAAGAAATGAGAAGGGATAGGATCAAGTGGAGATCTTCAGCAAGGAGAAGATTCATTTCATTCTATAAGCCTGGGAAAAAAAAAGAATAGAAGAAGATATAAATAAAGTTTTTTTAGAAACAGGAAGGGAGATGAAGGATTTCACAATAGACAACTTTAGTCTTTTTCAGTTAAGTAGGAGGCAAGATCATCTGCTGAGAGAGTTGATGGCAAAGTTGGGGGCCTGAGAGAACATTTAGACCAGTCACTGTAGGGAGTATGAAAAGTAAAGAACATCCCCCAGCCCCTCTTTTATATATTCCATTTAGCTTAAGATTTTTAAGTATGACATTTTCTTTCCTTGGCACATTTATGTCAATTCATTTCAAAAATGCAATGAAATCTGAGACTCTAAGTGTAACCATTACAGTAGTTATGAGGCAATAACGCTCAAGAGATGAAATACAGTGCCTCTGCTGAATGGTCAAGGACAGGGAAAATACATGTGGTGTTGTCTTTATCAAAAGCCTAGCCTAAAAGTGGTAACAATAGATGATAAAACAACTTTTCAATTTTTTTGTTTGTTTTTTTTTTGTTTGTTTTTTGCTAGCACCTCTTTGTGGGCCCTAAGAAATCTATTAGAAGTTCAAGTTACCTTCTAAGTCAACATTTGCAAAAAGCCATCATTCATGAGTACCCAATGATGCATTTACTTTGACAAGGCCACAAAAAAAACAAATTAATTCAATGCAAAAAAAAAATGAATAATTGGGGCGGCCAGGTAGCACAGTGAGTAAGAGCACCGGCTCCAGTGTCAGGATGACCTAGAGATCCAATCCCGGGCTCAGACACTTAGCAACCACCCAGAAACACCTGGCCATGTAACCTTGAGCAAGTTACTTAACCCCAATTGCTTAGGGGCGGCCAGGTGGCTCAGCGAGTAAGAGCACTGGCCCCAGTGTTGGGATGTCCTGGGGATCGAGTCCAGGCTCAGACACTTAGCACCCACCCAGAAACACCTGGCTGTGTAACCTTGAGCAAGTTACTTAACCCCGATTCCTTTAAAAAAAATGAATAATAATTAAATCAATGGCAGAATAAATGACCAGAAAAGTGCACACAAACAAGTATACTTTCCCATCAATTACTATGCTATCAGGAAAGGAGTAGTACCTACACAGGCAACATGTGTGATGTACATGGAGGGATGCACATGTAGGGAAACCATGTAGACATAGACTACCCAAGAATTCCAGGGCAAGTCACGGCATCTTACACCAGAGAGCCCCCAATGCTCTTAGGTGATGTCATCATGCCCTTCTCTGCTGTGTGTCTCTATTGAGTTTCTGTTGCCATCTGCAACAGAAGCAGCAATTCAATATCTATTCCTTAGAGAAGGGACTTATAACACTAGCGGTCTCTATTTCTTTTGTGATATAAACCACAACCATTGAGCTACATTCAAGGAAGCTAGCAGGACATTCCCTTAGGCATTGTGTGCCAACAACTAACATTTATATAATGCCTTCTATATTCCAGGCACTGTGCCAAGCACTTTACAAAGATTATCTCATAATAGCCCTGGAAGGTCAGTGCTATTATTACTCTCATTTTACAGTAAAGAGAAATGAGAGACAATAAGAGTTTAAGTACCTTACCCAGAGTCAGAAAAATAATGTGTTTGAGACAGAATTTGAATTCAGGCCTTTCTCACTACAGGTTCTAGAGTCTGATTCTATTCACTGAATCACCTTACTGCATTTAACTTTCTTTAATTCTTCTATTGCTACTCAGTCTCTTTGATTGGGGGAGGAGGAGATGGTATATAAGGAATTAAAAGCCATCAACACAACCTTGGGTTGTTTTGTTTTATTTTATTTTAGAGGAATTCAGTCTAGGTGTATTTGTTAGCTAGGGATAGCTCTTTGAAGAAAAGAGAGGATAAAATGGGGTGCATAAAGGCAATCTCTTCTTTTAGGGAGTCTGAGACCAGTGAGTCCCTTGAGAATGGCAGGTCTGGGTGTCCTCACTAAGTCTGGCACCAATATGGTGAACCCTTAGGTGCATGGACAGGGGAAGAGCACCAGGCTGCCTAATGAGGCAAAGTGGCCCAGTTTGTAAATAGGGCAGATAAAAGCTTTTGTGCTATTAAGCAATGTGATGGAGTTATTGGAGGGGTAGGGGAGTTACTGCATCTTTTAGTCTGAATGAGATACGAAGAATCAATCTCAAAAATGGGAGGGTAATTAGCTACTAAAGACCACCGATATAAATGGTCACTATAAATAGTCAAATGAAACCACTGCATTGGTTGTATATATGACCTCTCGATGATTTTGATATCTGATTTTTAGATATGGGTAGTTATTAGTGACTGAAATGACTGAATTAGTAACTGAAATAACTCTCATGACATTCCTATGGATTTAGCTAATGTGCTATCCAAGTGTCTTCCTAGGCATGCCGCTAAATTGTGACCTTTTCTAGCTACTAATTAGGGTGCAAGACAATTTTCCTGCTTTGGAAGGTATACCATAGGTTACCTATTCCTGTGTAAAGTAATATTAACAATGACATTTACTATCCATGAAAAAAATGATATTTTTACCTTTATTAAAAGTTAATTTTCTCTCAGTGATCTATATACTAGTATTCGGCAATATTTTCAAGCAAAGTATTCAACATTTTTTCTTTCTTAGTATGACAATGTTGGTTTTTGTTGTTGCTGTCTTACCAAGTTGACTGAAACACAATGACATTGTTTACCCACAGAGTATCTACTAAATTAGGTAAGAGTTGTGATCAACATTTGTCGAAGGAAGATCTTATGTGAGAAAAGTTATGACATGTAGCATAAGGAAACTGCTATGTTAGTGTGCTTTTTTGGGGGGGCTGTTTTTCTCCCTATATTTCAGAAACAATTTCTAAATTAAAAAAAAATATTTTGACCCATGCATTCTCTGGAGCAGAAATGAATTGATGGTGGTATTTCCCTATGGATTTAATTTAGCAGAGCTAATGCATAGCACTTGTTGATAGGACTGACACACCGCCTTCCTTACTTGTGACCTTCATGGTACGGTATTCAGGGTTACATTTTAGAGTAATTAACCACCAAAGACCACCAATATAAATTGTTGAGATGGGACAACTGGAATTTGGCAATCATTACTCCTATCCCTTTGGAGACCAGAGTCACCATCTCCTTGCCTATATGCATATAATTTCTACTTTAACATGCTGAACACTAAGGAGCTTTTGCAAAGGAAAGATCCATGTACTTAATGGATATTCTACAAATATAAGAGACAAGAAATGGAATGGGTTTAATTTTTTCCTAGAAGAATGGTGACCCCTGGGTGGTGTCATACTTTTATGTAAAATATGGACAGAGCTTTATCCCTTCTTGATAGACAAAAATTCCTTCTCTCTAGGAGCATCTGGTGCCAGGATTTTTTTTTTTTTTTGCTTTTTGGAGGGGGGAATGGAGGGCAGTTGGGGTTAAGTGACTTGTCCAAGATCACATGGCTAGTAAATGTTAAGTGTCTCAGGCCAAATTTGAACTCAGGTCTTTTTAGAGAATTTTAAATTACTTAAAGTAGTTTAAGAATCTTTAGACTGTTAGAGATCATTTGGAAATTTTAGCAGTCACTTAGATTACATTCATTAACTTGTGTTACTCACACATTTATGAAGTTCTTATTATTAGTCAATGGGATAACACAAATAGGAACAAAGAAATTTAGAACTAGAAGAATCTTGTTCAGTCATGTCCCTCTCTTCCTATGGGGTTTTCTTGGCAAAAATACTGGAGTGATTTGCCATTTCCTTCTCTAATAAGTCCCCATTTTACAGATGATAAACTGAGACAAATAAAGGTAAATGATTTGCCCTGGGTTACACAATTAATACGTGTCTAAAGCCAAATTTGAACTCAGATCTTCCTGACTCCAGGTCTTGTGCTCTATCTACTGCACCACTTAGAAAGGCCCTAGAGATAATCTAATCCAACAATCCAAGGCCTTCATTTTGTAGATGGAAAAAATGTGGCCCAGAGAGATTAAGGCATTTTAACATCTTTATCAGTAGAGTTAGTATTCAAATCTAACTTCTGTCCCTAAATCAAGTACATTTTACTCTTTTCCTACTCTGTAATCAAGTGTACTATTAAGTTAAATTAAGAAAACAATAATAAACTCTCATTCATGTTACACTTAACAAATAAATAGTATGAAGGTCATATCATCTTCATATAACTAATATATATATATATGTATATGTACATATATATCCAATTTTAAGGATAAATCCTAATCAGTAATTTACTCAGATGCATTAGTTAATTGACATTTTATTTCAGAAATGAGTAAAGCAAAACTCTTCCCTTACAGCTTATACGAACATATCAGTTTTAAAAAAAGAGTCAAGCAACTTTTTTAATGTGAAATCTAGACTTAAAATGAAAATCAAATCTATGTGAAATGACGATGTCAGTTTTGAATCCCTGAATGATGAAAAATGATTGAACTGGGCAGAGGGAAAATGAAAATCACCATTTATATTTTTAAAGATAGAAAGTAATCAAATGAAACAACTGCATGGACTGTATATATGACCTTTGGATGATTTTGATAACTGATTTTAAGATATGGGTAGTTATTAATGACTGAAATGACTGAATTAATAAATGAATTAACTCCCATGACATTAGTATGGATTTAGTTGTTATGCTATCTAAGTGTCTTCCTAGGGATTGAGACACTTTTGCTGCAAAATTTTTCTTTGCATTTTATGATAAGTAGGCATATATCTTTGCCTTTTGTCTGGTAAGCCTGGTAATGGTTATGTTATACAAGTTAAATTCATCAGTTGTCACCTTGCTCCCTCTGTTGGAATATGTGAAGAATTACTCACATGAGAAATATCTTTCCTGAACTGTTCCAGCCCAAACCACAAGCCATCAATAAGCATCTCAGTGCATCGAATGCTGTGTTTCCTCCACATTTTCATTATGCATCAAATTTTATCTCATTGCTTTCAGTGAATTCATTTACATCCTAGGGTGGTCATTTATTTCAGTTTGAAGATTTTACATAAATGCTAAAATTCTCAGACAGAGCCTAGGTCTGTAAAGCACAGAGATATCAAGGCATTAGTCACTGAGTACTGATGGATGGAGGGTCTGTGTACACAGCAATCCAGTTAATGGGCACCAAACAAAATGTTTGGACCAAATTCATCTAGATTGACTAGCTAGCACCACATATAGTCACCAGATAATCTTTCAGTTCTATTCTTTATCATGACTAATAAATCTTTTTTTATTTACTTTTGTTTCCCCTTACTGAAGTTGGAAATATGGGGACTACTTACAGGCAAGATCCCACTACTTATCAATATTTTGTGACCATTTCTGACAATTTTTGACCAGTTCTCTGAACTAACCTTGACCACTTTGCCCAAATTAGTCAATCTGATGTTTCTCCTTTCCTTTCCCCTCTCTTAGGATCTCATCACATAAATGTCACCTTAGTGCAAATATGCTATCAGCATTGCTTAGTGAAATCTCAGAACTCCTAGAGAAGGTGATAATAATAAGTAAACATTCATGTACTATTTCTTTCTCTTTTTTTCCTTTTTGGAGGGGAGAGGGCAGGGCAATTGGGGTTAAGTGACTTGCCCAAGGTGATACAGCTAGTAAGTGTTAAGTGTCTGAGGCAGGATTTGAGCTCAGGTCCTACTGACTCCAGGACTGGTGCCTCCCCTATTCATGTACTATTTCTACTTTTAATTTGTCTATTTGCATAAGATTGTGGTTGTTTGCATCAATTTATTTAGAGTGTGAGTTATACCAGAACAGGGCCTATGTCTGGGTAAAAAATACCCATGTAAAAAATAATGTAAAATATAGAAAGACCTTATATGATATGGATTGTGACAGTCAGACTATTCAAGGAAGGGCTACTAGACATGTGTTCAGATGTCTGGGTAATAATATGGACTCTTTGAACTTTACAAAGCAGAAGCTAAATGGGAAATTTCATTGTAGTAGCCTGTCATACCATGAACTGCAGCCTGTGGCTCATGAGAGTTTGCATAATCTATTGTCAACTTTCATAACTGGGATGATAATTACGTTAGTGTCAATTACATAATAATTCTTTTGGATCTTTAAGACCCATGACTGTGAAAAAAAAGTGTTCATTTCAGCTAGCTCCAGACTTTTGCTATATGTAGAAAAGGCTAGGCTTAGCCCTCAACAAAATAGTGAAGCAAGAAAATTTTCTTTTTGGTTCATCCATTCTCTCCTTCATCTCTTATGTGGCCCAGGACCTACTACAATTACACTGGCATCATCCCATCCTGTACAATGTTTTATGCTCCCAGATCTTTCCTACATCCCTCCACCCACTGAAATTTTACATGTCTTAAGTTTTCTTCCCTCAGCACCATGATTTTTATTTTTTAAAGTGATAAGTGACTAATAGTGGGGGGAAAAGCACACCAGTATGATGATTACTGCTTATATGTTATTGGAAAATAATTAATCTCTCTTCTGTCTTCCCATCTTCTCCAAATTAAATTGATAATATCAGAGTTGGAAGGGATTTGAATTACTGGAACTCCAAAGGCAGTCTAGTCTCAGCCATTCTAGAAGTTTGAATTCCTTATTCCCAATAAGGAATCATCTAAGTTTTGGTTTAAAAATTTTTTTTGATAGGGAAGTCACTATTTTCCTAGGGAATTTATTCCATTTTTCAATGGGTTTGATCATTAAGAAGCACATTTTTTCTTATAGAATTTATAATTTCTTTAGCATGGAGTAATTCCTACAGTAGGAACTCCCTCACCCAAAACAAATTACAACCCAGTCTGTGGTTTAATACGGGGCTGGGAAACCCATGGCCTTCAAGTCCACATGTAGCCCTCTAGGTCATATCTACATCACAAACATCAGTTTTATGAAGTTTGGATTCTGTCATAGGTCTGCACTTAAGGACCTAGAGGGTCACATGTGGCCTTGAAGGCTGCAAGTTCCCTAACCCTGATTTAGTAGCTGAAACCTAAGGAGATATAACATGAGACACTAAAAATTTCAAATCCCATCTCTGGTCAAGTTACTCAACCTCTCAGGGCCTCTAGACAAGTCTCTAAAACAATAAATTGTAGGGCAGTTGCCAGTCTACATTTGTAAAAGAAAGGATCACTCTACCCCTTTTCTCCACCCACCCAAAATATGAGTAAAAAAACCCAAGTATTGTAAACAGCATTATGGAAAATAAAATGGCCTGGATTTTCTTTTATCTTTTCTTCTTTTTTCCTTTTTATTTTCTTTTTTGTTCCAACAAACTCAGACAAGTCAATCTACTAGTAAGAATGCCCATAAGGGCAGGACCTTGGCATACAAGAAGAGAATACTGGGAGTCAGGCTGACCCATGAAGAATCTCTCCAGTCACAGAATAGGCCAGTACAAATTTTGTCCATATGCATGGACCTGAAAATGACTCTAGTAAATACTTGATGATGATGATGATGGCCAAAGAAGAATACTTAATGCTTGGAAGTGTTTTCTTTAACACAATATATGATACAATCACATCAGAAATGGCTAGAAAGAATCCTATTTGCAATGTTACAATCTTTGTGGCTCCCACACTGAAATGAAAATAAGACATAGGAATATTGTGTAATAATTAATTCATGTAATCAATAACTATTTCAAGGGCCTGCTATGTAAAAGACACATATGATAGATGCAGTGGGGGGGTGGAGGGGATGCAAAGATGGATAATACTTCATCCACAGTTTGAAGAAATTTATAATTTAATAGGAGAGAAAAGAAGCATATGCAAATGACTACAATATAGGAAATAAATACACAAAATGGGATAAAGTACTAAGGGTTTAGAAGAATAAGAAACTTTTTTCAACTGTAGCATTTGGAGGAAGGTGCATTTGATCTGCACTCTGAGAGATAAATAGTAAATGAACAAGAAACAAGGTTTACAGGAAGACATTCCAAGGCAAAAAGAGAGAGAAGGTAGAAAAAAACAAGGCATTGTCAGGGAGGGGTTTGAGGAAACAGGGAAGATGGAAAATAGTCCATTTAGACTGAAATATGAACTATATGGATGAAGAATGAAATATAGTAATGGAAAAAATAATTTGAAACCATATTACAGAGGGTTTTGTACAACTAGGGTACCTTAGTCCTGAAATGCAGCCCTAGTGTCATGACAGGGTTAATTCACTATACTTAACACACCCCCTTTTCTACTTGCAATACCCTGGATCTGAGGATTCCAACCAGAGAAACTGTGGAAGATTGTAACAGGGCAACTGAGATTAAGATCTGTCTCAGCCTTTAAGGAGAAAAGGGGAGGGGCTGACTAGAGTAAACAAATTTAGTGTTCTGCCTCCCAACCTTGCTGTTTTTAAGCCTAAATCCCTAACTGCCCCTCTTCCCCAGTCACAGCCCACAAAAGATCTCTATTATACAACTTCCTCTCTGTGATGCTTCAGGAGGCCATCTTTCCTTGTTGGAAAGTACCCCATCACAGAAAATTCATTCTTATTTTTTCTTAATTGTAATCAAAACTATCATTCCCACGGTCCTTAGTGTTAAGAAAAATAAATCTAATTAAAAAACTATAGTGTATTTTGATTGTTAAATTCACTACAGGAAATCCTGGCCACAGGCTTTTTCTCTTCTACTCAGTCCCCTGAAAATAACAACCAAACCTTCCTTTTGTTATTGTTTTCAGTTTTGTCTTGGAGGAATACATTGGAGAGATTAGAGAATTAAACTAAGGAAAATTTGAAAATTTGCATTAGTTTTAGCTCTTCATTCTTGCTTTATATACAAATGACCAGGTCTCAAACTTTCTTAATTATACATGCATATTTCTACCTGATTAAACCTTTTCTTTTAGATGTTGAATTTGTATTCAGTCCATCAAAATCTGTTTTAAGTCTAAATCAAGATCAAGGCTCCCAGCTAAGAAATATTTGTTTTGAAATGCTACTGGCATGTGTCACCATTCCCAAAATCGATTTCCCCAACCTAAAGTGGGAAGGGAAGTACCTTAAGTATTCCAGAAGTATCTGTTTGTTCAACAACGAAAAGGAGATCATGCCCAGAGTTTGAGTGATCTGAGTATGGCTCCTCTCCATATAAACTGATAAACAACAGATAAACAATTTCTTTCACTTACTTTTAAACTATTCCCTTTTCTGATTGACTTGCTGAAATAAATAAAGCAGTTGTCTCTAATAGACTCATGGAATGTTAAAGCTGGAAGAGAACTCAGATGTTATTGAGGCTCAAGCTTTCATTTTACATTTGCATTCATTTTAGTTGAGGAAACTGAGGCAAAAGAAGCAAAGTAATCTGCCTGGCATCACACCCAGTGTCGAAGCTAGAATTTCATCTCTGCTCATCTGACTGCAAATTCACAGGGTTCTTTTTTTTTGTTTTGTTTTGTTTTCTATACCACAATTTGTTTTGCTCTTTAGAGGAAAGTTTTGGTTTCTTTACCCATTGGCCTAGATGAGTATGTAAGTGCCCCTCCTCTGTCTCTCCCATGTGACATGGGACTGTGAGAGCTGGGCTGACATGCTCTCTTTCCCCAATCTTGGCATAGTGCTATTGCTCTCATCAATTGTCCCACCAGAATATCCTTTTGATCCTGTACCACCAGATAGAACACACAATAGCAGAACTGAAACCAGTATCAATTAACAATCATCCCCAAGATTCACCTCCATTCTCCTCTGGACTACACTTATGAATGGCACAGGCATCTCTGGTTGCTACCCCAGTGATCATGGCATCCCACTCCAAAACCTACTTTACCTCTCCAACTCAAGAAGCATAGTATAGGGTATAGAGGAATGGGGTCTTGTAGTCAGGAAGTTCTAGGACATCTCATTTAACCTCCCAGGGCCCTAGGAAACTTTGTAAGACTACAAAATTCAGAGAAAACTTTCAATCAACATTAGTAGAAGAAGTTGGCAGAAAGGGAGTTCCATGTATAAATGAAGGAGGACAGCTCCAATCCACACCCATAAAATACATCAGAACATGGATAGAGAGACAAGAGCCCTGGACTTTATACTTGATTTGGAAAGCAGCATGGTAGAATAGAAAGAGCATTGTCTCTGAAGTCAAAGTCTTCGTTCAAATCTAGCCTTTGATCATTATTACCTATGAGGTGTAGGACAAGTCCTGTAACATTCCTGGTGAGACATCAGGAATGATCATAGAGATCTCCAAGGCTGTGAATCAGGGTGAGAGATTGGATGGAGGGAGGATCCTGGGAGTATGTAGAGAGATAATCTCAATAAAAATCTCCTAGAACAAGTGGGCTTTGAATCCAACCCACCTCCCCACAATTAAATTGTTTCTCCTGGTGGAACATAAGCTTCTTGATGGCAGGGACTGTTTAATTTTTGTTTTCATATTCCCCAACATCAAAAGCAGAATCTAGCACATGGCAGACACTTAAGAAATGCTTGTTGATTGTTATTTGAATGATTGATTGCTAGAGAATGGGAGAAACCTAACCACCTGGGTCTCCTAGGTTACAGATGTAGTTATATTCCAAAAGACGTCAAAGCAGTCACTTTCCCTGCACAATTTCCTTTTTTCTTTCTCTCCCCATCACTGGATAGAGGAAGCTGAGATGCACAAATTGTCCTTTTTCTTTTCCCCTCCATAGAAAAACCATGCCCAGAGGTAGAACGATTTGAGTATGGTGCCTCTCTATAGTTCCAGAAAGACAACACATTTCCCTGTTGTTGAACAAACAGATGCTTCTGGAATCATTAAGATACTGTCCTTCACATTTTAGTGTAACATTATAGCTATAGAGATTTCAGTGAATAGAGAAATCCTTAAATAAAATACAGACTTTCAAAGAGAAATAAGATAAAGTCTTTAGGCTGGATTTTAGTGAGCACTGAAAGCATAGAGATTATACGTCTCCTCTACTTGATCTATATCCCACCCCCTATGGATGAATATCCTCCAGTTATGTCCATTTAGGGCAAATCCTGAGGGAAGTCATAG
Organism: Petaurus breviceps papuanus; assembly: GCF_028583685.1. Lineage (NCBI taxonomy): Eukaryota > Metazoa > Chordata > Mammalia > Diprotodontia > Petauridae > Petaurus > Petaurus breviceps. The sequence continues at coordinate 13,680,381 of NW_027186540.1, forward strand.
GCTGGTGTTTTAAAAGTAGAATAGAAAAGTGGGTTAAGTAATTTGGTTTTTTTAATAGAAAGTGATTTATGTCTTTTTTATTAATACATTATCATCTAAGGAATTTAAAATTTACAGATTTTATTTCACAACTCGAACAGTCTTGAATGTTATTAATTTGAAGACAAAGACTTATTCAAGTGATACTGAAAAATCATATCTATTTTAGTATTTCTTCCTGTCCATTGAGAATGGTTAAGGGTATTTAAAAAAAAAAACAGGACAGCAGGAGGCTTTCAACTGAAAAAGAAATAGCAGGTCTGGCTATTTTCTCTCTCAGCAAAATGAATGCTAAAAAGTATGTGCTGCAAGGAGGAAAAAAGCCAAAATCATTAGGGCAGACTAATCAGAAAAATCTATTTTTTTCCCTCAAATGATGTTCTCTCTGGCTTTCTTTCAGTCAGAAAGGCTTCTTTATATAACAGAGTATAAAAAGAGTGTGCATGCTCGTCCCAGTTTCACAAGCCATTTAAAATTCTATTAGACCAGAATGACTGTCTTATTGTGTAAAACATCCTCTTGTAGCTGGGTTACTTTGAAATAAAGTCTTTTAATGAAAACTTGCATAGTTGCTCTCCCTTTGGCAGAATGAATGACTTGTTTTTAAAAACTAAGAGGATACAAAAGACCTAGAAAAACACAAAAAATTATTAAAGATACTTGCTTCATATCATTGGATTTAGACATTTATATGTATATATATATATATATATATATATATTCTTGAATAATGAAATTGAAAGAACAATCTAAAGACTAATAGGTTGGTTTGATAAAATCCTTGGTTGAAATTAATATGAATTGGAGTTGTCCAACACGTTGACAATCTGCAACATGGTAAATAGGTGAATGATTTTTAGTCAATTAATGCTATGGAAGGGGCAATAGGGAGTCACTTTCTTGATCCCCCAACTACAGTAACTCAAGTAAGTGGATTTTTACTCTCTTGATTGACTGACATGACCTGTCTATGATTCAGGATACCCTTCCTCACCTGCTGTGGGTCTAATAACTAATAAATGGTGAATATGCTAAACTATTTACTACCAATTGGGCAAGTGACCATATCCTGTTGAATTCTACCAGATCTAATTTACCCTGCTTTCTCTATGCAGTAATAGACCCAAGAATTTTCTGATAGTAGAAAATCTATTTCACCATCTCTAGAAAAAGAGATGCCATAAACAATGGCACATGGTACAAGGAAAAGCAGTATGATACAGGGGAAAGAGCCATGACTCTGGAATGATAGGCCCTATGTTTAAATCCAATTTCAGGTGTTCTCCTTCCTTAGTCTGGGACAGTCAGTTAACCACTGGGGGCTTCTGTTCCCATAATTAAAATGAAGTAGTTGGACTAGATAACTTCTCAGATTTCTTCCAGCTCTATAATAATGATCCTATGGAACATACTTAGCAACACAAGTCAATGTCCAGCGACTTTTGTCGTCAAGAAGTTTTGCATAGCTAAGCAAAAGCAAATACTTTATTAGGAATCTATTTTCTATATCCTAGAATTTTCCAGAACAAAGTATTGATTTGGGATGAGTAGGAAAATCAATTAGAGTTGGAAGCAGATGCTAATGAGAATCAGGTAACATTGCTTTACTCTTAGCATTAGCTATTTTATAAATTTGATGGGATGGAGAACTGACCTTATATTATCACACAGTTGTATGTAGAATTCAAAAAAGGATGATGATTTCTACACCATTGTTTTAGAATGTGGTCGAAAGTTCTTGAGCGCTCTGAACTTGGGATTTCTCCTCTTGGGTTCCCCACAAGTTTGAAGAGTGTACCTAAGGTGCTATGTATAAAATTCATAAAAAATAGTTTCACCTAATAAATCCAAGTAAATAATGCACTGTTTTTATTGTTGGTTTTTTTTTATAATAAATGTTTTAGTTTTTCAGTTCATTTGACCTGTGTTGATATGTGTTGACAAAAATCAATACCAATGTAATCTGGTCCATTTGCTTATCTCTTTTTGTTCTTGAGATTCTATAAAATTGGATCAACCTTTGCCCCTCATCCTTTTGAATTCCCATTATAACTGATACCTCCCTCTTTCACAAGGTGTAATGGTAATATAATTTTGAATTTGAAGATCCCTTTGTGTTGGCAAAAGTAGCAGGTACTTAGCACTTAGTAACTAATCAAGCCTCTGTTGGGGAAAAAGAAGGTATGAACTCCTGTCTCCTGTTACTGATGTAACAGGAATAGGTTGGCTGAAACAGGAAGCTGATGCTGTGTGTATATAAGGAAAAGCCCCAGAGAGGCGCAGTCAGAATTTCCTAGGACCAGGATCTGGTGTCAGAGCAGCTACAGAGGAGAGAATGGAGAATTGAGCCAGAATTTCCTGAGAACTTGTGGTGGTGGAGCTTCTTCTGAACAGGAGCCAGGAGCTCAGGAACCCAGGTGACAGAGGAGCCCAGGAACAAGGAGCCTAGGTGACTGAGGAAGCATGACTGGGGTGCTAAGACTTTGTTTGTGGCTTGGTTGAGCTTTGAATTCCCTGGAGCAGAAATGGTGAGGAATCTGACATGGACCAGACCCTGTGAATTTCAGTGTGGAGCAGGACCTACCCAGAGAGTTGGACAAGTAACTGGGAGCTGTCTGCCATTGAACCAAGATGACAGTCTGGTGAATCCAGGTAGAAACTGGGACCATGGAAGGCGATCCAGGGAATCTGAGAACAGGCCACAAGTTAAGATGAAAAGACCTCTCCCTGGGTACTGAGTAAAGATGAAATTGTAGGGGTGGAGGGATTCGTGTATGATACTTAGCAATTCATTGATGAACAAGTGACTGATTTAGTTAATCAAGACTTTCCCTAAGAGTGGAAGACTTTGCTGAATAAGTGACTGATTGAGTTAACTTAAGAGTACCCTATTTGTGAAAGACTTTGCCCCATGAGTGGAAGACTTTAACTATTGTACTTTGAAGGGTTGTAATATTGTGAATGCTGTACACCTTGATTTTCTGTGAAATTTTTGCTTTGATTTGTTATGGAATAAATAGAGTGATCACAATACTGTGTAATTAGAACCTTAAAAGCTGTTCACAGTAGCATTCTTCTGAAAAGCTGCTTGGCATTACACAAGGTAAAACTTTTTTTTTTTATACTACTCAGCAACTAGCTCTTAGCCCATCTCCATACCATGTCTATCCATGGCATACCTCTTTGGTGTTGAGAAGTATAGTTTTGCCTTGGCTTTTATTTGACTAGTGCTACCCACTGGCGAAGTATTTGTAATGTTTTGGAGCTAGAATCTTTGGAAATAAAATAAAAGGTTTTACATAACATCTTTAAAACTTTTTTTATTATAAATGAGTGGTTTTGGATTAGAAGCACATTTTCCTCAAAATCCAAAGCCACTTCTTTTCCCTACTATAAAAAATGGTTGAGAGAAACTTTGAAAATATATAGTTTCTTTATCCATCATTATCTAATATTATACCTAAATATATTTCAGAAAGAGAGGTTTTAATATGCCAACAGAGAAGGAGATTCTGTAACAGAAATGTAATAAATACCCATGATGTTAGTGGTCCTTTTGACTGGCTTGGAGGTGTATCTGAAAATGTATACAATATTTTGTTCCTATAGTCTTCCTTCCCAGTGGAGAAGTTATATAATATTATCTATTATCATTATTGATTTTTTTAATTAATCAGGGTTTAGTTTCCTTTTAGCTATTTTGTTGGAGCCATTGCGGCTTGGTTCTGCTTCTTATTATCTGTATCACGTCATGCAAATATTTCCATATTTCTCTGAATTTATTTCTTATTGACTAATATTTGATTACATGTGTATGCCAATTTTTGTTTAGCCTTTCCCCAATTAGTGGACATTCATATTATAGTCAATTCTTTTGGACCAATAAATATTATTTGAATATTTTTATATGTTAGACATTTTTTTCTGCCTATGATCTCCTTAGAATATATTTCTAGTAATGGAATTACTGGGTCAAAGTTTCTGAACAATTTTCTCACTTTTCTTACATAATTACAAATTATTTTCTAGCACTGTTAGACCAACAGTGTTAGCACACCTATCTCCTTCCAACCCCTCCAACACTGTTTCTTTTTTTTTTTCTGGTCATTGTTAGTTTGCAGGTTTTGAAGTAAGATTTTGTCATTATTATAATTTGCATTTCTCTCATTTTTAGTGATCTGGAATATGTTTTCAAATGACTGTTGATAGGTCATGATGCTTCTTTGGAAAACTGTTCATATCCTTTAGAGAATGTCTTCTCCAATTAGAGTTATCCCATAAATGAACTGCAGATCAAAGCTTCAAAGAGAAATGAATTATGTTGGGTAACATAGATAGTTAGCCAACCAAAGACTATGGTAAGGTTGTGTCTAGTCTGTATCTGGCATTATGATTGCTTTCAGGTGGAGATAAACGAGAACTATCAGCCAAAGCCCCTGCCTTCAGGTAACTTTCAAACAAATTAAAAATTAAAAAATTATACATGTGGATTAGAAAACAATTCAGGCTGTTATATCAAGTATGGCTGTTATGCCAAGCTATAGGAGTTCAGAGAAGATAGATGGCCATTTGAGATAAAGTAATCAAGAAAGGCTTCATTGATGAGATGTAACTAGAAAATATAGGTAGGATTAAAAACATTCATCATATGGTCAAGTAGAACAATTAAAGTCTTGTTGAACGTGCTGCATTTACCAGCAAAGAAGCTGTTTTGCTAATACTTGTACAATATTTTATTCTCAAAAGGGACATCAGTGTGGTCAGTTAACAGATATTTGAATTTAAAGCATTTTAGAACTGGTAGCCATTCTAGAAACCCCTAGAACCAACCTTGATTTGCATGACAAGTTGAAAGTGCCAGCATTTGCAAAAAGACATCTTTTTGACTTGCATTTTCAGTACACATGAAGAATAAGTTGCAAAAAGGAATAAATATGACATCTAACAACATAAAGAGTCCCTTCTATTACTTCCAGTTTGTGGGAGATGATTCAGATTTTTGTATAGAGTCAGGATTGAGGAATGAATAGAGTTTCACTATCCTCTGAAGACAATAAACTCAAATTTGCAAAACTCAGATTGAGAAAGTCAAAGGCAAATTTGCAGATAAGCAATCTAGTAGAAGGAAAAAAAGTCTGAATAAAAGCTATGCTCTCTAAAATGACAATACACTTGTAGAAGATAAGAAAACAGACCAGAAATTTCAGACAATTGTCCCTAGCACTCCTTAATTCTCTGATCTCTTAGATGATGGCACTGAAAACAGATGAGGTTGGGTGACTTGTACTAAGTCACAAAGTCGGTAATGGCAAGACTGGCCCAGAATCCTGATCATGTGACACCTTATCCAGTGCTATTTCAACCATGACTCATTTCCCTTAGACTACGATAACTGAAAAGTGCTATCTATCATATTTTAAGGTGACAGACAGTCTGGACTAAATATATTTTTTTCCTTTTAATCCAGTACCAATCCAGAGTTCATTACTTGTCAGTCATCTGTGACATTGGCAGGCAGGATTAATGGAAATTGTGAGTGCAAAGAAATCCAGTGATTTTAAGTTTTAACAGATGAAAGATTCTTTTACATTTTAAAAAGTTCTCTTTTTTTCCCCTGGAGATAGTAGAATCTCATGCTCTTCACACAAATGCACAGCTGCACTCCAAGTACATCTTCAGAGAAAACTTTCTCCAGTTGCACAAGTAGCAACACAAGTCTCCAAAGAATCCCTAATCCCTTTATTAACACTCAACTTAACTTGGTCCTGATGCAGTGGGAAAAGAAGAGGGTAACAAAAAGAACATCTTTTACTCAAATAACAATTTGACATTTTCAAAGAAATTTTCTCAAAATTTCTTCACAACATAGGTAGTACAAGTATTATATATGAGAAAAAATAGCTTCAGAGACTTCAAAAAGCCTTCTGGTGGTCGCAGAGCTGGTTAATGTTAGAGAAATATTGCTCTGGTGTTACAAGACACTCAGTTGTAAGAAGATATTTCTTTTTCGGATGGGACTTGGACTGTCCCTCATGCAGAGTCCTCACTCTGAATTGCACTTTGTAATTTCTAGGGACAGCATGCAGGTGCTTGAAAATTAGTCTCTCAGAAAAGACAGACTGGGAAAAAGAACTGAGAGTAATGTATTTTTCTTCCTCCTCAGTAGGAGGCTATAGTAAAGCAGAAGCAGGGATAGGGAGTAGGACAGAATACCAGTGGCCATCAGGTATCTTGCAGTACATATACCCTGACTAGGTTATCTCTTAATGGAGACAATAATTTGGACTGAAGAAGAGGGACAACTATCACTTTAAAAACTGAGGAAGGCTCCAAAAAGGTTTTATTCTCTCCAACTCACCCTTCCCCATTCCTGTATGCAACAGGTATCCTCGTGGAATTTTCTCAAAAATTTTTTAAACTATTTCTTTAACATGCTTTTGCTACACAAAAAAAATTGTCAACTAGGAATATATTTTACTGCATTTATTTATTTCAAGCCCAGAAAAGAGAAAAATGGAGCACACCAGTGATTACCTTGGAGTCAACTAGTTGGCCTAGTGGATAAATTGCTGGGCCTAGAAATCAGAAAGACCTAATTCAAATCCAGCCTCAGAAACCTACTAGCTGTGTGAACCTGGACAATTCACTTAACTTCTATTTGTCTTAACCCACTGGAGAAGGAAGTAGCAAACTATTCCAGTATCTTTTCTAGGAAAATGCTGTGGATAGTATTGACATGTTATGGTCCATGGGGTCAAAAAGAGTCAGAAGCAACTGAATGACTAAACGACAACAGTGACTACCTTGAATACAAAGGCTTTTTACCAAAAATTGACATTTTTGTCCAAAATGCCAGGGTAACTTGCTAGAAGGTTCTCTAGTTAAAGGTATGTTGAAAACCTCATGTCTGTGATTTTATTAATAACCCTTGATTATCTTCCCAAAAGGCAGAATTTGAACTAGATCTGGGGCTTTCCTTTATTGCATAGACTAAATGAACTCTTTGTTGAAGTTATTCTAGGTCAATTAGCAGTGGGAAGTCATTCTGTTAAAATCTCTAGTCCCTGAAGGAGGAATGGGAGCAAGCAAGTGTGGACCAAGGAAAATTCATGAAATGGGGTTGCCTAAGATGAGGAGATCAGGATGGTTGGAAAGAATAGTGAGTTCCATTTATTAGCTCAGAAAAGAGTAAGCAAGTGAGTTTTCTCTCATATTTAGTTTCACTGTCCACCCCAGTCTATAAAACATTGCTAGATAGTGGTACATGCTGGTTACCTTAGATTTAAATGCCAATTCTTTTTAATATTCCAGTGACATTAACTCAAACTATGTAGACTGAGGTATAATTTTAGGGGGCTAAAGCAGCACAAAATCCCTTAAAAATGAGTAAAACTGACTTCTGGGTAGAGTAAGCAGTAAATTAATGTAGCTCTCCCATATTCACCTCCAAACAACCATAAAATAGTGCTCCAGAATAAATCCTGGAACAGCAGAGCCAAAGCAAAGATGGAAGAGCAGTCTTTTAACCTGGGAGACTTGGAGGATCAGCAAGAAAGGTCTGTATCACTCAGGTAAAAGGGAGTACATTCCAGGACAGGAAGCATCCCAGCAAGTCAGCAGCAAGCCCCACCTCAACAAACCAGCAGGAGATCCTGAGCCCCCGTGTGATAGAACAGACAAATGCCAATGCCAATACCCTCCGTGTATCTTAGCATAACCAGGGTAACAGGAAGACTCCAGCTCAGAGAACCACCTTGTGCTACAGTGTAGCCCTAGAAGGGTTGATGTGTCTTCCAGCTGCTGGACCTCCAAGAGCTTCAGTGTAACCATGGAACAACATAGAAAAGTTCCACTGGCATTATCACATGCCAGACACCACTATTAGGACCCAGCTAAGCACCAAATAAACTGCCAGACCCCTATGGCCTCCAGTAAGGCCAGACATCCCCATAACCCCCTAAACACAGCACCAGACACAAGCGTTCTCCATGAGCCTCAGGGCAAAATCACTACAGTACCAGGTAAATAGCCACAACCTATGGCCATTGGCACAAGAACCCTGAGACAGTGCCCCCTCCATTCCAGGACCAGAGCTTAAATTTAAAAGGAAGGAAAAAGGTCCCCAAAAAGATGAATAAAAACCAGCCACAAAATAAGAATCAGATAATAGAAAGTTATTATGGGGACAGCAAAGACCAAGACACTAACTCAGAAGAGGACAACAATGTCCAAATACCTACGGCAAAAGCCCAAAGAAAAAAAAAGGGAAGTGGTCTCAGGTCCGGAGACAACTCAGGGAAGAGCTAAGAAAGGAGCTTAAAAATCACATAAGAGAAGCAGAAGAAAAATTGGGAAAAGAAGTGAGAGTGATACAAGGGAATTATAAAAAAAAAATGCTCAACAGCTTGGAAAAAGAAAACAGCTGCTTAAAAAGTAGAAGTGGCCAAATAGAAAAGGAGAAACATACATCCACTGAAAGAAACAACTCCTTAAAGAGTGAAATTGGACAAATGGAAAAGAAAGTACAAAGGCTAATTGAGGAATGTTAGAATTGGGCAAGTGGAAGCTGATGACTCTATGAGACATCAAGGATCAATCAAACAAAGTCAAAAGAATGAAAAAATGGAAGAAAATATAATATATCTCATGGGAAAAACAATTGACCAGGAAAATAGATCCAGAAGAGACAATTTCAGAATCACTGGACTACCTGAAAGCCATAATCCCAAGGAGGGCCTGGACAACATATTTCAAGAGATTATCATGGAAAACTTGATATCCTAGAATCAGAGGGCAAAAGGCAGTGAAAGAATCTGCCAATAACCTCAGGAAAGAGATGCCAAAAGAAAAATTCCAAGAAACATTATAGCCAAATTTCAGAACTATCGGGTCAAGGAAAAATACTGCAAGTAGCAAAAAAGAAGCAATTCAAATATCAGGGAGCCACAATCAGGATTACATAAGATTTAGCAGCTGTAACATTAAAGATCAGATGTCATAAAACATGATTTCCCAGAAGGCAAAGGAGCTAGGACTACAATCAAGAATCACTTACCTAGCAAAATTAAGCATGATACATCAAGGGGAAAAAATGATCATTCAATGAAGTAGAAGAATTTCAAACTTTCATAAGAAGACCAGAATTAAAACAAAAAAATTGATCTCAAATATCAACACCCAAGAGAAGTATAAACAGTCTTGTTGCCTCATTGACTTTCCTGCCATACGTGTGACAAGTGGTTGGTGAGTATAAAAGAATATTATCATGTGATGAGAAACAGCATAATGAACACAAAGAAGCATAGGAAAACTTATATAAACTAATGAAAAGTGAAGTAATCTGAGCTAAGGAAACTGCATAAGATAATGACTACATCAATGTAAGTGGAAAGAACAACCACAAAATAAATGCCAATGAATGTTACAAAATTATTGTCCTAAAGAAGATATATGAGAAAACATCTTCCTTTACTCCTTTACAGAAGTAGGTATCCACAGTGTGGAACATTGCATACACACATACACAAACATGTGTATACATGTGTGTGTCCATGTGTGATATATACACATGTATGTGTATGTATTTGTATGTGTGTATTTTGGGCAAAGCTTTTCATTTTGTGATGGTAGATACCTAGGAGTGGTAACAGATGTTAGTCTCATACATATGAAAACATAAATGTCACAGACAGTACTTTGCTTGGGGGGAGGGGGAAGAGTAGAGGGATGTGTGTGTCTGTGTGTGTGTGTGTGTGTGTGTAAGAGAGAGAGACAGACAGACAGAGACAGAGAGACAGAGACAGAGGGAGAGAGGGAAGGAGGGAGGGAGGGAAAGGACACAGAACTGAATCAATACCCAAAGGGAAAAAAATAGCTTTAAAAAATAAAATTGGGATGGGGACAAAGAATTTTCTAATTCACACCTTAGCCCTCTTGAATCTTGTCTTGTTAACAGTTTCCAATTAGCAAATCTTTGCTTCACTTCCTCATCTAGTTTCTTTATATATAGCTACTGTGTATCTGTACATGTATACATAAACATACCTTAGATAGTGTGGAGACATTACATTATTTAAAGAATTAAGGAAATGTGTCCTTTAACTTTTGTACTATGGTGCTGATTGGTTTAGTATGTTTAACCAGGGTTTCTTTGCCCCTCCATATTGAGGATGACGATGACTATGATGATGATGATGACCACTAGCACTTATATAGTATGACAAGGTTTATAAAGCACTTTGCATATGTAATGTCATGTGAGACTTGTCCATTTACTTTAGCACTCTATGCATATCTTTTGGTGAATTTACACTGCTGTAGTCAATGTGTATATGGTTCTTTTGACTCTGCTTTCTTCACCCTCCACTACTTCACACAAACCTTCTCAAATTTATCTGCTTCCTATTTTCCATTTCATTTCAGTAATATACCCTTACAATCATATGTCATTATTTGTCCAACCATACCCCATTCATCAGGCATATATTTTGTTGCCAGTTTTTAAAATTACAAATAATGATTCTTGAATAGTTTTATAATTTTTTTTGTTATTGTTGCTAGTTACTTCTTAGGGGTATAATCACTGTAGTCATTGTGTTAAAGAGTAGGAATTTGAGTAAAATTTCTTATATAATCCAAATTGTTTTCTAGACTGATTGAATCAATCTATAAATCTACTAGCAGTAAATTAGAATGTATATTTTCCCACAAACACACAATAAATAGTTTTTCCTATCCTTAATCACATTTTCTAGATGGATAAGTGTGGGGTAGTAAATCTTAAGACTTGTAATTTGCATTTCTCTGTTTATTAGTGATTTTGACACTACAAGAAAATTATTGAATTTTATTTCTTTTTTTAGAAAAAACTTCATTAATATCCTTTTGGCAATTTGTCTACTAGAGAATGGTACTTAATCTTATCTATTTGTTTTAATTCACTATATGATCATTCTCCAGTTGTGAACTTCTTATCCCTAATTTTGGAAACTAAAACCTCTTATTATTCTCTTATTTTATGGTGGTAACTATTATATTTAAGTAACTCATCCATTTGGAGATTAGAATTTGGAGGTCAGAAAAAGTGATACAAGGAAAATTCTCAGGGTGTCTCTGAAAAATCTATGATTGTGAGACATGGGAGGCACTGGCACAGGACCATCAAACATAGCGTGCTCACATAAAAGAAAGCACCGTGCCTTATGAGCCCAGCAGAATTGTGGTAGCTCAAAAACGACAACCACAACAACAAAGTGAGATGACCATATTTAGAGACATCTCCAAACCAAATATTCAGAGACCTGTGGCAGAGCCTTCTGAGCTTATATTGGTATGATCAGCCAGTAAGACACACTGTACTTGGACCCCAACATCACAATATCATTATGGTCCTCTTCAAGTACAAAGGAGTAAATTGAGTTAAGGCTTGGTCTTTGAGAAAGAAATCTGGTCTAGTAACCCCAAGTTAACTAGGTAGATTTGGCCATCCAAATTTACCTTCATTTGTGCAGAACACCATCAGATGAGGGCAAGGGAGGGGAAAGGAGGGGAGGAAAAGAATCCAATGTGTCTGAATGGGGACCCAGCTGTCCAGTTCCAGTTGGACAACTTGACAACTCAGTACCTCCCCCCTTCCTCCTCCTCTCCCTAACAACCCACTCTGGATCCCATGTATTGGACAATAGGTCCCTACCAAAGCATTACTTAAAGGTTATTTTTGGACCCTCCTGACTCAGAGTGAATGTAAATAGTAACTGTTTCTCTTTTGGCCAGTAACCCTGAGGGTCTTCCACTCCTAGCTGATTCTTTATTTTTTTTTTTTTTGCTTTTTGGAGGGCAATTGGGGTTGAGTGACTTGCCCAAGGTCACATGGCTAGTAAATGTGTCAAGTGTCTGAGTTCAGATTTGAAAACTCAGGTCGTCCTGACTCCAGGGCCAGTGCTCTATTCACTGCACCACCTAGCCACCCCATACATTTTTTTTTTTTATTAAAAGGGCCATCCCTTGGCTCACTTCTTAAAGAGGCCTATTCGGTGAATGGGCATTGCCTCAAAGTGAGAGCTTGTATCTAGGACAAGTAGTACAGAAGAAGAGCCCTTCAGATCAAAGTTTTAAGACAAATTCAGCTAATCAAGTTTATTTTGTTGTTGTTGTTTTTTTTTGGTGGGCAAAGGTATGGAAGACCCTGAGAAGAGACTTCAGACCTCAGGACACAAGGTTCCATAGAAAGAGTGTAGGGTCACCATGGCTGTGGGGACAGAGGAAGCCCGGGGAGGATGATAGTGAAGTAGGGAGCTTAGAGATAATTCCCCTCTGGTATTACAACCAGTGGGGTTGATAATACCATCTGATGCTCTTCTAGCCCTACGATTATTAATCACTAGGTGCTAGGGGTCACTTGTTCCTCTCTGTGAAAGTAGAATGAGTGCTATCAGTGTGTTCTTCTGGGAAAAAGCCTAGATCCCCCAAATTAGTTATGATTCCTAAGCAAATATTTCTACTATGCCAACTGCAACATTACACTCAAAAGAGTAATAAAATGTACTCTTCTGGTTCCCTGAAAATGATAAATGAATGGTTTTCTATATTGTACATTTATCCAACTGAAAATGTATTGGTTTTGAATCCCAATCATAGAGACTGCACCTTCACTTAATTTCTAATAAATGCATAATTTAACACCTATAACTGAAGCTCTTTGCATATCTGTAGACCCTCCAAAATGATCAATTGAAGTAGCAAGAATATTAGATGCATAATTGTGATTTTTTATGGTGAATTCCCAAAATCGCAGTAAATGCTATATTTTATATCCTTTATAGTAAATAGATTTGTCTATTGAAGTGGTACTTTTTATGTCCAGGAAAAATAAAATCTATTCTATTCAAGAAATCAATTCCTTAAGTAACTTTGAAAATTTGATTATTAGGTGTGGTTTTTTTGTTATTGTTGGTTTTATTTGCTTATTTATTTGGTTATATTTGGTTCACAAAAGCCAAAAGGAACACAACATTCTGTAAAGGTCTAAAAACAGGAAATATGTTTGCATATACCCACTTTAGCCAGATTAAAATGAGGAAAATAGGATGATACTTTCCAAATAAAGGCCTTTAGAGGGGCTTCCACTCATTTATTGAAGTAAACCAGCCTATACTGCATTATATACCTTACTCAATCTAAAGAAAAACACTAACCTGCACAAGATTGCAGTAATGTAATTTGCATAGTTGAAGAAGGGATCTTCAAAAGGCTTAGATTTAGTGGCACAATAAACAACAATGAAAATTATACTAGGAATACTAAAGTCATCTCAATTTATCTGTGCTTTAACTTAACGATGAGATTATTGCAGTGCTCTTCTAGCTGAATTTTAACTTTCAATCATTCCTACATGTAATCAATTTCATACACACACAGTAGGATAGAGAGCAAGAAAGAGAGCATGAGCTAATAGAGAAGCCAATTTTGGCTCAATACAAATATAGCCCTCACTCCAAACTAAAATATTGCAGGTTAGGTACCCAGGTCAGTAACTACCTCCAGGGTCAAGGCAATCCATGTGTCTGAGTTCTAAAGAGCCCTCATGGCTGAATTTATCATTAATAGTCAGCTAGTAAATATAATTGGCTCAAAGCAAAGACATTTACCAAGATGGCATCAAAAGAACAATAGTAACAAAACATCCTGATTGGAAATATGAGAACATACTTTAGAGTACACTAGGAAAAAGGTATTTTTGTGTATATACTTATACATATATCTATGGTATATATGGGGAGAGAAACAAAGAGAGAAAGAGAAAGAGACAGAGACAGAGAGACAGACAGAGAGAGAGAGAAAGAGAGAGAGAGAGAGAGAGACAGACAGACAGACAGACAGACAGACAGACAGAGAAAGAGAGAGAGAGAGAAAGTGGTTAAGGAAATACACAGTTCTAGCACTGAAGGGCTCTGTGATAACTTTTCCTTTTTGTAGTGTCCTCACAATGTTCTCCTTGGAGAATCCTTGTCTAATCTGTTTACCTGAGCTACTCTTTTATATTTTTTTATTAATAGCAATTAAAAACATAATACTTCATAATATAATTTGGGATCTAGAAGTGCTACTTCCCCTTTATTCCTACTTTTTTTTTCATTATTTCCCTTGATATTCTAGATCTTTTGTTCTTCCAAATAAATTTTAGTATTATTTTGTCTATCTCTGTAAAGTATACTTTTGGCAATGTGATTGGTATGAGAACAACTTGAAAATTCATTTTAATAGAGTTATCAGTTTTGATATATTGGCATGGCAGATGCCTGAGAAATGGATATCCCTCTAGTTATTTAGATTGTTCTTTATTTCTTTAAGCAGCACTTAGAAATTCTTTCTACACATTGCTCTTTTTCTGATTGGCTGTTTCATCCCAGAAGCTCTACTTTTAAGGATACTCAGACCATCTATGTCTTCATTGGCTGCTCTCCTGACTCTCTGGATTTTTTCTACCATATCTCCATCCTGAGTACCTGTACGATTTGGTGTCAAAAAATTGGTATCACAATTCAGGAAGTATACAGTGGCATATTTTTTCCATTTAGATCTATCCATTTAGATATTTAGATCTATTCATTACCATTTAGATCTTTGTGGAGGCAAACAAAATTTACAATAACATAACAAAACAAAAAGCTATCATTTGTTCTGATCATTCTTATTCACTATCATCCTATATCTCCCCCTCCACTCCCTTCTGATTTAAACCCCTTGAGAAAGCTATCTTCACTAGGTACCCCCAACCTCTCTTTTACTTGCTTCTAAACCACATGTCTATCTTCTCACCTTACCACTCAGTTGAAACTTCTCTTTCCAAAGTTACTATTGACCTATTTACTACAAAATTTAATGAATTTTTAAGTGTAATCCTCATCTTTTTTTTTTTAACTCTGTGAAAGCCTTTGCCATTATCACCTTATTATCCTGGATACTCTTTATTCCCTAGGTTTTCTGTGACATTGTCCCTCCTAATTCTCCTTCCATATATTTCACCATTCTTTCTCTGTCTCCTTGGATGGATCTTTATCCAGGTCATATAAACTAACTCTGGATATTACCCAAGGCTCCACCTTGATCCCTCTTTCTTATAAGTTATACTATACCACTTGATCTCATTGGCTCTCATGAGTTCAGCTATTATCTCTATATAAATGATTCCCATTTCCCTTTATCCTCTCTTCTGATTGCTTGTCTTGAATCACCAAACATCTTTTGGAAATCTTGAATTGAATGTTCCATAGGTACCTCTAACTCAAGATGTGTAAGACAGAATGGCTGTAATTATCTTTGCTCCTGACTATAATTATCTCTCCCCTCCCCTTCACAATTTTACCATGACTGTTAAAGGTACTCCCAATCTCCCATCACCCAAGCTCAGAACTTTGGCTTCCTCCTTGATTTTCTAGTTTCACTTGCCATATGTAACCAATCTGTTGTTGTCTTCTTGTTGCTAACTATATATCACCTCTCATTTATGTCCCTGTTTTCAAACTCACAAAGTTACCCCTCTGGCATAGGCTCTTAGCACCTGATATTTAGACTACAGCAATAGTTTTGTGGTTGGTTTCCTGGCTTTAAGTCTCTCTGCATTCCAATCTGTCCTCTAATAGTTTCCTAAAGCATCAGTATTGGGACAAACAAACAAAAACACATTAAAATGCTAAGCCATTTTCCTAGAATATTTTACTTAAATTCATTAAGGGTAGGTTCCAGAGTCAGGGAGGTTATGATCAGACCACAACTTCAGTATGAGAGAGAGTATGTTATAATAACAATATTAATAGCTAACATTCATATGCTGCTGTAAGGTTTTCCAAATGCTCCACATATATCTCATTGGATTTGACCTTCACAATAACCCACTATTATAGGTGCTATTACCATTCACATTTTACAGCTATGACGACTGAAGCTATTAATTGGTTTATCCTTGAACACATTGCTAGTGACCGGGGCAGGTTTTGATCTCAATACTTTCTGTCTCCGAGTCTGGTGTTTTTCACTCTACCTCCTAGATATCTAGAGGTTTCTGTATAATGAAGAAAACACTATAATTTTTATTAGAGGACCTGGGTTTGCATACTGGATCTGCCACTTATGGTGTGACTTTGAGCTTAACCTTCCCAGGATTCAGTTTCCTCATGTATAAAATTAGGGTTTTGCTACAAAGACCTTTCGAGATTGTATGTAGCATTGATTTTTTTTAATCCTGTTATGTTTAATTCTTGGTGACACATTTTGGAAAAAACAAAATAAAGTGGGTCCAGAGGACACCTGGAATACTGAGAATTAAAACCATACATGCTGTACTAGGATTGGTTAAAAGACTTCAAGATTCTTATCTTAGAGAAGAAAAGGCTTTGGAGATTGGGTGGTAAGGAGAGCATGAGAATTTGTTAAGGCCTATTAGGTATAAGAAATATTATACTTGTTATGCTAGGTATGAAAGGAAAGAACTACCATTGAATAGAAATTATAGGCAGGTATATTAGGGCTTATATAACAAAAAAAAATTCATTATGATTAGAGTTTTCCAGAAATGGTATGGGCTGCCTAAGGCAGTAATAAGCTTCTGGGCACAGAATTCTTTAATGTTCCTTACATTCTTTTAGTGAAGGCTAGTGAATCTTTTATTGATAAAGTGGTAAAAAAAAAACAACAGATTCATGATTTGGGTATAGGTTGAAAAAGAGGTTCATGCTAATTCTGCAATACTGTGATTTTTATAACCTTTGATTTCTCACTTTGAAAGATTATTTCTTTGGTCCTAAAATATTAAAAAAAATCACTAAAACATGACAGTCTTTGGTTGCACAAATACAACTTTAGGCAGACGTGACAATTAAAGTATATATGTGGGAGGAGGAAGTGGGATCTACTACACAAACCATTACATCAAAGCCTTTGTTTCAAAACCTTTGTTTTTGAAATGTCTAATGTTTTCTGCACAAATATATCTGCTGTATGGCTTATACTGATTCATTCTTGGTCAGTCTTCCTTTCTGCCCTTAGTTCTATAGAGATAAGTAATAATGGCATAAAAGACAGGAAAACAAAAGTTTTTGGATAATAGAGCCATTAGAAACACACTTGAAGACTAGAAAAACATTTAAAGTCTTACAAGAGTAGGAATAAAAAGCACGATCCATTTACTCACTGATAGCCATTTATTATGCAAGTACTATGTACAAAGTCAGATAGTAAGTTTTAAGTTTTCCCAAGACTCCTAAAACCTTTGTATTTTATGAACCATATTAAGAATTCCTCTAAAAAAAGAAAACATTTTTTAAAAAAGAATTACTCTCGTATAAGATAATTTTTCCTAGTTACAATGACAGTATAGGGCAAATTTATTCCTATTTTCCTGTATTCCAATGTATCTTTAGTTTTAGTTTTAGTTATTTTTTTCTCAATGGACCATTCATATCATATTTCCATGGATCTATGATCTCAAGGATTAGATGCTCCATCACATGATCTAGAATCAAATATATCCATTCTTGCCCAATCTGTGACACTTATCCATATCTTCTCTTAAATCTGCCATGGATAAGGGAGGGAGGATGACAGTGTTAAAACTGGGGAAAGGAGGGCGGCTATATGATGCAGTGCATATTGCACCAGCCATGGATTCAGGAGGACCTGAGTTCAAATCTGGCCTCAGACACTTAACACTTACTAACCGTGTGGCCTTGGGCAAGTCACTGAACCCCAATTGCCCCATGCTCCCCCCTCCAAAAAGCAAAACAAACATGGGAATGGGTAAAGAAAAGGAGAGTTCCACTCAGCATAAGAAGAAAGTTCTCTTGAAATTATGAGTATACAAATGTTGCACAGCTGTTACCTCTTGGTTCTGTCGCAACTTTTTTTTATTGTCATACAGTTCTCTGATGACATCTTTTCCACTGTTGCCTCATTTTTCACCTGTTACAGCCCACTCAGATTCACTAACCATCTCTACATTTAAATTTTAGTGATCCAGAAATTAAATTCTTGGGGTAATGTAGTGATTGATCTATGTCCTACAGCTATACAACAGTAATGAAAGTATATTGACATGTAAAAAATGGTAATTTGTTTATTAGGGTCATACAAGAAAACAAAACAAAAAAATTACCCAATTTCCTAAAGGCAATCAAGCCCATTGTCTTCTTGTCAAATTCTGGGACTACCTCATTGTACATTTTCAGCATCTATCCAAGATTTATGTACACAGATTGTATAAATTGTGCATCCAACTCCATGTCATAGTCTGAAGTAGGCTTCAACTGTTTGGTTTTTTTCTGTGGATAATTGTCAAATTCTTTGGAATCATTATGGAATGATTTTGTTCTGGAACATAATGCAGAGTCCAATATCATCTCTGAATGGGGGCATTTAAAAGGCTTCCTCAGACATAGCATCTAGGAAGTAGGTCTTCTATCTGGACTCTTCACTGGACCTTCTCCATGATACCAATAAAGATCTTGATTGAGTACACAACGTATGTCTCAGCTGATGGTAATAATCAGAATGAGTGAATTAAGCTCTCTGTTGTTAAATCTGACAAGGAATCTTATGTGATTTTGATGTGTTGGCATATTGTCAGAGGAGAGTCACTACAAAGTAGTAGATTGTTCTACCATATCAAATGTGCTTTTCTATAGAATAAACACTAAATAAAATAGGATCTTATATTCTTTATGTCTTTTAATCAATCATGGGACCAAAAACATATTGTCTATAGAATATTGTTTAAGGAAGCTTATCTGTTCAGTTCTCATACCTTCATCAAGGACACCCTCTCTGGGCCTCACTATTATCATGTGTAAGACAAAATGGTTAGTTAGACTAGAAGCTTTCTAAGTTATCTTTCAATTTTGAATACTATGACTCTGTGATACTATGAACTACCTAGAACTCACCTCACCAGCTATGATTTTTAAATTTTTTAATAATTACAACTTTCATGTAACTTTCATTTTTAAATATTATCATTTCCTACTACTCAAAGATTAAGAAGATTTAAAAAGCATTCCAACAAAACTCACCAAAACACATTGACTGAATCTAACAATAAGTTCAGGCTTAATACACTCATAGTCTTCTACCTCTTCAAAGAAGGGAGGGTAGTCCATTTTCTCATTTTTTTCTTTAAGGACAAGCTTGTTCATTATAACTATGTTCATTTTCATTTCCTTTTTAGTGTTTTTATTATTTCCATTTATATTGTCATAGTCATTGCATATATTACATTCCTCAGTCAGCTTATTGGTTTTTCAGTTCATGTCTTCCCATTGTTTTCTGCATTGTTTATATTCACCATTTCTTAGATTGCAGTAAATTCCAACTATATTCTACTTTATACTTTCATAACTATATGGAAGCAATCATTATAATTCATTCTAAAACACTTTAACAACTTCCTCAGTAGTTCCTCTCACTGTGTGACCCAGGGCTAGTCATTTATCCTCTGTATGCCTCAGTTTCCTCATTTGTGAAATTGAGATAATAATAATACCTACCCCCAGGGTTGTTGTGAAGATCAAATAAGATGATGACTGTAAAGCACTTAGCACCATGACTGGTACATAGCTGGCACCATATAATTTATTTTTATTATTTGTTTTATTTTTTATTATTATTTATTATTTTTAAAAGAGCCAAATCAATCACAATCCTTACTGTACCAATGCTAAATTCTACCTGCTCATCACTGTCTCTCATTATGTATTCTCACCATGTCCATCTAATCTTATTTTGTACCATTTTCTGAAATTTGCCTTTTCTAGTAGTTGATGCTAGTTGTGAGAACAAATCCCAAAATCAGAAAAAAAAAAGTTTTAGGAAGAATTTTATTAGGTTATTTGGCAAAGGAGAGAGGTAGAAAGGGTGAAGCTCCTTCCTTAAGTCTTTGTGAGGTTTTATCATATAGAGTTCAGACAGGAGGGCAAGGACATTTTTCTGACTGCCCCCACATAGCCCACAGGCAGTTTCCAGAAAAGGGCAGTTATATATATATATATATATATATATATATATATATATATCAATTGGTAAATATAAACATTCACTCTAATCTAGGAAATCCAAAAGCACAAGCTCTGGGTATTCCCAAAACACTGCTGGAACTGACCCCAAACAAGCACTGTGTGGGGATTAGGGGTGGGTAGGGAATCAAAGCATTCCTTATAACTGTCCACTTCCCTTGAGCATCTCTAATCTCTACTGGAAACTTCTGGGTCACACAACTTTCTAGACACATAAAGTTAGGTTCAAACAATTTAATAATTGATAGGAATTCTGAAAACTATAATAAAATTTCCCATATTTGTCTATGTTCTTCTTTTTCTTTATCATTAGTTTTATTTTTATAGGCATGCAGGTGGCATAGTGGATAGAACACTGAACTTGGAGTCAGGAAGACCTGAGTTTGAATCCTGCCTCTGACCACTTACTATCTGTACAATCCTGGACAAGTTACTTAGCTTTTCTAAGCCAAGTGTCTTCATTTGTAAAATGAAGGCAATAATAGTACCTATGTCACAACATTGTTTTGAGGATCAAATGAGATAACACTATTAAAGGCCAGGTATTATTTGTACCACACAATTCATCCCTTAGTTATTATGTTGTCCTATTTTGTGTGCTAATCTTTTCATGTCTGCTAGTCTTTTCTTCCTAAATAGATTATAAGCTCTTTGAGGGTACGGGACAAGTTATATTTTCTTTGTAAATACCACTTTTATCAGAGTGATAAGCCTAATACTTTCTGATAGCATGATGTGATCAGAGAACCTAACCATGCCTATAAAGAACAAAAAGGCTGACATATTATACAGAAGAAACTTTAAAAAAAAACACCACTTATTGAATTAAATTGAATACTGGACCAAACCCAGGATCTATTCATTCTTTTACTGATTGAGTCATCAAAGGGGTTATTATAGAAAGTAGCCTACAGTAACTTTTCTCAATGTCAATCTAAAACTTTAGGCACAATTCTCTTGATAAATTATTGTGATTATATTGTGCACAAATTTGAAACTTTCATAAAGTTGATTTTATGTCCATTGGTGCTAACATTTGGTTATTGAACCCAGTTTTGCAACTTCGGTGATAACATATGCATTTCAATTTCATTATGCTGGAAAAGTATTCTGAAGTTTATCCATATTGACATTTTTATTAAAGTATAGAATTTTCTCCTTACAGTTACTGTACAATACTTTCTTTTGCAAGGCTTAAAAAACAGTTACTGAGGGGAGGCCAGGTAGCACAGCGAGTAAGAGCACTGGCTCCAGTGTCAGGATGACCTGGAGATCGAATCCCAGGCTTGGACACTTAGTACCCACCCAGAAACACCTGGCTGTGTAACCTTGAACAAGTTAATTAACCCCAACTGCTTAGGGGCAGCCAGGTGGCTCAGCGAGTAAAAGCACCAGCTCCAGTGTTGGGATGACGTGGAGATTGAATCCTGGGCTCAAACATTCAGTACCACACCCAGAAATAAAAAAAAACAGTTACTGTTTAATATTTTTGAAACTATAGTCATATGATAGTCCTAATCCTTCCTCATGCCAATTAAACTATAGCTATCTTTTATTTTTTTCCTGTGTTGTATCTGTGATAATCAGTAAAGCCATTGAAATTAAAGCTAAAATGCACACATTATATTAACAATAAAAGATACCATTTTTATGGTGCTTTATGGTTTGCAAAGTGTTTTACACTTGGTATCTCATCTGATTCTTGCAAAAATCTTGTGAAATAGCTGCTATTATTAGCCTTATTTTACAAATGAGAAAGCTGAGGCTTAGAAAGAGGTCAAGGGACTTGCCTTGGATCACAGAGATAGACAATATCTAAGGCTGGATTTTAATTCAAATCCCTGACTCCAAGTCAAATGCTATATACCCATTATGCCAACTTGCTACCCCAAATCTCAGAGCTACCATGATACATTTTTAACCTTTTTGGTATTTCAAATTTATAAAATAGACCCTAGAAAATGAAATGACAAAAATAGAAGAAAAAAATATTTCAGAATCTGAATTGTGACTATGAAGTAACAAGGCAACACAGAACTTGGAGAATCTTCTCCTTACTCTATAGGCACATCTGTACATCATTCAAGACAAAATGATTACTAGCTTCCTACTTGATTTATATTTTTCTAGTTTGCAAAATTACATGCTATAATAGTGTTCATTATTACAGGAGCATAGTGGTGACAAAAATTGTACAGCTAGAAATTTCTGATTGGCTTTACCAATAGGGAAGATTTATCTGTCTGATGAGCTCAAATAAAGAATAAAAGAGACAACAACAACAGACATGAGCTAATAATATCATCTCTGATTTAGAATAAGTATTCTACCTTTAAATGGGCATCCTTTCGTGTCTCTTCATTTGTAAAGTGAATGACATTATAGTTACATGTGTAAACCATTTTTAATGAACATATTCAAACATGCCTTTACTATTAAATACATGATCAAAGGATGAATACACAAGACATAATTGTTAATGACAAATATTGAATCTCACTTAATGGCTTTTCTATGTGACTTCATGCTGAATTTTTTAACCTATGTGTATTTTGTGTATGATTCCAGAGAACAAAATGAAACTGATTTTGAGAGAGTACCATGACCCTGAACATCTCAGATTTACTGTTAAAGAGTCTTGCCCTGTGGACACATTGGTCAGCATGATTGATCTCTAAAATAATTCAAAAGTAGTAATATTTCAAGATGCTCCTTATGCTTGGCCACTGTGTAATCCTAATTTATATCTGAAAATCTTGTGCTGGTCCCAATTTAGTACTAAATTGGAAGACTATGGAAGATCACTTGGTTTCTATTTGAATGCTGGTATTGTTTACTGGAGGAAGTAGACAAGGTAACCACAAGTTGTTCTAGGATATATGCCTAAGTTTCTTTAAACCTCACAACATAAAGGTTTCTCCAGTCAAAGAGTTGATTAACTCAGTAAAGAAATTAATCAAATTCTGCAATCAACAAGTTGCCTAAATGCCAACAAAAACTGACGGCAATTATCCATATTCGTGAAGTCTTATGATAATTTCTCCATATCTTTCCTATCAGTCACTGTGCCCTCCACATCTCATGTCACATTTCCCCACCATATCCCAGCACTATGCAAAAATAAGTGTGAAGAGTGTGTGACCCAGGCAGTTTCCATTGTGATGGTAAGGACTGAAAGTGTACCTGGAAGGCACATATGCTCAGAGCCCATTTTGTGTCACTTCTATATCCCCAGAAATATATTTTTGTCTCTTGTCTGTGAGAACACTTCAGTTACAAGAATTGAGAATAAAATGTGACTTGGGTTTCTTGGTATGAAAGTTCCTTTCCTATGAGAAGGATTAATGACAAATGATAAATATGGTGACATTTTACAGAAGTAATTGAGTTACCAATTCCTGATAACTATGTATAACTGTGATCTACAATGTAATCTAATTCATTTCAAGCATCTATCCATGACAGATATTGCATTTTCTTTAAGTTTGTGTTATGTATTACCTGTTTCAGCTAAAACACAAGTAATGGGAGAAATCAAGATTGCCCTGAAAAAGGAAATGAAAACAGATGGAGAACAGCTAATAGTTGAGATTCTTCAGTGCAGAAACATCACCTACAAATTTAAATCTCCTGATCATTTACCAGGTATCTATTTTATAAGAATTAAACAGGTCAATATATTCAAAAAGGACATTGATATGACAATATACATTTTGACGAAAACTAAAATTAGTTAAAACTTGAATGATTAGTTAAATTTAAATCAAATATATTGCTTTTGCTTACCTTTTTGATATTTTAAAGCATATAGACTGATATATACTAAACATAAAAATCTATTTTCTGAGAAAATTAGAATAACTTACTCTAATACCTAAGTTGTCTGATGTAAATTGTAATGAGATTATAGGTTTCATGCAGAAATCAGGCAGGACTCAGTATAAAATTTTAATTCCTCAATTAGATAGTGGAAAGTTTATAGAGGTAGGTACTATAGTAGAAAGCAATCTGGACAGGGAGTCAAAAGAGATTAGAGACCAGATATTGCCCCTGACATTTACTAGTTGTGTGACCATGAACAAGTCATTTAAACTCTCAAAACCTGAGTTTCCTTATCAGTAAAGTGGGGTAGTGATAGTATTATTTGTCTCATAGGGATACTGTAAAGATCAAATGAGAAAATATATGTAAAGCACTTTTGCACAGCTTAAAGTACTGTTTTAAAAAATGTTTCTTAGTATTATTGGTCAAATATGACAGCAATGGATATGTAACAAACTGACTTCTTATTGGCAGATTTGTATGTGAAGCTGTATGTGGTCAACATTTCTACTCAAAAAAGAGTGGTCAAGAAAAAGACAAGAGTGTGTAGGCATGATCGAGAGCCTTCATTCAATGAAATATTTAGGTTTAGCCTGAGTCCTGCTGGGCATTCTCTTCAGGTAATTCTCTACATATTCTTTAGTTTGTGTAGTAGATTTTTTTAAATCAAATGCTTTATTAACTTCTAGTTTACATCATTCATTCCTGCAAGATTTAGAGTTACAAATTTTCTCCCCATTTCTTCCCTACCCATGTCCCTGAAATAGCTATCCCACTGGATATCCCCTCCTCCAATTTGCTGTCTCATATATCTTCTCCCATACCCCCTCTGACTTGGGAGTAGGGCATGGTAGATTTCTATGCCCCAGTGCCTATATATCTTATTTCCCAGTTACATGTAAAATAATATTAATAAAAGTATATATATATAAGCAAAAATATATATATTATATATATATGAGCTATATATATTATATATAAGCAAATATATATATATATATAAGCAATTCAGTGTAGTTTGCACATGTGTAGCCATGCAAAACATTTTCATAGTGGATATATTGTAAAAGACTGACTGTATTTCCCTCCTTCCTATCCCACTTCCCACTTGTTCTATTCTCTATGTTGATCCTGTCCCTTTTCAAAAGTGGGTGCTTCCAACTTCCCTCCCCCCCAGCCTGCCCTCCATTCCATCACCCCCTCTCATCCCCTTCCTCCCTACTCTCCTGTAGGGAGAGATGCCCTATTTAGTGTGTATGTCATTCCCTCCCTAAGACAAATTCAATGAGAATAAGGTTGATCCATTCCCTTTTGCCTCTATTCTTCCCCTCCATTGTAACCATTTTCCCTTGCCTCTTCTATATGAGATAGATTACCCCATTCTGTCTCTCCCCATCTCCTCTCATTATATTCCTCTCTCATCTCTTAATTTAACCTTTTAAGTATCATCCATTCCTATTAAATTGGTCCTGTGCCCTCTCTCTATGTATACCTATACACATATATACACACATTCACATATACATTCATATACCCATATATCCTCCTATATAGGCATATATATGTCTGTCTGTCTGTCTATCGATAGATAGATAGATAGATATTCACATTTCTATTCCCTTCAACTCTTCTCATACTGAGAAAAGTTTCATCAGTTTCAATTATTGTTTTTTCATGTAGGGATGTAAATAGTTCAACTTTGATAAGCTCCTTATGATTTCTTTTCCCTGTTTACATTTTCATGTTTCTCTTGCTTTTCCATCTGAATGTCAAATTTTCTATTCAACTCTGTTTTTTTCACCAAGAATGCTTGAAAGTCCTCTATTCCACTGAATGACCATATTTTCCCCTGAAACATGATACTCGGTTTTGCTGGGTAGGTGATTCTTGGTTTTAATCCCAGCTCCTTTGACCTCCAGAATATCATATTCTAAGCCCTTCAATCCCTCAGTGTAGAAGCTGCCAGATCCTGTGTTATCCTGATTGTGTTTCCACAGTATTCAAATTGTTTCTTCCTGGCTGCTTGTAATATTTTCTCCTTGATCAGGGAATTCCAGAACCTGGGTATAATATTCGTAGGAGTTTTCTTTTGGGGATCTTTTTCAGGGGGTGATCAGTAGATTCTTTCAACCTCTATTTTGCCCTCTGGCTCTAAAATATCAGGAAAATTTTCCTTGAGAATTTCTTGAAGGATGACTTCTAGGTTCTTTTTTTGATCATGGCTTTCAGGTAGTACAATAATTTTTAAATTATCTCTCCTGGATCTATTTTCCAGGTCAGTGGTTTTCCCAATGAGATATTTCACACTGCCTTCTATTTTTTTCATTTCTTTGGATCTGTTTAATAGTATCTTGATTTCTCATAAAGTCACTAGCTTCCATTTGCTCCAATCTAATTCTGAGGGAATGATTCTCTTCAGTGAGCTTTTGAGATTTTTTTCCATCTGTCAAATTTGGCTTTTTAAGGCATTCTTCTCCTCATTTCCTTTTTGAGCCTCTTTTGCCATTTGATTTAGTCTATTTTTAAGGTATTTTATTCAGTCATATTGTTGACTCTCATTTCATAATTTTCTTGCATCATCCTTATTTCTCTTCTCAATTTTTCCTCCACTTCTCTTAGTTGATTTTCAAAATCCTTCTTAAGCTCCTCTATGGCCTGTAACCAGCTGATATTTTTTCTTGGAAGCTTTTGGTGCAGGAGTTCTGACTTCACTGTCTTCCTCCTGTTCCATGCTTTGATCCGTTTTGTCCCCAAAATAGGAGTGTAAAATTGGGTTCCTCTGCTTGCTTTGCTTCCCTCATTTGCTTATGTTGCCACTCAATTATTTTACTTTTTGGCTTTTTGCCACAATAGCACTCTGCTACCAGACAGGGGTACTTCGTCCCAATTGCTGGCGCTTTCTCAGCTTCCAAAGGTATTAGTTATGTGCCTTCTCTGAAGCCTCCCCATGCTCTGGAAAGCTGGATGCACACCCCAGGACCTCCACCCGAGACCACAATCCAGATCCAAGCAGGTTAAAGCAAGAGCAATTACCCCTCAGATTGGTTGCTTGGTCCCCCTACAATCTGCAGACCAGGGGCTGAAGCAGCCACATGGCTGTGGCTGCATGGCATATGTGCCTCAGTAGCTTCTCACCCCAGGGGCAAAGACTGACCTCATTCCCGAACTACTGCATCCCAAAGTCCACACTATACTGACATCTCACTTTGTCCTTAGCACCTATGTGTTGATAATTCTGGAAACTGCCACAGCTGCTGGTGATCTAAAGTCCCTCCAGCCAGGGGCTGGTCAGGTCCACCCTGAAGCTAAAACCTCTGACTGGCATGGGGCTGGTGTCAGCTCCCATAGCACTTCACTGGCCCCTTCTTGTCATCTTGCCAGGCTGTCCTCAGTGGCAGGTTAGCTCCTCTGTGTCATTTTGTGGGTTCAGTAGCTCCAAAGTTTGTTCAGAGTCACCTTTTACTTGAATTGGAGCAGGTGGAAGCCGGAGCCCCGTGGAAGTCCTATTTCTACTCCACCATCTTGACTCCACCCCAATCTGTGTAGTGGATTTTATTAAATTGTCTTTTTAATTTTAAAAGTTTTATTATATTTGTATATCCATTAAATTCTGACAGCCATATATAAATATAACTCATTTTTGAAGATAAAACACCCAACCTGACCAGTGATATGCTGGTAAATATTCCACAGCTGGCTCTCTAAAGAAAAAAAAATGTTCCCAGGAAACATTTTTAGTTTAATATATATTAAAATTTTCTCCATCATTTTCTTAAGTCTGATAATCAACAAAACAATAACTCCAACTCTGATTTGTAGCCTTTGCTGATTTCCAAGATATAATGCTCACACTGAAAATTTAACAATCTGTTCTCAGAAGCCAGTACAAGTGCCCTCACACCCTGGCCTAGTTACTGTGCAAATGATACAATTTCAGAAACACAAGGTATTAAATTAGAGATTTTGCTGGCTTTAGTCAGAGAACCTGGGTTTGAATCCTGGCTTTGGCACATATTGTCTGTGAAACCTTAGCAAGTTATTTATCCTCTCACTAGAACTTTATTTCTTCTTCTATTGTATAACCTGGCATATGAGCATGTCTAGGTTGCTTCACATGGAGCCCCCACGATGTGGGTGGTAAAGCCACTCAAATGTCTGGGGATGTGAGGTCTCCATGTTAGGCAAACTAGGCATGCTCAAAAGCTGTTTAAAATAAAATTTACTATAAGACCTGTAAGGTTTTTCTAGTCTTAAATTTAAAATCCTAAAACCTCATTTTACAATACTTAGTATTTATTCTGTATAAAATTATATATGTACATAGAACCACAGAATTTCAGTTAAAAGGGACCCCAGCATTCATCTAGTCAAACCTATGCACCAAAAGAATTCCTGAAATAATATGCCTGTTCCTCTATAGCATATGTTCTCTTCTTTGACAGAATGTAGATTTTGAGACTTTGAGCTGTTGTGTGTGTGTGTGTGTGTGTGTGTGTGTTTTAATTTACATCCCTAGTGCTTAACCCAATGCTTGGCACATAGCAAGTATGCTTATTGATTGATTGATCTCATGATTAATGGTAAACTGCTCAAAACATTTCATCAAAGTAAAATTCTCTTCTAATTCTTTTTCACCAGCTCTTACTACAATCTCCAATACCATAATAAAGATACTTTTCTTGAGACAAAAGTTTGAGGCATAAACTTTACCAAAGCCATTTAACTTTCTGGTGGCAATAGAATGTATTTTATTGAACCTGAATATGACTTCCATGATGTTTCCACTAACGACCTTTTTTAGATCTTTTATGTTTTTTGACATCCTTGTAACTTTGATAATGTGGACCACTTGATCCTGCTCACTCTTTTTTTTCCCTTATTCTAAAGCAACAAATTCTCAATTATTCTCCCACCTCTATTAACAGTTTCTATTTGTTCTCTTCTGCTAATCCGTTGGTCTCCTCCTGATCTCTTAAGTTTAATGTCATTCATCATCCCATGCTTGGTCCTCTTCTCCCTCTCACCTTATGCTTTCACTTAAGCATAACCTTACTGGCATGTGAAATGGGCGCAATTGTTCAATACTATGAACATTCCTTGCCATTTCCCTTCTTTAGGACTAGGACATAAACTGAACTCTTCCAATACAGTGGTTATAGTTGAGTTTTCCAAATGTGTTGGCATATTGAGTACAGCACTTTAACAGTATCATCTTTTAGTATTTTTAATAGCTCAGATGGAATTCTGTCACTTTCACTAGCCCATTAGCAATGTTTTCTAAGGTCCACTAGACTTCTTTCTCCAGGATGTCTGACTTTTAATCAGCAGCCTGGTTTTCAAAGAAGCAGAGGAACTAAAGACCAAATTGCTAACATTCACTGGATTATAGAGAAAGTAAGGGAGTTTAAAAAAAAACACATCAATTTCTACTCTTCATTACTACATGAAAACATTTGACTGTTGGATCACAACAAAATGTGGCAAATCTTAAAGAAATGAAAGTGTCAGATAATCTTACTTGTCTCCTGAGGACTCTTTATGCAGGTGAAGAAGGAACAATGAGAACTGAATATGGAACAACCCATTGGTTGACTGGAAAAGGAGTACAGCAAGGTTATACATTGTCACCTCATTTATCTAACTTATATGCAGAGAACATTATGCAAAATGCTAAGCTGACTTAATCAAAAGCTGGAATTAAAGTTGCTGGGAGAAATATCAACAATCTCTGATATGGAGATGATACCACTTTGATGGCAGAAAATGAAGAATTAAGAAACCTCTTGATGAGGGTGAAAGAGGAGGGAATAAAATCTGGTTTGAAGCTTAACTTTGAAACTTTATTTAAAAACAAAGCAAAACAAAAATCCTAACATCTTTGCAACTGGTCCTATCACTTCCTGCCAAACAGAGGGAGAAGTAAAGGAAGCAGTGTCATAGTTTATATTCTTGAGCTCAAAGATCACTACAGATGGCAAATGCAGCCATGAAATTAAAAGATGCTTGCTCCTTGGAAGGAAAGTTAAGGAAAATTTGAGCATTACATTGCTGTCAAAGGTCTATATAGTCAAAGCTATGGTTTTTGCAGGAGAAGTTTACTGAGTTGAATTATAAGGAAAGCTGAGCACTCCAAGAATCAATGCTTTCTAATAGTGGTACTGCAGAAGACTTTTGAGAATCCTCTGTACAAGGAGATTAAAATAAGTAAATACTTAAAGAAATTAATTCAGGTTATTCACTGGAAGGTCAAATACTGAAACTGAAGCTTAAATACTTTGGGCACATAATGAGAAGACAGGACTTGTGGGAAAAGACCCTGGTGTTAGGAAAGATTGAAGGCAAAAGGAGAAGGGGATGGCAGAGGATAAGATGGATAGATGGTGTCATGAAAACAATGAACGTGAACTTGGATACACTCTGAGAAATAACAGAGGGTAAAACAACCTGGTGTGCTATGGTATATGAGATCACAAAGAGTCAGATATGACTGAACAAGTATACAACAACACAATTTCCCTTGGCATTCTCACAGTTCAAACTACTCCCTCTAAGGATATAATTATTAATTTATCAATTGAACCCTGAGTTCCTAGCCCTCAGGTTCTACTGCCTATAAGGTACTGTAGGCAAGTCCTGCTGGCACTTCAAAGCCAACATATATAAAATAAACTTTTCCATTCCTACAAAACCATATTCTTTCTGACTTAGTTATTGTTTTTCAGTGCCAACATCAGTTATTAAAAATTGTCAGTTGGGCAAAATCTCCTCACCTCTATTCTTGTGACCACCCAAGGACAGATCATTACTTCTCTCTTTTTCTTTAGTCAACTAAATTATCTTCTTGCACCCTTCAATCTACCCTTTACACATGTGTCAGACTTAAGTCCCTCATGAATTGATGGAGTCATGCCATCCTTCTGCTCAAAATCCTTTAATGCATCTTTATTATAAAAGTTAGACTCCATGCCCAGAACCATTAGTTCAATTGACCTTGCCAGTCTTTTTAGGTAAGTTTTAGAGTTTGACTGCAGTATTCTTGACAAATCATAACATCTAAGTCCTACAGTGAGCTCAGCCAGGGCAGAAGTTCAAAATTTCTTTCTTTTCTTTTTTTTCTTTTCTTTTATTTTTGGAGGGGGCAATGCAGAGCAATTGGGGTTAAGTGACTTGCCCAAGGTCACACAGCTAGTAAGTGTGATCAAGTGTTTAAGGCTAAATTTGAACTCAGGTCCTACTGACTCCAGGGCTGGTGCACTATTCACTGTGCCATCTAGGCGCCACCTAAAATTTCTCTTTTTTTACAATGACAGTGGGCTATGACAACAGGAATTCATTATCTTTAGGATCTTTGTAGTGACAAGATGTCAAAAATATTACACTACCCTTCCATCTATTCTTTTGCCAGTCAAATCGGATCACTTATTGTTCTTGAATTCCCTTTTGCCATCTCCTACCTATTGAAATCCTAATCTTCCTTTGTAATTCAAATCAAATTCTACCTCCTAAGCAATGTCTCCCTAGATACCCCAGTTGGTCATGATCTTGGTCCACTTAGATTTCACAAAGCACTGTACTTTGACCTAATGCAATTAGTTTTTATTTGGTATTATAGTTTATTCATATTTTTAACTTATTCTCCTACTGAATTGTAAATTCTATGATTGTGTCCTATGTGAACTTTATATACTGGCCACCCCAGCCTACCCCCCCCCCGTCCCCAAAAGTCTACAATGCAACAGAAATAATTTATACTTTAATAAAATTTTTGACTGAACTAATTTAAATTCTGAGAGTGAATTACTTTGCCTACCTCATTAATCCTATCAGGGTACCAATTTCAACCAAATAAATCTCTACTTGGTGGGATTCTGGCTGTATAGGAAAGAATTTTTTTTAATAGTAGGCTTTTTCTAGTGCCCTTTTACTTAAACTACAATTTTATTCCACTTATATTTAAATGTAGTCTTGAAAGGCAAGAAGGAAAAGATATGTCTGTCACTCCTATCAGCCTTTTCTTAATGCAGGGAAACCAAGATTCCCTCCCTCCTCAGCTTTATTGTATAAAACATAAGACTGATCTCTCCAGTCTAATCTTTAAATCTCAATAAGGAAGATGACTCCTACTGCAGAGGAAAGGAGACTAACTTCTTTCATCTAAGCATGACAGGAAGACTCTATGTCTACTTTTTTTGATTCTTAGAAACCAGGGAATGCAAATCTTGTAGCTAGTACAGCTAGTAATTTAACAGCAAGTGCCTTAACAAGGACACTCCTCACTAAAGAAGTCATGAGGTCTAGTTAACTCAAGTCTTCCCTAAGGTGCAAATCTAGATTTAATTCTTAGAGTAGGTCTCTGCTTCTCTTTACCTACCTCCATCTCCTCCATCTGGTCTCAGATATGTTCCCCTTACCCCTTACAAATCTAACCAATCCCAGTATTTTCTTTTCATTCTCATGAAGGTTGAAATATGACTCATTGGGTGATGTTGCCCTCAACCCTTTCTTCCTAGGATTATGCTAGAGATAACACCTATACTATGACCCTGCTGAAAAATAAAGTAGCCCATCCCTAGTCTTACTATAGTCTCATAATACCTAGTAAAATGTCTTATAAATATTAGGAAGTTAATAAGTGTTCAATGAGTCTTTAAGGATTAGTAGGTTTTTGATAAGTAAAGGAGGCAACTAGGTGGCACAGCAGACAGAGCACCAGTCCTGGAGTCAGTAAGGCTCATCTTCCTGAGTTCAAATCTGGTCTCAGACACTTCCTAACCATGGGACTCTGGGCAATTCACTTAAACCTGTTTGCCTCAGTTCCCTCATCTGTAAAATGAACTGGAGAAGGAAATGGCAAATCACTCCAGCATTTTTGTCACAAAGAGTTGGAGATGACAAAAAATGATTGAACAAAAATAATGAGAAATAAAGGGGGCATAGGAGGACATGCCTAGCCAATGCTACAGATTCAGCTAAGGGCCAGTGGCATCAATATGCAAGAAATGTTCACAATATAGTTTAACTGGAGTGTAGGATTTGTGTTGGGGGGTGAAAATTGAAGAAAAATTTGCAAAGAATTTGAATTAGTGTGTGAAATGTGAGAAGATTAAAATGCCAAATGATATAATCTAATTTTTCAAAATTGTTTCCACTTCATTCTTCTAGCATTAAAATAATATTTTAGTTGATTTCATATTGCATGATCTGGGACAAAGATGTTTGGTAAATTAGCCTATAGATTTGTTTAAGTACATCAGTTTTAATCTAAGCATACAGATGTCATTTTTTGAATGGTCAGAACCTCAAGGATGTACAGTTTAGTTCAAGGAATATTAAGAAATATTAAAATTCATGTATAGCGGGACGGCCAGGTACACAGCGAGTAAGAGCACCGGCTCCAGTGTTGAGAAGACCTGGAGATCGAATCCTGGGCTCAGACACTTAGCACCCACCCAGAAACACCTGGCCGTGTAACCTTGAGCAAGTTACTTAACTCCAATTGCTTAGGGGTGGCCATGTGGCTCAGCGAGTAAGAGCACCGGCTCCAGTGTCAGGATGACCTGGATCAGATCAAATCTGGGCTCAGATGCTCAGCACCACACCCAGAAATAATAACTGGCCTTCTAACCTTGAGCAAGTTACTTAACCCCTATTGCTTTAAAAAAAAAATCATGTATAGCATGAAAGTATTCTGAGGATTTCTTAGTCATTGTAATTCTTCCCCATTTTCTTCTTTTCTTTTTCTTCCACAGTGAGAAAAATGTCTTTAAAATTACTTGCTTATAGTAAGTGCTTAATAACTATTTGTTAGATTGATATGAATGCTAGAGAATGAGATAAAGTACATTTTTTACTTTTTTTGTCTTCTAGATTTTGCTTGTTTCCAATGGAGGGAAGTTTATGAAAAAGACACTGATTGGCGAAGCTTATATCTGGCTTGACAAAGTGGATTTAAGGAAAAGAATAGTAAACTGGCACAAACTCTTGGTCAGTCCTACTCAAACACATTGAAGAGAGTCTGCTTAGGCTTCAGAACCTTACAGACCATTATCTTCTATAAAGAGCATCAAATCAATTCCATAGATTGATACTGTTGTGTTTAGCTAGTCTTTCAGAGGAAAAAATAGACAAGTGGGATGATGGGATGATGGGTCTGCAACCTTGTAAACTTGCTGTTGATGAAGTCAGCAATAAGCTCTGGGATCTCAAATAAAAGGATGTATGATTTTTAAGGAGGACTTGTTGATATTGACCTTCTTATGGTCAACAAGGGGAACTGTGAAAGGAGTTGAATGCTGAAGGCAGATGTGATTACATGGAGCTCTGCTGAAGCTGGAAGTGGTGGTTCAAAGATCAATATGGTTTGCAATGTAACACAATGATGTTTTTTATGCAAAAGCATCTAAGGTGAAAGCAAAGGACTGACTTTATAAATCTCACTTTTGAAAAGTGTAAAACTAGTTCCTCTGCACCTTAGGCTTTCTGATTATTTACTATGGTAAGAATTTACGGCAGGATTGATTCATCCTGTTTTGTTTGCCGTCATGGCAGAGATGTGAGTTTTATTTTTTCTGAATTAAAAACAACAACAAACAAACAACTATGCCTTGGAGCATAAGCTCAAAGGGGATTTCATGGTGTAAAGCACCATCCTTGAAACCCATATGATGAAAGCACATTTTTGGTATAGGCTGACATGATTTATACTGAAGATAACATAGGGTAGAACTTAAATGGAATACCGAAAAGGGAGATGCCCTTTATTGTACAAATGAAGCTGCTATCCTAGAAGACCACACTTGGATGACTTGGCAGGGAAGAATTTTGCCTCAAAAACAAAATAGTCCCAGGGTCCTATCAGAAAAATATAAAAGACTCTTTATTTTCCCAAGATTTAGCCTTTGGAGAAGACTATCTGAATGATATAGGCTATATGTACCAAAGGACATAGATTTAATTTGTCTTGTATGAGCTAGGAAGCATGAGCGCCTATTATTTGTGGGACTGCAAATAAATTCATTATCCTATAGATTTAATTTCTATTGAGTGACATATTAGGACACAAAAATATTTTCCCTCAAATTTTATCTTAGCCTCTTAGAAGTGGTTAATTAAATTGGGATGAACCCTCACTCTTATGTAATTAAATCTTTTCTTAACTCTATATATATAGCATGAAAATCCTTACATCTTAGGCCCACCTTTCTATTGTGCTTCTGATCCCCCATTATCCCCACACACACATACTTAATCTTGGTCAAGTTCATAACTGGGGAACTTGGGAAACTGTATAGTGTGACTATTCAAAGCACCAAGTTTAAAAATTTTATTCTATTTGAGTGAGGATTTTGACACCAGAATTATGATAATTCATTTCAGTAAATGTTGAACATAATATCTAAGATATTTAAATGGGGATGTCTTTAGCATGTAATAAAAGTTATTGATGAGAAGCTCACAAGGGTGGCAGTATACCCTGGTGGAAAATAGTTTAGTACTCGAATTCAGGAAACCTGGGTTTTATTCTCAGCTGTGACAATGACTCCCTGTCCAATCTTCAGCAAGTCACTAAACTTCTCTGTGTGCCCATGTCACGTGTAAAATGGGGATCTTAATACCTTCCCTTCCTACCTCACAGGGTTGTTGTGAGGATAAAAGTAGGTCATGAACATGAAAGCACTTTGCACAATATAAAGCACCATACAAATATAAGGAATAAGGGTTATCAAACATGTTGAGTCTCTCAATTCAAGAGGGAATAAAAGCCTTTTTCCTCCAAATAGCCACCTTAACATTGGCTAAAAAGAAGATATTTCCAAATCCAAAAGTATTATTCTTCATTTACCATTTGGAAAACAAAGTTAAAGGGTGAAGTGAAAATACATACAAATAGGATATGCAAAGTTGAAGCCAAATGAACTACTCCATTCTCAAATCCCTTATTCCACTCTGACTTGTCCCTAAAACAAAATTTAAGGGCTAAGCAACTCAATCTAAATTTATTGTTTTAAAATTGCTGCTGTAATCTAAACAAAATATTCCTCTGCAGAGAAGAAGTAGTACAATTCTCTCATATGAATACTTATTTCAAATGTAGTTTTATCTGTAGTTAGTATTAACTATAGGTCTTGATCCTGCATGAACCATCAAAATGACTAGAAACCATTCATTGCAACAGACCTTATTTGCATTGATAGAATAAGGATTTTTTCTCCAGTTGTCCTCCCACCCTATTTGTTATATCTTCCCCACCCAACAATATCACCTCCACCTTCTGCCCCCTACCAAAAAAAAAATCTACTTTTAGTTACCATTGAAATAGAGATGAGGGCATTTGGAAGATCAAACCACTGACAATTTTGATCTTACAAGAATTTTATTTTTTGGTGACAGCAAGTCCTGCTGATGGTTGCTATGGAAATTTCCAGCAGGAGTTACTGTGAAATGGG
Source organism: Petaurus breviceps papuanus (assembly GCF_028583685.1). NCBI lineage: Eukaryota > Metazoa > Chordata > Mammalia > Diprotodontia > Petauridae > Petaurus > Petaurus breviceps. The sequence goes on from NW_027186540.1 coordinate 13,716,748, forward strand.
AGACTATAATCAAGCATTCTTTATTTGGGAAAAGTAGCCCAATAAGCTTTTTACCCGACACAGAATGTCACTGCTAGTTGCCCTTAAAGCTAAACTGTCTAATGGGACCTTGGTTAACTTTGGCACTCTCTTTTAGTCACTGGCATAATCCAATTATCTTTAATGCTTGGTTCTCATGAATACAAGATGACCAGTCATTTGGCTTCAAAGTGTAATCTCCCTCAGACCAATAAAATAGTAGAGATCATCAAGCAAAGGGATGTCCCTTCGCCTTGACCTGATCAAATGTATTAAAATTATTTTCATTCTGGGTGGCCCATCAGTTCCTGGAGACTAGTAGCAGTCAAATCATTGAGCACATTCAATGACAGGGCTCATCTTGTATGGGTTGTGTGCCAGCATCCATTCAGAGTTTGTAAGATGCTTCCAAAGAGTGCCAAAGTTTCAGCTGACCCAAATCCTTAGGTTGTTCTGGAATTATTCTATGCAACACTGATTCATACGTGAATGCATTTCTTCTGAATGATGTTAACAACCCTTCATAAAACAGAACAATTTCATTTTAACATTTAAAATAGGGCTCTTGATATTTTTACTTTTTTGTATATATCATAGCATGGTTTTCCAATTCTACTTATTAATTTCTCCACTGGCTTCTTAGTGGCTACAGAACTTGTGATCTCTGATTAACTGATTTTTTTATTAATCTAACTAATACACTTCTACAACATTTGCCTAAATATTTTTGCCTATATCTTTCAAGTTCTTCAAAGGAATTTTGATTTTTCCCACAAATCTACTGAATCATCAAATATTGAGATAGTTCCTTGGTTTAAGATCTGGTGCAATGAAAACATATTGAAATCTGAGCAAAAGCACAGTGTGAGTGTTTACAAAAGACAAGGCTTCATAATGTAGTCTTTACAAATATGGATGGGGATAGAAGCAGGACATAACTATGAATATCTACTTATTTACCATTTCACAGTTTAAAGAGACAGGATCCAGGAGCAGAAAAAAGGGATATAGGGTCTGCTTCTTAATATTACCCATATTTTTTACATCAGATTAACTTATTAATCAAATCCATATTTCAAGACATAAGTGAAGTAAGTTTTGTAGATCACACATACACATCTTGAAATGGTCATTTTGTGGGAGTAATGTAGCTGGTAACCAGCTGATAAGGATTCTTACTATAGGAGTGATGGTGGGAGTGGGCATGGTGAGAGTAGTGTGAAGATATAAGTAAGCATCTATACTATAAAAAAGCTATTGTGCCCAATTTAATAGAAATTATTTGATCAATGTTTAGTTTCATGAAGATATCATAAAGATGTTTATAGTATTTTTTTATTATTTAAATCATACTTAATATTTTAAAGGACTTATTTTCATTGCTACAGTGTCTATTATCCCAAATTCTGCCAACTATATCTATACATGTATATACACCTATGTCTAACAGAAGTGAATTGAAACTATGTGACTGAACTTGGAACTGAGATGAAAAGGAGAGAATGTTCAATGAATAGAAATCAAAAGATCCAGTTGTTTCTTTCAAATGACTTAACTGCCTTTGCTAAAAGACTAGAGTGAATGAGTAAAATGGATAATCTCTCTAAGTGAAAGTATACATTTTAATGTTTTCTGTATGTTCCATTTTATTTATTTAAAAAAAAGTCACCTGGGGAACTCAAAATCATTTACAAATCCGTAAATAATATTAGGTCATTTGAGAGAGCAGTTTCTTAATTTGTTACACTGTATATAACTATACATTTTGTAAAACAGACGAGTTTGGACTATTAATTTCATCCAACATTCAGCATGTGAATGTGAATATTATTTGATTGTGTCTGTATATTTGTTCAGTGATGTGCTCAGGTGCTACCATGATGAATAATAGCGTGTGTGCTAATATCTTATCAAAAACAAAAGCATACAGCATTCCAGCTGTCCAAAAAATTTTTAAAAATTTAAAAAATATATATCCTTGAAAAAATGTCATGTTTCTAAATTGAATGTTGCATGCACTGGTGGTTATTTGATAACTTCTTTTCCTTTTATAAATTTTACTTCTGAGATCTCTCTAGAAAAACAGAAATGACATCAAAAAGCCTTGTTCTAAAAGTTGTATAAATTGAAATAAAAATGTATGAGAGTTGTACAAAGACAATGCTTGTAAATCTGTCTCAATTTCCACTCTATGTAAAAATCCATGTCATGATTTTGTGGTTGTATACAGGATGTATCTTGAGAAGTTATGCAAGTTGTGTTATACAAAGGCTGCTCCCCCAGTCTAACAAATAAATACTGAAAACATCAATTCTGTTGTTACTCATCATTGACACACTCAATGAAAACCTAATGGTACAATGGAGAAAGGGTGACTCTGAAGCCTGACTGCAGCCCTGTTTAATTAACTTGGCTTCAAATCCTATGCTTATAACCTGAGGTGTTCCAGTCTTATTCTTTCACCTGTTCACTGAATTCATTCCCAGAATGGCTATTATGGCCAAAACCCTAAATCAGGGGTGGGGACTCTGCGACCTCCAGGTCAGGGTCACACTTGAGGATGTAGGGGGCCACATGTGACCTACCTTGAGGCCACAGGTTCCCCACCCCAGCCCTAGATAACTAACATAGGTTTGAATAGTACCCTGGAAGTTTACAAGCTGTGAGACCTTAGCAAGTCCCTTGATTTCCTTGCATCTGTTACTTCGTATACAAAAGAAGGGGGTTGGATCCTTTGATCCTTTGATAGATATGTGTAGTGTGACCTTTCCTAGACACAGAAAAAATCATTTCAAGTACTTCATATTATTTTTCAATTTTTTCTGCTTTAAATAAAAAGCTTCTGATAAGCAAATATTCTAAGGTTTTAAGACCTAGCTTCATAAACATTTTCATTATTGATTTCCTTAATATTCATCATATTTCTCAGGCATCATCTAATAAAATTTCAAAAAACATATCCTAGAGATCCCTTGATCATTGGCAGATAAGGCATTTCTTAATGTAGGTAGGAATACTCTTTATTATACAATATGTCCAAGAGAGTGTTGAACCTGGAACCAGGAAGACATTTTCCTGAATTCAAATCTGGCCCCAGATACTTACTAAATGGGTGACTCTCTCTCTGTCTCTCTCTCTATGTCTCTCTCTCTCTCTGTCTCTCTCTCATACTTACACTTATACACACCTATTTTTGCTGCACAGTCCATGACTCCATGGAGAACTTACCCTTCCCTTTCAACTCGTGGTCTTGTAAGGTTGGCTGAGGCACTGGGAAGTGAGATCACTTGAAGAGAGTCACAGAAGGAGTCAGAGGCAGGACTTAAACTCACATTTTGCTAGATTACACTCTAGCCCTCTATTCAGCATGTCACACTGCCTATCACTAGAGGGCACTTCTGAGATCCTCCAAAGTTTGCAAAATATTTTGCATATATCATTATCTTAGATCCTCACACCAATCCTATCAAATCCAAATTAATTCATATTTTATTTTATACAATTTCATGGACTACTTTTTGATTTAAGTGTTGTGAGATTAAGAACTCTGTCTTTGCATCACTTTGTACCTAACCCATTTTTCAGATTTGAGGTGATAAATGCATAATTTGAACTCATAAGATCCTGATCCCCTGGTGATTACGTATACACACACATATACATACACACACATATATACACATATATAATATATGTGTATTGTGTATGTGTACACACATATACACATGTGTACATGTACACATGCATACACATATAGAGACATGATATATGTAGATATGTGGTGACATGCACATATTCGTTGTTGTTCAGTAGTTTTTCAGTGATGTCTGACTCTTCATGACCCCTTTGGGCAAAGATACTGGAGTAGTTTACCCTTTCCTTCAGCTTGTTTTACAGATGAGGAAACTGAGGCAAACAGTTAAGTGATTTGCCCAGCTATATATACACAACACACACACACAAACACACACTTTTATGTAGTGTATAGGGTGTTCAAGCAGTACTAGCCCCTCTACTGTAAGGGCTTGCCAAACCGTTTCCAGTCTGCTCATTTACCTTTGTTGTCTACCTGCCACTCAACTCTCATTTGAAGAATGAAGAATTCTTCTCCAAGAAACTATCGCATGTGTAATGGCCTCACCCAGGAAAATTAATTTGTCAGACAGACTAAACCAGTTTGAGGGTAACTGACCCCTCAGTGAGTTTGAGGGATGTCTACCCCAAGCATGTGAAAACTTCCTTCAGCAGAAAGGTTGGATAACAATTTGTTCCAATGGCCATGAAAACATCATAAATGCAAAGGTCACCCACTGCACCCTGGGCCATTGCCAGTCATCCTGACTTTTGTCCTGATGCTACAATTCAATGACTCTGGAAGAGAAAGTGAGGCTGATGACTTTGTGCAACTGCCTCACTTAAATCTAATTCATGTACAGGTCAAGACATCATTGGGGCAGTAAGTCAAGATATCATTGATCCTCTTTGAAAACAAAAGACAAACAACAACAGTGGTGTGTGTGTGTGTGTGTGTGTGTGTGTGTGTGTGTATGGGTGAGAAGTGGAAACAGACTAACAAAGAATTACCAATTAAATGAATATGTAAACAGCAAAAGTATTATTTATTAAAAATGTATTCTAAACCTACTTAAAATAGTTATTTTGAGTAGGTTAAGGCACTTGCTATTTAGTCCTTTATCCGTTTACTCATTGAATTAATTTCATTAATGTTTATGAGAGCTGCACAGCAAATGAAGACAAAAAAAGAGCATTGTCCATGTCCTGAAGGAGCTTATATAATAAGGAAGATACAAAGATTTACAACATGAGGCAATAAGGGATATAATAGCGGTACATAGAACAATTGGGGTTCAGAAGAGAAATTTCTCTTTCAGCAGAGATGATTAAGGAGGGTTTCCTAAAAGAAGGGATTTGATCAGGACTTTGAAAGTTGAGTAGGATTTTAAAAGGAGATGTTAATTTGTTTAATAGGGATAACTAGGAATAGAGTGGGTAGAGCTCTGGGCCTGGAGTCAGGAATACCTGAATTCAAATCCAGCCTCAAACACTTACTAGGTGACTCTGGAAAAGTCACTTTACCTCTGTTTGGCTCAGTTTCCTCATCTGTAAAATGAAGATAATTGTAGCACCTATCTCACAGGGTTGTTGTGAGTAGCAAATGGGATAATAATGCCAAGCACAGTGCCCGACACATAGTAAGTGCTATAGAAATGTCACCTATCATGATCATCATCATCATCATCATCATCAAACCCTATCTTCAGAGCTAAAAAATGAGTGAAGCATTTGCTAAGTTCTTGCTCTATGCAAAGCACTGTACTAAGCAAAAATAGGAAAGCAACCCTCCCCTCTTTAACCTCTGTGTCAACATTACCCTTCTTCACAAAAGAATTCCCCACAGGTACAAGGATTCCTAGTGACTGCTCTCTCTATATTTCCAACCTTCAGTGGAGTTTTTTTGTTTAAAACAGTATCTCACTAGACAAATCTCAACAGATTTGAAAATGACTATATGTCACTTTCATTGTTACCCCCAATGAAAATCAATATTTTCTACTGCAAAGTAGTGCAGTATTGGAGCTAATGATTTTCCTATTGTGAACACAAGAATGTCCAATGTCGTGTCATTGTCATTCTCTATGTGCATGACTGATTGAATGAATAGAGGAATGAATAAAAAGGATTTATTAATGTACTCTGTACCAAGGATTATACTAAGTGCTAGGGATAAAACAAGACAGTTTCTGCTTTTGAGAAGCTAGCTCACATCTAATAAGAGGAGACCACATATAGTGGAGGTTTCGCTGAGGATGGTTATTTTGGTCTAGGACTAGTCACGAGGATGGTATAGACTTGCCCTTTGTAGAAGCAGTAGTACTGCTGAGGTAATTATGGTTTTTAGATCAAGAGATGTCCAGGGGAAAAGGAAGCCCACAAGGTAGAAAATTGTCAGAGTTAAAATGAGGTTATAGAGTCCTAGGGAATTCAAAGGTGAGTGGCTTGGTGCCCTCAGGCATGGTCTCTGTGGAACAGTATCACAGAAATAGCTATAAGGCAGAGAATGGCTGAGGTGCCTATGAGGCCCAAGGTGTTTTGAACTGTGTTTTGTTTATGTAATGGCTTCATGATTTCTCATTGACCTGGGGATTTTTAGATTACATTTCTGCTTTAAATGAAGAAAATGCTTCAGTGGGAAGAAAATAGCTTTATTCTCCTCAGCAAGATCCTTCACGTTAATTATTCACTTTGTATTTGGATTTTGAAATCTGTGGCTTTCATCAATATTCATTATCAACCAAGGGGTAAGGAACAGCTTCCCTTAGGTGATGGTAACAGGAGATGAGAACACCTCCATTCCCCACAACTTCTCAGCATCATTACCTACATCCCCCCTTACTCACAGATCTAACCACATGACTCCTTGGTTCAAAAAGAAGCTAAAAACTTCAATGGCTCCCAATTGTTTGTTTCTTTTTTTTGAATACAAACATAAGAATTCCTAAATTAAGCACTTAATATAATGGAAGTTATCTCAGTTTAATGTCATGAAACCCAGATCTATGAAATGACTTTAGAATCTACCTTTCAAAAAAGGTACAAGTAGAAGCAGAGGAATAGGAGTTCAAGAGATATGGATGCTAGTGAGTTTATTCATTTATAGAATGGGAATTACACCACTTGATTTCATTATTATGTGACTTCTGGGAAGATCTCTGGTATCTATCTCTTCTTCTCCATTCCCACTATTGCTGCTAACAATATTTCTAGGCAAATACAAAAACCTCCTTACTCCCAGACTAAAGTTCAAATGCCCTTATCCAAGCAGTATCCAAGGCCCTCCACAATCTCATCCTACATTTCCTTTCTGGCCTATGTAATATTATGTACTCTATACTCTAACTAAACTGATCTACTCCCTGTCTCATTTCTTTCTCTGTACTTTTACTCATCTAGGTCATGATGGCCACAAACCCCACTCTTCTTTTGCATGTTTTTTGCCTGTTTTGCCTTTAGGTTTGAGAGGGAATTTTTTTTCCCCTTTCTTTATATTCACTAGAGCTTAGCACAGTGTCCAATACATAGTAAGTTCTTAAGTTATAGTTGACTTGACTTGGATTGTAAGGACTTGTGAAGTTATAATGAAGATAGAGTGAAAGAGGAGAAAGAATGATCAATTTGGAGTAAGGCCTCAGCCCTTGTGTTACATCGCTCTAAAGCACTTACTACATATATGTGGTGTGGGTGTGTATACATATATATATATATATATGTATGTGTGTGTGGATATATATATATATATATATATATATATAAGCTTATGTAAGATATGTCTTAACTTTCTACTCAAGTAAAATCTCCCTGAGTAGGGGGTCATATTTTATTAAATCTGGTATTTCCCTTGAACTTGGGCTAGTGTTCTCTATGTAGTAGACCTTTAAAATAAATATTCATTGAATTGAATAATGAGGTCCAAGGTAGGCCATGCTAGTAGGTGCCAAATTAAGAGAATGTTGTATTTAAATGTTTATATGTTCTTCCTAAGGTATATTCTATTAATTAATTATGAACATAGATTTAAAGATGAAAGAGAACTGCTTTGCTACTACATTCTAAGACTTTTCCGTATGACTTGAGGCCAAAAACTTCCATATATATTATTTCAACCTAAGACAATATGAGCTCCTTGAGAGCAGGGACTAACTTACTTTTCTTTTTTTTTTAATGTCCAGTGCTTAGCATCATACTTTACAAGTAGTAAGAGGTCAATAAATGCTTGTTTCCCCTTTCATTCATCCATTTTACCTATTCATTCATTCCCATCTTTCTTTTCTTGTTTTAACATGAGGATAATTATATTGTATTCATTTTTCAGAACAACCTAGTAAGCTATCTCTATGTAATATGTGTGAAGCAAAGAGTGATTTCTCCATAATAAAAACCAGTGATAAATCAAATTCAGAATTCAAACTCAGGTTTCCTAACTCTCCAAGCCCACTGCTCTGTCATTCCATTCTCCATAAACAATGAATGAATGCATAAATGAAAATTAACAGCTAGGACTTTTATCCAGTATTGGTGTACTTAGTGAATATTCAAATACATATTTATAGAGACAACTTTATAAATGTCTACTATTGATAACATTGGTTTGTTTTGAAGAAAGTGCAGGCTTTGGAAGGAAAATTAATGCAAGAATCACATATTTGAGTGAGAGATGTACAGAGGGATTTGAAAGAGTTTTACAAGATCTGACAATTTGTTTGGAAGAGGGGGAAGCTAATACTAATTCTCCTACTAAAAGAAGAAGAAAACCTTAATGTGGTTTTCTTCACTCTAGAGATGATCCAGAGTTTGAGTCTAAAAGGAAAACAGCATTCAAAATGGATTTTTTTGGCACTCAAATGCCCAAAGCCATTTTTAAATTATTTAACTAAGTCCTGTAGTTGCAAATTGGGTGGAGGGTGGGAAATAGTCAAGGAGAACTATCTCCTAGGAAGAAGGTAATTAACAGGTGGAGAAAAAACATCATAAGGTGAAACAGGTTAATTGGTTTTCAAATAAAATCTTTATTACTACATCTGTCAGCTTGTATTTATTACTATGTCTGTGTGGTGTGATGAATGAATAATTTGGTATTTGGCGGCTTTCAAAATCCTACAGCTATTCTGAATTTACACATTTTTAGCAATAGTAAGGTATATAATTTTCTCCCCACTTAAAAAAAATGCAGTGAGGAAGCCACAGGGGCTCATGGAACAGATCCAATAGGCAGTAAACACCACACCCTTCTTTCCTCCCCATAATACAGTTCTGAAACCTTCTGACAATGTTTGTAATTGCCATCTATTTCACCAAACAGGGAAAGGAGGGTGGGAGGGGGAGAGAGGGGAAGGGGCACAGGGGAGAGGGGAGAGGAGAAGAGGGGGAGAAGGGAAGAGGGAGAAAGAAAAAGGGAGAAAGGGATAGGGAGAGGGAAAAGGGGAGAGGGAGATTCTCTACCCTAGGGAAGGCACACCTCAGTTAAATGAAGGTAGTTGGGGCAAATATAGGTAAGAAAGGTGTCTAGGCAGAAGTGAAATTCAGGGAATATTAACCAAAATGGGAGTCTATATATCTATATCTATCTATACACATAGAAGAATATATAGTCTGTGTGTGTATTATATATATATATATATATATGTATATGTATATGTATACACACACACACACACACATAAAGGAATGACTAACAGTTCTGAAAAATTGCCTTCAGTTCCTCCCAGAATATATTTGGACCTATGATGCTCAAATATGACCCTGTCTCTTCTCTGCTAGCTTTTATGGTATGAATGAATTTCTTCTAAACCTACTCTGACACCTCCAGAAATTCGGGTACAACTAGAGACCAGTTATTCCTTTCTCTCCCCCAAACAATACACATAATGATATATTTTAATAACCAAGAGATGTTGCTGTTCATCTTCCTGATGCTGTTGAAGAATAAAGACAAGGTGAACACGAGCTCCACACAATGTTAGAGAAATCTGGGAGGAAAGACAAATTCCTAATGGTTTTTGGAAGGTTAACTAATTCTATTCCCCAACTCCTCCCTTTCTGCGGGTAGCAACATCCCTTCCATTATTCCAAGAGTTTAATCTGTGTGGATTTAGATTATTATTCTCTTACTTCAATCCACTGGGAGTCTACCATTTTCTCTTCTCTACTACATGATTTGACTGTATAGCATTCTTTAGTAATACCCACAGAAGTAAAAGGAATGAAATTAATATGTTTGTGTATGTGTGTGTGTCTCTCTCTATAGATAGATAGATAGATAGATAGATAGATAGATAGATAGATAGATAGATAGATAGATAGATAGAGATATATAACACTGAAATATTTAAATGAAATAAAGTTTGTAAAAGTACACATATATATACTGACAAATTTAAACTTCCATACACACACACACACCATATATGTGTTAGGCCTGTGGTTCCTTCCAAATCAGACAGCCCAAACCCCAGATTATAGGCATGTTCTGTCCTCAAGAATTTCAGGGACAAATGTTTAAACTCAGGTCAACGATTAACCACTCTCACTGACAGTTGAATGAAATTAATGTAATAATTAATACAGTATGTATAAAACAGGTGAAATTTGAATAAGTAAAGACTGAATTTTGGTCTCCACCATCACTGTTCATAATAAACTCATGACTCTACCAGCTGCATTTGAACATGAAGTATGTAAACTTTAACTTAAAAAAATTTCTGAGGAGGTTAAAGATGTATTATCTGTTATTTTTTTTTATATTCATTTTGGTTAGTACATTCCAATATACTGGTTTCCCTGAAATCTGCAACTTTTTTAATGGAAATAGTTGTAGGTAATCATTTGAAATTTTCAACAATTTAATTTAAATTAAATTACAGTAATTTTGCTTCCTAAAGCAGAATAATATTCCTTAGGATGGATAAATAAGTAGCTAGTTAGGAGACATTTTCTAAATTAGATGCAGCTGAAACTAGTATCAACAAAGAAAACAGAGACCATTTAAGTACTTACAAAATAGGTATACAAACCAAAAAGCCAAAAATCTAGGAAATGCAATGCATTATAAGTATAATTAGGATTCAAAAGTACTGTTATTCAAGGAGGAAAAAAAAAACTGCTGTATTTGCCTTCTACGCATGCGTTCAGTAGAATTTTACATGAAAGAAATCTAGTAAATTAAAATGACATTTTTGTTTTTTTCATTTAATATTTTATTTTTCCCCAGTTACACATAAAAACAATTTTTAACATTTGTTTTTAAAACTTTGAGTTTGAAATTCTCTCCTTTCCTCCCTTTCTCCACCCAATCCCCACTGAGAAAGCAAGCAATTTGCATGTATAGTCATGCAAAACATATTCATAATAGTCATGCTATAAAAGAAAACAGACAAAAAAATTCAATAAAAATAAAGAAAATGAAAAAAAAGTATGCCTCAATTTGTATTCAGACACTATCAATTCTTTCTCTCGGGATGGATAGTATTTTTCCTCATAAGTCCTTCAGAGTTGTCTCAGATCATTGTCTTGCTGAAAATAGCTAAGTCATTCACAGATGATCATCTTACAATATTGCTGTTATTTTGTACACTGCACATTTCACTTTGCATCAACTCATCCAAGTCTCTCCAGGCTATCTTGTTTATCATTTCCCACAGCACAACTGTATTCTATCAGAATCACATACCACAACTTGTTCAGCCATTTCCAATATATGGGCATCCCCTCAATTTCCAATTCTTTGCCCCCAGAAAAAAAAGCTGTTATAAATATTTTTGTACCTATAGGTCTTTTTCCTTTTTGTTTTTTTATCACTTTTGGGATACAGACCTAGTAGTGGTATTGCTAGGTCAAAGGGTATGCATGGTTATTATAGACCTTTGGACATAGTTCCAAATCATTCTACAGAATGTTTGAATCAGTTCACAAATCTACCATTTCCCCCACATTGTCCCCTCTGTCATTTTCCTTTTCTGTCCTATTAGCCAATCTGATAGGTATGAGAATGAGGTATAAACCTCAGAAATATTTATAATTTGCATTTCTCCAATCAATAGTGAATTAGAGCATTTGTTCATATGGCTATAAATAGCTTTGATTACTTCATATGAAAACTGATCATATCTTTTGATCATTTATCAACCAGACAATGGGTCTTATTTTTATAAATTTGTCTCACTTCCCTATATGTTTGAGAAATGAGGCCTTTATCAGAGAAGTTTGCTTCACAATTTTTTTTCCCACAGTTACTATCACTAACTGTATTTCCCTCCATTCTATTCCCCCTCTCCATCCAGTTTATTCTATTTTCTCTCTCTTTTCATCCTGTACCTCCACAAGTGTTTTGCCTCTAACTACCCCCTCCCCCAACCTGCCCTCCCTTATATCACCCCCTTCTCTTATCCCTTTCCCCTCCTACTTTCCTGTAGGGTGAGATAGATTGTCTTTGAGCCCATTCTGATGAGAGTAATGTTCCTTCATTCACCTCTTTTCCCTTCCCCTGTAAAAGTCTTTTCTTGCCTCTTTCATGTGAAATAATTTACCCAATTTTGCCCCTCCCTTTCCCTTTCTCCCAGCACATTCTTCTTTCAATACTTAATTTTATTTTTTTATATCATCCCTTCATATTCAACTCACACTTGAGCCCCCTATCTATACATACTCCTATTTGCCCCAAGAAAGGTTTTATGAGTTACAATCATCATCTTCCCATGTAGGAATGTAAGCAATTTAACTTTATTAAGTCCCTTATGACTTCACTCTCCTGTTTACTTTTTATGCTTCTCTTGCATCTTGTATTTGAAAGTCAACTTTTCTATTCAGCTCCTGTCTTTTCCTCAGGAATGCTTGAAAGTTCACTTTTCATTGAATGTCCAATTTCCCTTATGAAGGATTATACTCAGTTTTGCTGGGTAGATGATTCTTGGTAGTAATTCTAGTTCCTTTCCTCTCTGGAATATCATAATCTAAATCCTCTGATTCTTTTAATGTAGAAGCTGCTAAATCTTGTGTTATCCTGACTATGACTCCACAATACTTGATTTGTTTCTTTCTGGACACTTGCCATATTTTCTCATTGACTTGGGAGCTCTGGAATTTGGCTATAATAATCTTGGTTGTTTTTGTTTTGGCATCTCTTTCAGGAGGTAATCAGTGGGTTCTTTCAATTTCTAGTTTATCCTCTGGTTCTAGAATATCAGGGCAGTTTTCCTTGATAATTTCTTGAAAGATGATGTCTAGGGCAGCTAGGTGGCACAGTGAATAGAGCACTGGTCATGGAGTCAGGAGGACATGAATTCAAATCTAGCCTCAGACAGACACAATTATAGCCATGTGACTTTGGGCAAGTCACTTAACCCCAATTGCCCTCCAAAAAGCAAAAAAACAAAAAAGAAAGATGGTGTCTAGACTCTTTTTTCTGATCATGGCTTTCAGGTAATCCAATCATTTTTTCAGTTCTCTCTCCTGGATCTATTTTCCAGGTCAGTTGTTTTTCCAATGAGATATTTCACATTGTCTTCTATTTTTTCAATCTTTTGGTTTGCTTTTGTTTCTTGACCTCTCATGAAGTCATTAACTTCCATTTGCTCAATTCCAATTTTTAAGAAATTATATTCTTCAGTGAGCTTTTGAACCTCATTTTCCACTTAGCCAATTCTTCAGTGAATTCTTGTGCTTTTTTCCATTTGGCCAACTTTGCTTTTTAAGGCACTCTTCTCCTTATTGACTTTTTGTACCTCTTTTATCATTTAGCCCAGACAGTTCTTTTTTGAAAAGGTTTTATCTTCTTCAGTATTTTTCATTTCTCCTTTACCAAGCTATTGGTTCATTTTTTTTCATGATTTTCTTGCATCACTTCCATTTCTTTTCCCAATTTTATCTTTACCTCTCTTACTTGATTTTCAAAATCCTTTTTGAGCTCTTCCATGGTCTGAGATCAATTCATATGTTCCTTAAAGGTATTGGATATAGGAGCTTTGACTTTGTTGTCTTCTTCTGAATAGGGTTTTTTTATCTCTCTTGTCCCCATAGTAACTTTTTATGGCCAGAATTATTTTCTATTGTTTACTTATATTCCTAGCCTGTTACTTGGCTTTTAACTCTTCTGCTTCCAGGGTGGAGGCTCCCCTGTCCACAGATTTAGGGGGTTTGTGCAGCTGTTTTCAGAGATACTTCTAGGAACTTGTAAGTTTTCAGTTTTTCCAAGTTGGTAGCTAAGATCTAAGGAGAGGTGTTTACTCCTCTTCTGGCCTGTGTGCTGGTCTGTGAGTGACCACAAGCACTGTTATCTGCCCTAAAGCTATGAGGAGAGTCCCTGCTTTACTGTGGCCACAAGCTCTGCTATGCTAGTGCTTCTCCTGGCTCTAGAACTGCAACCCAGGACTGCCAGTTCTAGGTATGGGCAAAGCAACAGAATCCTGCCTCTGTGCTAGCAAAGAGATCTCTGGAATCTCCTTCTGACCAATTGTTTGTCCCCCTTATCATCATGTGTTCACTGAGAGCTTTGGAAGCAGCCACTGATGCTTCTATTTTGCTGGCTCTCAAGGCCATCTTGTAGTTTGCAGGGGGCAGGGCTATGCACATGTGGACTGTGCTGGATTCAGCTCTATTCTCAGCCAAGTGAGACAGACCTTTTCTGTTGACCTTCTAAGTTGTCTTGGCCTTAAAATTAGTTCACCCCATCATTTTTTGGGCTGTGCTGCTCTAGAATTTGTTTATAGTCATTTTTTAAAGGAATTTGGAGGGGTTGGGGAAGCGCTCAGACAAGTCCTTGCTTTTATGCCACCATCTTGGCTCCATCTCCTAAAATGGCATTTTGAAAGTGGACATGCACACTATGTTTTCAAGCCTAAAGAACTGTTCAGAGAAAATTTTGTTTTCTTAGATGGTGGATCCTAGAGGTACATGTTGTTGTTTGTCCCTTGTTCTCCAAGAAGACCCAGTGACATGAAGGTGATATCTTTACTTGCATGTGAATAGGTTCCCACTTCAGTATTCCACTTTTTGCTATTTGAGAAAATGTTGTTACACGAACAGTTACTGAACATTGATAGAGGGTGAAGTATATTTCTTGGCCAGTAGATGGCCTTGTCATTTATTAAAAAAAAACATTTGGCAGCTGAGGAACATAAACTGGGGGAAAAAAGTTTTCAAATAGCAAAATATAGGATTACTGCAACTTGAGTCAAGCTGCTCCCTCACTACCCTCCTCCACCTCCATCCTCACCTCCAATTTCCTATGAGGAGGCATGGAATCAGGGGTACCTAGAGTCAGTTTATATAAGCTCCTGAGACCCACCCTGTGAAATTTTATGTGTGAACATTTACATCTTGGAAATAGGCAGAAGTTACAAGTAGGGACCCAATTCATCATTCAATTGATCTAGACTTTAAGTGATGGCTATGATGCTAATAATGAAGATTAAACTTAAAAGTATGTCCTAGGCACATTTTCCTCCACAGAGAACCAGTTATTAAGCATTTACCAGTACCTCCTGAATGGAATGGAAACCAAGGGCTGGATATTTATTGTTGTTGGGTTTTGTTTTTTGGGTTTTTTTTTTTACTCCAAAATTTTAAGCCCATGTGCTCTAAGGAAACTGGAAAAAGGAAACAATGAAGTAGAAATTTTGCTTCCTTCTCTTGGCAGCTGTGATTTCAGCAGCTAACACTGTTATCACTGCACAACTGTTTGCTTGTCCAGTACTGGTCAATGTCCTTCATTGCTGTCCTCCAATCCATTCTGCCTCTGTTTCTTACAGTCTCCTCTAGGGCCACAGATGGCTTCACACAGGATAAAAAAACAGGCAGGTCCATTCCCAGTTCTTCATGGTCTACTCAGGTCCTTAGCATCAAATGTGACTCACCTCAACAAGCCCAGAAATCCATTTCCCAGCCTCCTTCAGATGGTGACTCCATGATACTTGTCTTTCAGATCAGCTATATTGTTTCTGGAGACATGGATCCAGTCATCCTCTGGGAAGTAGTAGAGGCTGACTACATCTCCTGACAAGGCATCCCCATAGGCAGCCTAGCAGATGGCTCTCCAGACCAAGTCATAGGCATCTTCCATTTTTTAGGTCAAATGAAAAGGATGAGACAGAATCCACAAAAAAAAATGGTGACTCCAGAGATATGGTTTCTTTCACTCTCCACATAGTTCAGGCCAGGTCCTAGCTCATCCCAGACACCTATCATGAAACCCTTGGACAGTCCCATACCTTTGTATTAATAGACCATATTGGCAAGAAGCTTTGAGGCAGTACCCAGGAGTTGTAGTCTTTGTTTCAATGCTCAACTATGAGGTATTGTTGGGCCAGCAAACTATCCCCAAAGCTGCAATCAGCTACTCCTCTGGCCATGGTTCCTAGCAAACAAGAGTTCACACAGTGATTCAGGTTTTCATCCTGCTTTCTGATTCAGGTCTGTGGCCTCAACACTTTTTGAAAAAACCAAACATGGAGTTTGAGAGTTTCTCATATCCTATGTGTTAGAGGTGGGAAAGGCTAAGTCTTTCTGCCTTGTAAGTCAGATCTCTGGCTATTATACTACTCTGATTGACACTCTCACTCTCATATGTATATACATATACACACATATACACATACATATACACACATATACATATATGTATATATGTACATATATATCCACCTACATATATATCCACCTACATGTATGTATGTGTGAATAGATTTGTGTGTATGTATGTATTCACAAAATGTAAAGGGCTTTATCAGTAAACATCTGAACATTGCATTTTTTAATTGTAAGTTTAAGATTTGCGTTATTAAATAATAATGAAAACTTAATTATATTAGAATAAAAAAGCTTAAACATCAGGGGAGGCTAGCTGGCTCAGTGAATAGAGCACCGGCCCTAGAGTCAAGAGGACCTGAGTTCAAATCTGGCCTCAGACACTTAACACAAAAACTAGCCGTGTGCAAATTGCCCTCCAAAAAGCACTCTATGAAAGGGAGCCTCACAATATTTTCTTTGTAAAAAAAAATAGAAATCTCTGTTAAATTTATAATTCATTGTATTAGAGAATATTCCCATTAATGAGATTCTTCTATTTATTCCTTTAAATTTTTGCTGGAAAGTCATCACAAAGTCAGGACATGGTGTATCTTCAGAGTTCAGAAGTTTCTGGGGTCTTGAATTTTGTCTTCTAGGGTGGATTGGAAGCCTGAGAAGGTCCTGATGATTTAGTTCTATCTACAGGTAGAAGGGCAATAAGGAGTAGGAAAAGAAAACTGACAAGGTTCTTTGGAGACTCTAGATGCTGAAAAGAATTGATCCTTAAGTAATCTGGCTAGAAATACGTCTGCAAATTTAATTCTGGGCTTTCCTGACTCCACACCTCAAACTAATGGCATGTGAGAACTGTTTAGCAGCATCTCAAATTTGGAAAGATCATCAGATTAATTGGGCAATGTTCGATTTATTTTCAAGTATGGCCCCAGTACTTTTCAATCACAAAAATATTTTTATAATTATTAACATGCATGGAAAAGGGAACAAGATGTAGGAGAGAGGACCAAAAAAGAGTACTGGACTTCTTCAACCTTTCATTACCTCATTATGTGAAACTGGACAAAGCTTTAAACTCTTTGAAGCTCAATTTTCTCATCTCTGTTAGAAGGTGGGATGAGAAGCTTGGATAATTGACTAAGTGTTAAGGTCCTTTATAGGACCTTATATATTAATTATTATTAATATTAAATAATATATTAATCTATATTAATACTCAAGGACATGTTAAATTTTATGAAATGAATGTTTTATAATGATTCTGATATCATTATTTTCTATCTATTCCTCATGGAAAGTCATTTATTTCATTTATTTTATTACACCTATTTATTAACACATGTGAATACATTTCGATTTCAGAAAATAATTTTTGATGTAGCGATGACAAGATTTCTAATTTTGAAATGAGAAAAAAAAAAGTGTACCAGATTTTCAAAATGAAGAAGAGTGGGAAGAAGGGAAATGACAACACTCTAGATCCAGATGGATCAGAAGATAAGAGTAGAAAACCAACATATAAAATATTTCTTGATAGGAAACTCCACAAAAGAGAAGACTGGAACTGGGAAAATCTTACCAGGCATTTAAAATACACTCCCGTTTTTCCTACAAACAAGTCAGTTAAAATCAGGCTCTTCTTCCAGTAGTAAAATAGCCACAATATAATATTTATACAGAGTTAGAAGTGATTGTAATGAAATGTTAGCATAATTTAGAAAAGATATCCATCTGTTGTTGAAAAACCAGCACTTCTATTGATACTGCAACAGTCTGGGGTGATGAACTCAAAGATGGAGGTTGCATTCTATGAATTAAGTCAGGAAGTTGACGACTTAAAAGAGAAGCATCTAATCTTAATGTTGGAAGGCCATGATAAAACTCAGAGGATGAACTGCTTGCTGCCTTTTCAAAATGAATGTTTTAAGGGAAGAAAATTGTAAAGAAAGGAACTTTCACAAAAAAATTCATATAAATCTTGCAAATGAAGGGAAAAGTCATAATGACAATAAACACATAGTGTGAGGAGTTTATCAAAGAAGCCCAGTTTACCCACTAAGGATAATTCAGCTGAGTTCTTGAACAACTTGTACTAAAAGACAAAATACCAAAAAAAAAAAAAAGTAGGTAACAGGGGCGCTTTACAATATCAGAGTAAGTATTTGACTGTATTTTAAAAAGTAAAAACAGAGATATTAGGAAAGACTGGTGATAAAAGAGGCATTCATTATAAGACTTAGTGACTATACAGGTAAAGACCATTGTGGATTTTCTTTAGGTATCAACTATGCCTACTAAAAACAAATAACAGCTACAACAAAAACACTTCTCTGTCGAGGCTAAGAGAGAGGGATGAAAAATAATGAAAAAGATTAGACCTCTCAATGCCCCAGGAATGGCAGTTGTAGCTGGACAGAGAAAGATGAATGTACAGGAAGAAATATAGCAAATTAAAAACAAAATTAATAATGAGATTGGTCTCCAGGTCTATGTTTTTGTTTATATAACATTTTAAAAATTCAACAAACCTGGCATGCAAGATGAGAAGGGTTAAATGGAGTTGCAAGGTTATAATCTGGCCAAGTGGAGGAGCTGCCTAAATTGATAATTTCACAAATCTGTTTAAGTATTCAGCTATATGTAGAACATTATTCCAGAGATTCAAAGTTGAGATAAGGTATCATCTCTGATCCTATGGAATTTATAGTCTAGCAGAGGGGATTATTGAAACTTCTGGAACATAGACATAAATCAAAAACGGCCTAGTCAAATAATATAATCCAGGATTCCATATTTCCCTCACTTTTGGGTGTTTACTCAAATGTTTGTACAGTGATTTTGTTGGACACCAGAAGTTTACGTACAAAATTTAGATTAAAAAAGTAATGGATATCAGGGGCGGCCAGGTAGCACAGCAAGCAAGAGCACTGGCTCCAGTGTCGGAATGACCTGGGGATCAAATCTGGGCTCAGATACTTAGCACCACTCCCAGAAATAACTAGCCTTGTAACCTTGAGCAAGTTACTTAACCCCGATTGCTTTAAGAAAAAAAAAAGTAGTGGATAAGTTTAAAAATTGCAAATTCATTCTCACTTATAGATTAGGTTTAGTGAGTCAACTTCCGATATTTAGATTCCAAAAATGAAACTGAATCTAAAGGTCAGCCAAAGATTTCATTACAAGGCTTATCAAAACATTAACATAATAAATTAAATTGCAATCATTTGGGGGGGGGGGGCAGAGAAGGAGGAAGATTGAATACCTAAATAACTACTAAAAAGAAATGTCAGGTACAGTTATTTTATATAAAACATTCAGAAAATGGTTTAAATATTAAAATATTATTTCAAGGACCTCTTATAAGTTAGTTATTATTGTCCTATTAATTGTTTCTAAAATATCTCCATTTAATAATGTAATTAATATTTCATTTGGACTTTGATCCTTGACATAATATACCCACATACAATTTTGCAAGAAGGGTATCTTACAAAATCTCTGGTCATAGCCCCATCCAGGTAAATCCTGGCAATGTCAATATCTGCCTTGACACTCTCTCTCTCTCTCTCTCTCTCTCTCTCTCTCTCTCTCTCTCTCTCTCTCTCTCTGTCTCTCTGACACACATGCATGCTCACACACACACACACACACACACACACTCAGAAATTCATTCCTCTCTCCAGAAAAACCCTAAGAATGACAATACATGGTTAGTTTTGCTTTCACTAAAAGGCCTTCTCCTGTAAACACTCAGGTCCACAAAATATTGACTGAAGATCAAGTGCTTTATAAAACATAAAAAACAAAGAGACCTCACACCTGTGCCCATAAATAGTTGAGAAAGCAATCCCTACCTTATTGAAGGGGAAAGAAATTGTGGATGTTCAAAATCCTACCTACCTACCCAGACCTCTATAGTCTTAATGATCCATAGTACCAGTGAAAGGAGACAGCAGAAGGAAAGGTCCAGGTTGACTACTGGAAACTGTTCGGAGAAGTTATAAATCTGTATTTGGCACTGGGAATTTTCTATGAAAGTGAAATCATAGGTTTGGAGCAAAACAAATTCATACAGGGTATCCCAAAAGTCTTAGTGTTATTTTAAGCTATTAAAGCTTAGAGCTTAAAATGACACAGTGAGTTTCAGGACACTTTATTATCTTGTCCACTTTCAGCTCTTCAAGAACATTTACCAAGGTGTGAGTAAGGTTGTGATCTTCAGTGCTGGAGAATGGACACATAGAGGTGAAATCATAGCTTTTTAGAAATACTAAAGCAAATTCTTCCAACCTCAGATCATTTATGAAAGCACTAAGATGTTTTAAGTACAAAAAATACTACTTTTTACAATATACTATTTCTAATGATATCATACACCAATTCTTAATTATGAATGGAGTTTATTATTTTTCCAATATCAAAAAGACACCGAAAGTCTAAGATACTAGAATTATATATACTATCACATGTCTGAATCATGAATGGGAAACAGCTTAACTCTCCCTTCTGACATACAGTACCTGTATAGACACTAGGCAAGTAATTCTCCCTTTGCCTTAGTTTCTTTTTCTGTACTGAATTGGATTCAATACTATTCAAGCTCCTTTCTAGCTCTAAATCTATGAACCTATGAACTATGATTCTAGAGAGTAATTTTTAATTAAATCTATTTCTCAACACATTTGCAGAAAGAAAAAAAAGACTTCATTAACTTCATGTGAATGGACTCAGTTTCTAAGTTTCAACATTTGATTTTAATAATGCCACAATATGGTTTACTGAACCTTGTAATAACTATTAAATTCATATTTCAAAGAACCATTCAGAGACTGACTCAGCAAAGATTGAAAGATAGTGTTTCTGCTCTTTCAAGCTTGAATTCCAGTACCTAGACACATTCATACTTTAAGTCAAATGTACTTGAAACCTAATCCCCAACCTAGTGCAGTGGAATTAAATTCAACAAATAGTGCCTTGAAGCAAGGTATTAGTTTATATATTATAAGGTACACATAGATAGATAAGACACAGTCCCTGCTTTCAAGGATCTTCAAATCTAATAAGTTGTATAATTCCAGTAGCTCATTTGTAGAGTGTTATAAGGTTTGCCAATTGCGATTCTTACCACCACCCTATGACATAGATAGTATAAGTTTTATTATCCTTATTTTACAAATGAAGAACCTGAAGCTCAAGCTCACACAGCTAGCAAGCACCTAAGGTGGAATTTGAACTCAGATCTCCAGAATCCAAGACCAACACCTTTTTTCTAATATACATGAAATAACAAAGTATTATGAGTGAGGTAGCATGATTCTCTGGGAAAAGGGCTGGATTTGGAGCCAGATGACCTTGGTTCATATACTGGCTTTGCCATTCATTACCTGTTAGAACTTTAGCAAAGACCTTGACCTCTATGCTTCAGGATCCTCATGTATAAAATAAGGGAGTTGAACCAGATGACCTCAAAGTTCCCTTTCATCTCTAAATCTATAATTGTATGAAGCTATAACCTATTATTATCCTATGAAATGCCATAAAATAGGTACAAGGAAGTTCAGAGGAAAGGTCATGTGGTTATGAGAATCTAGGAGACTTCATGGAAAGAAAAAAACAAACAAACCCAAGAGATGGAAGTCATTTGGGTGTGAGAACACAAAATACTTAATATATGAAGCAAGTATTCTTATTTATATACCTTACTATTGTTTTATTAGATGTTATTTACTTCTGCTATTTAGTAAGGTTCACATAAAAGATTTATTGGTAAGAATTCAAACTCTAGTTTTAAATAGTTAATGAACTAAACAGTACTCTAGACTTCATTATAGATAAGAGGTATGCAAATATAGCGCGGATAATAATGTAAATGCATGAGTCTCTGGATGTGGGGGTATTGCTAAGATGGACTATACCTCAAAAAAAAAAAGCAGCTAAACCCATTTCAAAGACTTTAGAACTTAAATCCATAGGATTTTGAACTGGGACTTCAGAGATTATTGAAATTGACCTGTTCATTTTATTCTTGAGCCTTAGTCTAGGAAATAATGTTTAAAAAGGTCTTAGGTGATTATTCATCACATAGAATGACCAGCTAGTGTTATAACTAATCTTAGATAACAGAGAGTCAATTGATCAGAATTAACTAGATCTTGACAAACTATCTTCAGGAAAAAGTTTTAACTGTGGACATTATAAAGCCAAATTTGAAGATAACAATACAAGAATCAATGATGAGAGCTTAATGTTTAGGTCAAAGTAATTCTTATCAACAGACCTTTTGTCTTTAAAGTTATTTTTATGGTAAACTTTATCAAGAACAAATAATTTAACATACAAAGAAGATTGTATAAAAAGCCTTATTTTCTGTTATCTATAGTTTTTCAAGGTATTTGTAATATCTTAAATATTTATCATTGTTATATTAAACATAATTATACATATGCACACATGTATAAAATTTACCAAGGTCATAACAAAATTGCTGTATTAGTGTATACTTATGCAGTTATTTTTTTTCCTTTCTATATTCTGATACCATTCTTTTACTATAGGCATATCCCAATATAGTGGGAACAGTAAGTATAAAATCTAGAATTAGAGCACCTTGGTTCAAATCCTCTACTATTTAAGGACCTACTAGGTTCATCCAACTTGGCTTTACCACCTAAACCTTATGACTTTTTGTAACTTCAGTTTGGTCATCTAGAAAATGAGGTTGGACTCCACGATCTTTAGAAGTTGTTCTAACTCTAAACTTTAAATCATATGAATATCTCAAGAGTCATAGTGCCTAGATACACTTAAAAGGATTTTTCTGTCTCCTTTGTCTCATGGCTCACACCAAGGAACTCTAAGACAGTGTTTACCTGTACCTACCAATATACTGTATCAAGTCCTTATTTGCAAATTCACAGTATTGAAGAAAGTGTTATTGAAAGACCCATGAAAACAAAGTAGAATTCTTTTAGAGGTCTTAGAAAGAAAATCCACTGTCCAACAAATAATGTCTTTGAGAAGGTCAGGTTAGAGTCTTACCATCAGGATTGGGCCTCCTTCATGTCTCCTAAAAGGTGATGCTTCCAGAAGGTATTATAATTATGGCTCCATGGGCGGCATGAGGTGTCATTCTTAGGCATAGCCAAACTCTCTGATTAAGTAACTCTTCCTCCATGCTTAGGCAGTGAAATGTCTCTAATCATCAAAGACAGGGCTTTTAGAGATGCCTCTCTCACTGGAGTTGTAGCTCCAATCATGAAACACCAGATTGCTTTTCACTGAACCTAAATCTCTTCCAGTCCTAGCCTTCAGGGAATGTTGTCCCTCTCTGAGAGTGAGTCAGGCACCAACACCAGATTAAGATATGGTGACTGTAAACCTTGACCTTCCTCAAAACCCCAGGAGAGCTGTTTCCTACTTAAGGGAGTGATCTTTATCTGTTTAGAAGCTATCCTAGTCTCCCCATTTATACATTTTGAATCTCAAAAAGTACAGAAGGTACAAGTGTATTTAATTAGTCAAATTACCCTAGGCCATGGATTCTTAACCTTTTTTGTGTCATGGAAACCTCCAGAAGTCTAGGAAGCCTATGGACCTATTCTCTGCATAATGTTTCAAAGTGAGAAAAAATAAAATACACAGAATTACATGGAAACTAGTGGTATTTAATTATACTTGTCATTTTTTTAAAAATAATAAGTTAATGGACTCTAGATTTAAAAAAAAAAACTCTGCTATTATTCAGGTCCTTTAATTTGTATATTCCTAGAGAAATACATAAATTGAGGGCAAGAAGGGTGGACTAAATAGGTCCCACTGACCTGCTACTTTTATCACTTAGATTGTCTTTATGTTTTAGGTTTAATCTAATCCATAGACAGCCTTTTTTATCTTTCAAATGCCCAAATTAACAAAGCAATTCAGCTGAGATTTTAAATGGGTTTCTTTGAAAGTCTTCTTAAGTGGTAGGGAATCCAAAGTTCTTCTCTCAACAAACTCCAATCCTTCTCGGTTATTGGCTATCAGTTTGCCATTGGACAAGTTACTTATCTTCCTGGGACTTAGTTTTCTTATATGTAAAATAAGGGGGTTGGACTTCATGGTCTCAAAGATCCCTCTTAGCTGTGAATCTGTGAAACTGTGTGAGCATTCCTGGGAGGTAGGCATGATCTTCTAGAGGCCTGAAGGTTGGAAGTCTATGGCTGGTCTAGGATCACAGATTCATAGAATCATGAAATCATAGATTTAGAGATAGAAGCATTTTTCAGTTGAGGAAACTGAAGCTCAGAGAGGTTGTGTCTTTCCCAAGGTGACATAGGAAACAGCATTAATATGTTAGGGTGACACTTTTGGGGTGGGATGGGTAGAAAATGATTCCTTTTTCTGGGATGTTGTTGGCTGGAACAAAGCTCTGGTGATTCTCATCTAGTTATGACTGTGGCTCTGAGACAAATCTCTTAATTATCAACATCTTGAGAGAGAAACAAAATGTACAGAAAATACTTTTTTGCATACTGCAATTTAATGTTTAAAAGGAAAAAAATAAAGAATGCTTCAGTTGGTTTGTAAGTTGCCCTAACACTTACTTCATGGAATTTCAGAGTTGAAGGGGACTTTAAAGATAAACCAATCCAACTTCATTTTTTTTAATAAAGGTGGAAACAGCCCCAGGGAACTTAAATGGACCTCCCAAAGACTATAGAATTTAGGGGAAAGCTGTGCCTTGAATTCAGACTCCTTCTTTCCACTACCTATCATTGCCTTTTACTAAAGACCAACTTCCAAAAGCTCACTGACTTTTACTTTCAAGGGGGATTGAATATATGAAGGATGATAAGGATAGTGGTGCAATAGCAAGTCCCTCCTGTAATTTAATAGTCCATCTAAGAGAGTTAACTGAGACTCAGGTTAAAGGCCTGCCCATGATCCCACAGCTAGAGGGAGGGGCAGGATTTGAACTTGGATATTTCTGTCCCCACGTTCAGCGCTATCTCCACCATTTTCTTTTTGGATGAAAAGCACAAATTAGCTTTGCTCGTTTGACCTGAATCTAGTCTTCTCCAAAAGGGGTAAAATACCAAGATGGAACAGAGTCTAGAAATCCAGAACAATTTGTCTGAAGAGGAACTTGCCCATCATTCTAATTTGTTAGTAATTATATATTTTATAATGCTTTTCTCATGAAAGTCATCACTGAAAACATCTTGTTCCTTCCATTTTTCTACAAATGTTTTTCTTTCCTTTTCAAAATCATTTGATGTATATATCACCATCATTTTTCTTTTGCCTAACTTTGATGAATGGTGTGTGAAGAAAGGGCAAAGTTGAAGACACTGGAGAGTAACAATATAGATTAAGGGGAAAAACAAGAGAATAAATTTGTTTTAGATTAGCCATTGTTAGGATCTAACAGAATAGCGGTTTTTGTGTTGGATGAAAGTGGAGTTAAATGTGTTAGTGTACCTCAAAAAAAAAACATTACTAAAAGGGGAGAAAAGCTTTACATGTATATAACTTTTGCTATGTACTGTATTCAGAAAAAAAAAATTTGGAATTGTTTGAGTTAACTCTGAATATTTTTAGCTGATCTACACCTTTGGGTAGATTTCTAGAATAAATGACTGTGAAAAGTCCCAGCAGTTGAAATGACCTACCATTAAAGCTCCTGATAATTATATGCTGACACATTCCTACTTCTGAATGTAATTAGATTCCTGTTTATGAATGTGTCCTTGCTAAACTCAAAGTTTCATGAGGTACTATTACAATGTGCTTCTGCATTTAAACAGGAGATTTTCAAGTAATGTCAAGGAGTAACTGATATGAGGTACTTGAAAATGCAAGACTGATAACAATGAATACAAATCAGGATGATATTACAGTATTTGCTCAAATTTTCATAAAAATGCCAGAAAAATGAAGGCTCACTTAAAATAATTCTATCCTCCATGGTTGCTCTTTGCATCTTTTATATCCTATTCAATGTCACCATCTTATAGTTGGCAGGGTCTTTCTGATGAGAAACAGATGGGCCATATTCTTTGTAACCAAAATCCCCAAGATCAGGCCCTAGATTGTATTACTTAACTCAGAGAAGACTAAAGTGGTGCTGATGGAATTGTGATATGATGATGAGGAGGCCCAGTGGGAAATATGTTTTGAGGATAGTGTTTTAAACCAGCCTTATCTTAATGAAAAGGAATCTGTCAATTTATAAGACAATTGTTGTTGAGCTGTTTCATTCCTGTCTGACTCTTCATGCCTCCATTTGGGTTTTTCTTGACAAAGATACTTGAACGGTTTGCCATTTTCTTCTCCAGTTCATTTTACAAATGAGGAAACTGAGGTAAACAGGATTGAGTGACTTGCCTGGGGTCACACAGCTAGTAAATGTCTGAGGTTGAATTTGAACTCGTGAATTTCCTGATTCTAAGACCAGCACTCAAGTGACTGTACCACCTAGCAGCCCTAGAATTTTTTTTTTCTTTACACATTTCATTTATAAGGAAAAGATGAATGGCTAATCCCATTCTATCTCACCTATCAATTAAATTATAGTTACACTGTTTTCATAAATGTTGAGTATGAGGCTATTTCCTGAAACATTATAAACATCAAATAGTTGAATGAGTGCCTAATTTTTGCATAACTGATGGACATCAATGTCTCAGCTGTGAAATTAAAAAGGAAATCGGTTAGAGTTCTGCAAACACATCAAAACAATGTGCAAAACTTGCAATTAATTGAATGGGACACAAAGATAAAAACAATGTAGTCCCTGATCTCAGGGAGCTTACATTCTACTGAGGGGAACAAAATATGTTCATGACTATAGGTGATGCAGTGGATAGAGCACATGCCCTGTTATTAGGAAGACTCATGTTCATGAGTTCAAATCTGGTCTCAGACACTTACTAGCTGTATGACTCCGGGCAAATCACTTAACCCTGTTTGCCTCTGTTTCCTTATCTATAAAATGAGCTGGAGAGGGAAATGGTAAACTACTCCAGTACCTTTGCCAAGAAAACCCCAAATGGATTCACAAAGTCAGAAAAGACTTTTCACAGCTGAAAAGAATGACTAAATGATGTAAAAGCAAAGAATATACCAAGCAATACAAAGAAGTTTCAAGAGGAAGATTGCTTTAATAACTGGGAGAAGAGAAAGGCTTTGTTAGAGGTGGAACCTGCTTTTTCCTTTGAGGGAAAATAGGAATGCTTAGAAGTAGAAATGAGGAGAAGGCACATTATAGGTATCAAGGATCACCTCTACAAATATACAAAATCAGGGACTATTACAGCCAGGAAATAGCCATCAAATGTTTTAACTGGTATGGAAAGTACAGCATATGTTAGGGAATAAAGTAAATAAGTCTGAAAATGTAAGTGGGAGGCAAATTGGTATTGGTGTTGTTGCAAAAGGAGACCTGTATAATCTTCCAGGATATTTATTTCACTTTAAGGTCATGGAATCATAGATTCAGAGCTGAATCAGTCAATTAATCCATCCATATTATTCTATAACTGATAAAACTGGGGCCCTGGGAAGTTACATGACTTTCCTAAGGTCACACAGGTAGTGAGTATCAGAGGTGTGATTTGAACCAATTTCTCTAATTTCAGAACCAGTGAGTGTTCTTTTCACTGAAGATTACTCAAGGTAACTTCAAAAGTATTAAAACCTTAATGCAAACTTTTTGTTGCTGTTGTTGTTAACTAGTTCCAGTGGAGAAAGAGGGAAGTAAAGTCACAGGACTCAATTTCTTTCCCACAGCATGAGGAGGGTTGATTAGCTCATCTCTACTTTTCATTCCCCCTCCCAGTCTATGATCCTAAGATAGGCAGAGTAGTCAATGATAGGAAAGAGATTTCATACAACAGTCTGATTGGCAAAAGAGAATCTCACCTAGATTCCTTCTGGTATTCTTAGTTATCATTACTGAAGAGAACATTACAATGAATGATAAGGTAGTTTTACCTTAGAGGCAAAGGAAAATATTTAAGAGTGTAACATGAGTCTTCTTAAACTACACAGCTCTTTGCTACCTTGGGAACAGAAGATACAAGAAGGTCTTTTGTACCAAGCAGGTATTTTTTTCTGCATTCACAAGAAGCTGTGACTTTTGAACTTGAAATTAGAAGAGAACAATGGGAAAGAGGCGGGCTGTGAGGAACCATCTAAGTTAGTGATGTAGCATGAAGAGAAAAAGGAGAGGCACAGGCTCTATGCTAGGAGTTCAATTGGGGGACCAGGATCACCTTAATTTCCTCTCTGACTGTCGAGGCAATAAACTGAATAAATGTCCAGGGCCATCACTTTGCAAATGGATGAGTACGAAGGTCAAAGTGTGAAACCTTTGTAGTGAACCTTCAAAAACATTTGGACATGGAAAGGCCTGGAGAGTCACACACAAACTAAGTCTCTTAGTTTCTACCACCTCTGAACCTGGTCATTAGGGTCCCTAGGTTATAACTGTCCAACCAACTTCCTGCTTCACCTCCCTCCCAGAGAGGGGCAAAATTAAGGATGAAAAATCTATTCTATTCTTTACCACCAGCAATACGGGTGGCTGGCATTCCAAACAAATAGTTCCCCAATTGTTTGCCATTTTTTCATTGTTTATAAATTAATTCCTATTCATATAAACTAAAACTGGGGGCTACTTACTCTGACTTGCTTATGTGTTTATTTTCTGGAGTAGTTAATGATGGAAACTAAGTAAAATTTGAAGAAAAAAAGTTGTTTTGCCTTAAAAAAAAGTAGACCTTTTTCTCCCTCAGCAGAAACTGGGAAAGGAGGGAGGACTAGAGCCAATGGGGGCATGAGGGACATAAAGCATATAAATTATCATTATCCTCTAGATCTAGTAAAAGAAATTGAGGATATACATGTACATTACATTACATGTACATTATACATATATATATATGTATGTAATTCTCGTTATTATTATTATATCCTGGCTCATTGCTGTGTTTTCCTATTACATTATTATATACTGGACCCAATCCAAGCTTCTTTGACATGTGTAATCTAATCCTCTACATTCAAGAGCTTTCCTTAATTTTTTTCTCCATTCCCTTTCCCTCTACTTTTAAGAGCCCATTTATACATGTGGAAAGCTATATACCTATTTTGCACATCCGAACTCATGTTCCTAGCTTTTTATATGTTCAATATCTACCTTATATATGTATGATTCCCTTTATATTTAGATATTAGACAAAATTAAGCAAATATAAAAAGTTCCTTTCCGTTAGACACATTCTATTACAGAGCAAGCAAGAACCTTAAGTGAAACAGCATGTTTATTTGAGGCAAGAGAGAACGATGAATAACCCTGGAAAATAAAGCAGTAGAATCATTCTCAGACACCCCTAGACACAGATGGGTACAACCTCCTACTTACATGCCTGATGGAAAAAGGCTTAGGTTTTAGTGCTTTCTGCCTTGGTCTCAGGAGGCGGCATGAAAACTCCCCCATAGTAGGACTTGCTCAGGCACAGGGATGGTGCCGTTTGTGGCTTCCGTGTCCAGTTGGACCCTGGGCTTTGCTCTTCAGCTCATGACATCAGGCTGTTTGATTTCAGTTGCATGCCCCCTATAGCTCATGACTCCTCTCCTTGTTCTGTGGGTCTCACTAACAAGCCAAGACTGCTGGCATGTGGGGCATATACACATATGGTGTTACTTTAGATGTCTCCATCTCCTTCTGCAATGAAATGCCACCTCACCTTCAACCCCCTAGGAAAGTCTCATGGGATTTTAGGCCTGGGAATTCCAGGATCCAACCTTAATTTGCAAGCCTGAGGTTCTTGGGAAATGTAGTCCCTTCAATCATGAGCCCCCTATTACAGGAAGAAAGCCAGGGTATATATGAGTGAGATTTTGAGATAGATCCAAATGAAAATATTATTTTTCAACCAAATGTTCTATTTTGTAGCACATATATCCTTTACGTGGGAGATTCACCAGTGCTTAGCTATTTGAGCCTTAGAGAGCTAATGAAAGACAGTTCAGTCTTTCTTCCTTCTAAGGGAGAGCAGAAGAATCAGGAGAAATCTCATGGGAGACTCTGATATCAGAGAAAGGGTAAACTAGCAAAAGAGTGGTTGAGAGAAGCTCTGGCTACGGGGGAAGGGGCCCTGCTGTAATGGGTTGGGGAAAAAGGACTACCACTCCTCATCCAGGACTAGGAATAAATGCTCCTGAGACACCAAAATAAGAGATTGTTGACTTGGGCTGAAGGATACCAGATAAAGCTAATACAGGAAACCATACTGCTGAGAACAGACCTGGTGATCAATTATTCTAATACTCTCTTCACCAATTTTTCCTCCCATTCTGTCATTGGAGCACCCCAAACTGCAATACTGACCCTTTGAAATCTATCCATGTCCATATCAATATCCTTGGGAGTTTATGGACCCCATCTATGTTAAGAACTCCCAGACAATGAATGAGCTAAGCTGTGGTGTTCTAGTACGCAGGAGGATCAGTAAGGAGCAATTAATTCTCTCTTAAATTCCTCTGAGGTCAGTCTTGCTCAAATCTCTCTTTTTCCCCCCCTTCTATAGCAGGTTCAAAGAAACACTTCTTCCTGATAAGGACCTCTTTTCACTTCATTCACTAAATATATTTTTTCCTTTCTCTTTTTCCTTAGGGTCAATCCAAAAAGATATTGCATTGGAGATTCCATAAAATTCTCCTTGTTCTTGGAAAATGACTGTGTAATCTATTTTACTGAGAAGATTAAGGTTATCAAGCATTCCTTCTTCTAAATATCTGTATACCTATTCTTTATTCTTTTTTACCTCTTCATATAAATCACTCCTTAGCTTAATTCTTTCATTTCTCATGAACATATACAATCTCCCCTATATGTTAAAAAAAACATTTTTCACTGAAACAGTGGCTGCTTATAGCCAATATACTATTATTTTTTCTTCTTTTTATAGCCCAATTGGTAATCTTATATTTTTGCTGCCATGTAACTTTGGACTTAAGCGAATTTGCATAACATTCGTCTCATTGGAGAATGATACCTCCATGCTCCATGCCTACATGAGGCATGCAGTTGGTGAGAATGTGGGAGAGGAGAGATATAGTTCTTCTGGTTTCCAGTATCAAGAGAAGAAAAACACTTTTACAGGTTATTTTCAGGGAGAGGTACATGGATGAAGGGAAGGACTTTGGGAAGAAGTTAATATGTAGAGGAGCTGGCTCATTAATCATGTCCCTACTCTCAGTTTACCATATTAGATATTCCAGGGAATTCTCCCTCAGGGACTGTTAATGGTTTAACTGAGATATTTCTCCCACAATGGGAAAGCTCCTTCATTTAGTATATTGTCTGATTTATTCTAATCTATATAACCTCTCTGGTTTCTGTTTGCTATCAGTTTGGATAAATGGATTTATTTGCTATTCACTATGTGTGATGGTCTCATAACTGGAACTTTGTAAAAGGAGTCAAGCTTTTTGATATATATGCATTGGGCCATTCCTTCCTTGTTAAAAATATAATGAACAAGTACAGCTTGAACCTAAAAATGAATCCTTCTAGACTAACAATAGTAAAGCGTAAGGATAGATACAATTTTACACTAGCACCCCACTCTGATGAGAGCAGAGTGACCAACTTTGCAGTCCCAATCTTTGTTCCCTTCCTGGAATGAATCACATTCTCCCTTGGAGAAATGTATGTTGAAGAGATTGGGGAAATTCTTCATCCTGGAAAATCATATCTAAACAAACCCTTAACCTACAGAGCAATACATATATCTTATGTCATTTTATAATGCCTTCTTAACCATATGCAAACTGGCTTAACTAACACTACCTGTGGTTACCAATTGGGTTTTCATTAACAAAATGAAAGTTGTTGTTTTTTTTCTCTAGCTCATTCTTGTTAATTTTATTGTGGCATGTAGAAAATGTTTAACATATTGTTCAGAAATTTTATTAATTATTTTTCTACTTAAAACTAAATATATGTGACTGAAGACTGTTGGAGCCCAGAATGTTGTCCTGACCTCCATAACTCTCTAGGAATTCCAAGAAATGACTATTTAAAAAATTTGTGGTTCCTTCAGAGTCTTTTTGGATCTATCCATGTTTGTATTTTGGATTCCCCTTGTATTTTGACTTCCACCTAAATTTTATTGAATGTTTACATTTATTGATACTTTCTACTTTATGTACAAGTTTCCATTTCAGCAAAATTTCTCAATTGCATAAGGGTACCCTTGTCAAAATCCTGTAAGATCTAAACTCTCCAGAATCTGGACAAGAAGGAACCACATCTCTTTTCCAGCTCACTCTCCCCTACAAAATAATCTAATAAATTTCTTCTTAAAAATATTTCAGATTTTGTGGATTGTTCTCACAAAAAAAAAATACATGCAGGACATTGTTGATCACTTCTACTTTATTGAAACTTCTTTTTTCCTTTTTTTTCTGATATGAAACTACATAGTTCTCCTGTCTCTTTGATGGAGCCATCTTTCTCTCATTCATGATTATATTACTATTTATAAATGTCTCCCTCTCACAAGATTTGGTTCTCAAATTTCTGACATTTCATTATAAGAATCTCTTATTTGGAGATTTCATGGACTTCATTTATTTTTAACAAGTACATAGCATTGCCACCCATACTGTACCACTTTACATCTGTCAAACAGGATGTATATATGCCTACTCTCTTTCTGGGATAGCTTGCTCACTTAAATTTATCTTCACTCTGACATGTCTAGGTCCACTGAGAAGAACCACCACCATGGATTTATTCTCATACATACTCTCTTAAGATCTTCAGGTGAGAGAAATGATCTTAGGAAAACATGGATAGAATTGCATGAAATAATGAGTAAAATGAGCAGAACCAAGAGAATATTGTATACAGTAATGGCAATCTTGTTTTAAGAATGACTTTGCATAAGACATTTTGACTATTATAAATACCCAAATTAACTACAAAGGACACATGAAAGAAGATGTTATCTGTATCCAGAGAAATAATTGATGAATGTATGATTTTACATGCACATATACACACATATACATATATACATACACATAGATATTTGCATGTAATGGTATCCATTTCTAGTGTGAGAGGAAGTGGGGAGGGAAAAAAGGAAAAGAAAAAGGAAAAAATTATATGATTACTTTATTACATATTTAAAAGGAATATGAAGTTGCACATAATAGCTTTGCAGTTTCATGTGCAATCATTTTTTAAAACTATACTGTTATGAAAATATTCATTTTATTCTATAAATTAAAAAAATAAAAATTTAAAATGTATATACCTTAATTTAAAATACTTTATTGCTTAAAAATACACTATCAAAAATGCATACATGACAAAAAAAGATTAAGAACATTTTCACTAGGTAAATTAGACACACACAGCATTCCTCTCATCTACGAATTTAGTTACCTTGTAAAAAAGGAAATGAGTCTGGATATGGACTCAGGTATTCCTGACCCTAGGCATAGCACTCTATTCAAGGTGCCACATAACTACTTTTTTTATTGTTGTTAGAAGCTCTCCCTCTTTCTGCTCTCAATTATCATTGTCCCATTCACTTCAAGTAGAAGGCCTATAGGATCTTCATTATTGCTTTAAGACCCATTTTTGTTGTCCTTAGCTTCCCCTAGCGCATTTTGAGCTTTAGCATTCCTGATCCCTTTTCTACTATCATGCCACACTCATATTCAACATCTATTGCTTTTGTCTTTATTACATTTCTTTCACAATGAACAGGGTAGGATAGGAGTGATTCTGGAGTAGGCCTAGGAAGGAATAAGATTAAATTAAATACTGTTTGAATGAAGGTGCAGAATAAGGTAGTAGATTGCTTCTAAAGTAATTAGACATGGTGACAGCTATTAAGGAATCAATATAAAGCAGAGTGAATTGGAGGGACTCAGTCATCCTGCATTAAACTTTAGAAGAAGTAAAAGAATTAATGATCTTCAAAGTTCTGATTAGAACAGAAATGTATGGTGCTAACGATTCATTCTCAGATTTTTGTCTCTAAGCTCTGACCCCACTTTGGAGCACCAGCTTTGCATTTTCTACTGCCTACTGGATATTTCCAACCATAGTTTTGACCTGACCTTCAAATTCAACATATTCCTTTAAACGTACTTTTCCCCAACTTTTCTATTTCAGTATAATAGCCCTATCAGTATTCCTCATGTACTGACATCAATTTCAGTTGTCTAGTTTGTGGACAAACTTTAGTGCAAAACAGAGGGAGGGAATTTGAGATTTCAAGGTTACAAGGAGACTTTTTGGAGATGGGTAGGGAGGGAAGTAATGGTATACTCCTAGAAGAATCTGGCATCCTGAACAGGATTGTGCAACCCAGGCAGTTTATTCCCAGGGGGAAGGAGGGGAAATGTTGCCTTCTCAGTGATATTCTATACGAAAGAGGTAGAGAACCTATTTCAGACCAAACACCTGAGAGGAGATCAAGAGTAACTACTGTAAGGACATAAACTGAAGCCCACTATTGTACTGATTTTGTGACCATCCTCACCTTGGAAAATACCAGTTCATTGTTCTGATTCCCTGAGAAACCCAACAAATAGGACAACAATTTAGAGCAGAGACTTTGTGCTTCAAATAGATACATTCTAGCCAATTCCCCATGGAGTGGTGGTGGGAAGGTATGGTGTTGAGAGGGATGAAATTTCTCAGGTTTTGGATCTGTATTTACAGAGGAATTATTGTTTAGTATGAGGAGGATCACAATTAAGGGGTGGAGAGATAGGGGGAAGGGAAGGGAAATGTCTATTCTAGGTAAACAGATGTTATTTTCTTTATTAATTTCTAATATTTTGATCAAAATTTTATACAACATGTACAGAGCATGACCTTGACTGAAACAAAACATATATGTTTCTGTAAGTTGATGGGGGCTATTTTCTATTTGGATTATCTGCACCAACCCTAGACCAACCTGTGAGGTAGCTAAATGGCACAGGGGATAGACTGCTGGGCCTGGAGTCAGGATAGAACTGAGTTCAAATTTGACCTCAGGCGTCTGCTAGATGTGAGACCCTGAACAAATCACTCACTTTATATCTACCTCAGTTTCCTCAACTCTAAAATATGAATAATAATAGCACCTAACTTGCAAGAGCCTCATGAAGATTAAATGAGATTATGTTTTTCAAGAGCAAGATAATATATTTCACAGTTCCTGGCACAAATAGGTGGTGAATAAATTTATTCCCTTCCTTCCCTTCCTCTCCATTTAGGGATGGAACCAAGGAGGACCAGTAGATCTCTCAAATACACTAACATTCTTTGGCTCTGGCCCCGCTCTCCCCTCCTGAGGATCACTATTACATTCATTCTCCACTAAACAAGCCAGCTCTGCATAATCCTTCTCAAACCACAAATAATAATTATGTCAGAATCACTGGTCAGTGCAATTTTTATGTCAAAGATTTCAATTAAGGCAACAGATAAGAACAAACATAGCTCTTGTACACGGGCCACTGGGAAGAGAATAAATTGCTTTTCTCTAAGACTAGAAGGATTTACTGATGCCTTGGTGGGTAATTTTCCTCAGGAAGGTGGGGCCTAAAAGGAGAAAATGGTCAAGTGGCATTAATACTAGGCAAATGTCTCTGAGATAACCCAAGGGGCCTCTGGTCACTGACTCAAACCCCCTACTGGTGTCTTGCCTTGCTCACAACTGTCCTTAATGTGAATACTTCCTCTTTCGGATTCGTCACTTTATTCCCTGCTATCCCAACCTTCTTGCTAAACATGACATTTCTCTCCTCTGAAATGATAGAGCATTTATCATCTGTATTATTCATTTTGTATATCTTCTACTGACCTCTTCACCTGACAACCTCATCAGCTCCTTCTTAGAAGTTTTATCCCAAGGTCAAAGGTAAAACTCCCTCAGTATGGAGAGGAGAAGCTGGGTTGTGTCTATCTGAATTCACAGGTATGGTCAAGATATTATTACATTCTACATTATTCACCTACATGTAATCTCAAGTCCAGTCAAGTGGGCCTTCTTACTGTTTCTTGCATTCCATATTTCATCTCTTTGTCTTTTCACAGGTCTTTGTCTTTCCCCATCCCTGAAATGCAGTCTCCATTTACTTCTGCAATTTAGAATTTCTAAGTTTTTTTTGAAGTCCAGTTCAAGAACCACATCCAAATTGAAGCCTTTATTGATTATCCTGTCTGCTGGTGTTTCTTCCCCTGACCCTCAAATTTTTTTCTATATACTGAGGTACATGCTGTCTCTTCCCAAAGATTGTAAATACCTTGAGGTCTGAGGACTTCTTTCAACAAGGAGTACAACTAGGTGTCCCCTTGTGTCACTGCTGGCCCCTCACTTGCACTGCATCTCTGCTGCTCCCCTAAGTGGCTTTTACATCTCTGCTGAATTCGTGAGTGATGAAATGTTTTTAAAAATTAAGTCAGGGGTGGCTAGGTGGCAAAGTGAATAGAGCACTGGCCCTAAAGTCAGGAGAAGCTGAGTTTAAATCCAGCCTCAGACACTTAACACTCATTAGCTGTGTGACCTTGGGCAAGTCACTTAACCCCAACTGCCCTGCCTTCCTCCCCCCAAACAGCAAACAGACAAAAAATACTAAGTGATTTCTATCTGCCCTATACTGTATGACTTGCTAAGAGTGCAAGCTCAAAAGTAAGAGAGACCCTGCCTTCAAGGAGCTTATTCTAATAGGATGAGACAATACTCATTAGGAAGTGATCATCAGAAAAGAGTATTTTGACCTGGGAAGTCACAAAAGTTGTGAATAGAGAAATAGGATACTTTGTTCAAGAAATAATTGCAGTGTTGATGTGATTAGAATTCTGAAAACAAGGGATAGGAGAGAGAGAACTACATAAAAACACATAGTAGAACAAAAGATGGCTGAAGTAAAGAAATGTGTCTGAGTCTAGGACTGCCATTTTTTCAACAGCATGGCAGAATACTGTACAGGTAAAGTAGAATAATTGGGTCTATGGTTACTCTTTTTTCTTTCACTCACTTGGACTTTTATACTCTAACTTGAGTACACCATTCTGAAGAAGGTCAGCATAAAATGATGAGGTCTAGGGTTAGGGGTGCTCGGGACCCCAAAATACCAACATACTGGGTCCTGCTGAATAATTCAACTCTTCTCTCAGCCAAAGAAAAGTATATTAAAAGCTGGCCATAATGGGTAGACTCTTAAGAAGCCTTAGTATCTGTAAGGTTTGTATTAGACACAGAGCAAGACTGTGGGGTCTTATATACAGAAAGGTTGTGGGAGGAATCTAGGGGTGGTCTAGAGGAGGAGTTCGGGGAGGGTCTTCATGAGGAGTAAGATGAGGTCACACTCCACTAATGAGTTTTGAGAGGGTCTTCAGGAGGAGTCCATGAGGTTAGACTCCAGTAATGAGTGATTAAGGGTGGGAAGTTTCTGGAAGCTACCTGGAGACACAGACAATGGTGGACTAGGTCAGTTCAAGGGTGTAACAGATTTGGATATAGATAGTTTGGGAGGATCCAGGGTGGGGGCCTAGCTGGATAATGGAGGGCCAGGCTAGTAACAAAGGTTTGGGCTAAGCTAGAATGAAAGGCTTATGGCCTCAGGCAAATGCCTCATCAAATGGGAAGATTCAATCAGAGTTCAAGGGGGTTTCCTGAGCCTGTACTTCATAAATTCCAGTGATCATCTTATTGTTTCTAAGCATCTATCCATGTTGCTAGCTAGGAGGCTTTGTCTCTTGGGTAAAATAACTAAAAAGCATTTTTTGGATAAGGATGGGCTGATGGACTTTTTGTTTGTTTGTTTTAGAGGACAAACCTAGCTGCGAAAAGTCAAGCAGAATGTCCCTAAAATTAAGTCTTAGTTTTTACCCTTCAGTCCAGGACATATACCATAATCCTTTGTCCCCACCCACTATCTGGTTTGGGATTAGAAATCCCCAAGGGTTGCATTGACAGTTGTCTTGACCTATGTCTCCTTTGACTTTGGAGGAGAGAGTGAGGTTGATGATTTTGTACTGCCCCACCTCACTTAAATCCTATTCATTTGCTAGTCAAGACATCACCCTCCTCAAGTCTTTGGCCTTCTTCAAGAAAAGACTAACAACACAACAACAAATACCTTGCGAGTTAAGCATAATTTTTGTCTTTGTATCACTTGGCCCAGCACAATACTTGGAAAAATTACAGCAGGCTCTTAATAAATTATTGGCAGCTAAGTACTACAGTGGATAGAGTGCTGGTCCTGAAGTAAGGAAGACTCATCTCTCTGAGTTCAAATCTGGATTCAGACACTTACTAGCTGTGGGATGCTGGTCAAGTCATTTAACCCTGTTTGCCTCAGTTCTTCACGTGTAAAATGAGCTGAAGAAGGAAATGGCAAACCACTTTAGTATCTTTGTCTAGAAAACTCTAAATAGGATCATGAAAAGTTGGACACTACTGAAATGACTAACAACAACAATAAATGTTTGTTGATTAATGTATTGATTCTCAGAGAAAAAGGAGACTAAGTAATTAAGATGTAATTGCAGATTATGAATTGTAGTTACTAATTGGAAATCTGAAGAGGGAGGAAAAAAGTTTGGAATAGTCCCTGTAAGGAATGAGATTCATCATAGGATTTTAGATTCATAGATTTTTATCTCCAGTGGACTTTTTGTATTATCTAATCAAGCCTTGTTGTTTTACAAATGAAGAAATGAGGTCCAAAGTAAAATGAGGAACTTAAGGTCATACAGGTAGAACTGAAGCTCAAGCTCACACTCTTATTCCAAATGCAGCATACTTTCCTTTGTACCATGCCAATCTCAAAGAAGTCAGTAAAGATAAAGGATTGTTGAGCAGCAGCAAGAACCAAAAATGTATCAAGCCAATGAATATTCTTTTTGGTTTAGAGAAAGAAGTGTGTGTAGTATTGTATACTACAAAACATTGCCCTTTATATCTTTTGATTTTACATAACCTTTTCTCTTTGTTGTGTTGTTTTTGTTGTTGACCCACATCCAACATTTTGTGACCCCATTCAGCGTTTTCTTGGCAAAGATACAGGAGTGGTTGCTATTTCCTTCTATATATCATTTTAAAGATGAAGGAACTGAGGTAAAAAAGGTTAAGTGACTTGCCCAGGGTCACATAGCTAGCAAGAGTCTGAGGCCAGAGTTGAACTCAGGAAGATGAGCCTTCCTAACTCTTTCCAGTGTACCACCTAACTTCCCCATAGCAATAATAGCAGTGATATAAAAATAAAGGCATGTATAATAATTTTTAAAAATATATTAAAAAGCAAGGGGGTATATTATCATTCCTCATAACCAAAGGAATGAATGACATTGGTTCCTAATTTCAGAGAATTACAAATTAGACTTTTTTTTTTTTAATATGCCTACATGTATTATACTTTTAGTGGAGAAATACAGCTTTCAGTGGAGTGTTAAAAATCTCAGCCCAGAATGTTCAGGATAATTACAGGTGTGTAATAGAGTGCTAATTGGATACTGGTGAGTGAGAATTAAATAGGAAATATCAAAATGAGTTTTGCAGTGTTAGATAAAAAATCGATGAGTGCTCATTTGCAATCAGTTAAAGTCTATATCTTTGCTACTAATTTTTTTTTTTTACTAATTTCAACTGGTCAGTATTTGATGGTGGGATTAGTTTAAGAAGATCTGTATCTTAATTAATATTTATGCAAAAAAGAAATTATATAGAGTGTTCCTGTGAACAATACGTGAAAAGGAATAAAAGAATAGAACAGTATGTGATGTTCTCTTCAATTTTTTTTGTGTTATGAATGTCAGCTAACTTCAAATTAAATTCACCTTTAATGCCCTCTAGTTGTATAGACATGACCTTGACTTTTTTTGGTTTTTTTTTTTTTTGGGGGGGAGGTGTAATGGGAATGCAAATTTGGAAGATCTTCCCTGCCCCTAGGCTAAAGTGCACCTGAAGCCTGGGGAGGGAGGCTTGTTTTTCAGTAGATACTTTTTGATTGGCCAGTGGGTCAATAAGGTTGTTACATTCTCTGAGCCAGGAGAAGGTTATATAAGCCCTGATGTGAGGCTTTGCTTTGGGGGCTCACTTTGAGAAGTGTTCTGTGATTTGATCTGTATTCTGGGAAGCCGTTGTCCAGGGCCCCCCCGGCTTTGAAAAACCCAGATGTGGAAACCCAGATGTTGACTGGGTATGGATGTAATGGTTGGACAGTTTGGAAATCTGTCTACTTGCTCTGTTTCTGTCTTGATAATTCTGCCTGTATACTTTGAAGTTCGGGGTGCTGACCTTTTCCCCTGAACAAGGTAAACGATATATGTCTGACTGATTAAAGTAAGCTTGTTAACCCATTTTGAGTTGCTTTCCTTTATCAAAGCAGATCCAAGAACCTGTATGGGCAGCAAACCCTGAGGACCTGCTTGGGGTGCTGCTGCTAGGAGGGCAGGGCAATTGGCATTAAGTAACTTGCCCACGGTCACACAGCTAGTACATGTTAAGTGTCTGAAGCTACACTTGAACTCAGGTCCTCCTGACTCCAGGGTCAGTGCTTGATTCACTGCACCACCTAGCCACCCCAATGACCTTGACTTCTTAAAGACTGTTGGTGTAGGGCAGGCCCTGGCAGTTCAAGAAGGGAGGAGGGGCCCAGGGATAGACTGAATGCCTGCCAATCAAGGGCTTTTTTAGATAAC
Organism: Petaurus breviceps papuanus; assembly: GCF_028583685.1. NCBI lineage: Eukaryota > Metazoa > Chordata > Mammalia > Diprotodontia > Petauridae > Petaurus > Petaurus breviceps. Next base: position 13,757,570 of record NW_027186540.1, read on the forward strand.
TTTTAGAAGTTCATCAGCAGAAGACTGGCTACTGTGTGATTTTTTTTAAGCCACCACAACTTGCGAAAGACTGTCAATATGATGAAGGTATAGAGGGGTTCCCATGTGACAAACCACCAATAAAATAAAAAATCCTGGAAGCAGTAAAAATGTAAAAAAAAAAAAATTAAACACTTGAATTAAGTTATTACATATATTTGGAAACCAGCAACAAGGTAAGCTTCCATGTTCCAATGCAGTGGGATAGAAAACATACCTAGCTTCTTGGAAAGTGCTCCAGTTCAGTCCCTATTGTGTGTACAGTACTCAGAATGGATATAAATATATAGTAATGGGGAAAGCAACTATCAGTGAACTTCAGATCTTACCTTTCACTTCTTGCATTACTTTGGGCAAATCATTTAGCTTCTCTGGGACTCAATTTGCTTAACTGTAAATTGGGGGGAAGGTGGACTAGATGGGTTTGGAAGGTCCCTTTCTATTGTACCTATAACCTAACAATTCTATGTGCTCTCTCTCTCCTCTTTTTCATGCTCCTCCCCCTCTCTCCCTGTATATGCACATGCATATATGTGTGTGCATGTGTATATATGTATACACCTATATGGACTGTTTGTCTAAGGTGGCATGACAGGTAACTGGTTCTTAGGCAAAAATGGCAAAGCGAGACCTCTCATAGCCATCTTTAGACCGTTCTATCAATTCTTGACTTCCCCTCTTCCCTCTCCTTGGGTCCTATGTTGTATTGCTCTGTTCTGCTCTCTGATTGTTCGGTCCCTCCGCCCACCCCAACTTTGTCACACCACAAAGGTTGACACTCCCAAGATCCCTCTACTCTAAAAGAAAAGAACTGAGCAAGCTGGCAGCAGCTTCTAAAAAGGTATCATGTCTCAAGTGGAGATTTTCCTTTTTGACAGTTCAGTCAAACACATCAACTTTCCTGAGTGCTTACAAGTGCTCCACTGAGCATAAGGTGCTGAAATAGGCAGTGAGAAATTTTTGTTTGTTGCTCATGTGGACCTGTGATTTGATTAGTGTGGAAAGCTCCTGATTTTTATATTCTCTCAACTAATGTTTATCAACCATTTTTTCTGTAACCTATAGACTTACAGAGCTACCTGAGGCACTGAGTTGTGACTTACCCAGGGCTGAAGAACTTGTATGTGTCAGAGACATGACCTGTACCCAGGTCTTCCTGTCTCCAACACCAATCTCTATACACTATAACCTGATGCCTTTCAGGTGCTAAGGATATAAAGTAGAAAAAAAATACTTTTACTTTATCATTTGGCAATATTCCAGGGTAAAGTATTTTTTCATTCATTTTCTCATTTTTTAAGAATCAGTTGACAAAATTTCATTTCAGGATGCCTATAGAAAACAATTTAATTCACTGTAGCCTTCGGCAAATCACTTCTCCAATCAACCTGTTTATTTGTAAAATGAGGATTGAATTTCTGATCTCTAAATTTCCTTCTAGGTCTCTAATAGTCTATAAAAATAAAGCAATCACTATGGAATTATTACTTTTGCATTACTTTGATTTTGCCACAAGATGGAGATATAGACCTTTGAAAAGAAGAATTTTTTTTTCAAACTTTTTTCTTTAATTGGTTTAAGGGGGGGAAATTATAGGGGTTTTGTATAACATATCTATTCTTTTCTATAGCATTATAAGTAGAAATTCTGATAGAAATTGCCTAATAGAAAAATAAACTTGCATCATTTGGGAAGACAATATAGTATTATTATAAAATATTTTATTATACATTATAGGAGTATGACATGTTTTGTCTTATTTTGCATTTTTGCCATATTCTAAGTAATACACACATTTAAAATGATGATCTTGAAAATAATTATTTTTGTGTAAAGTGTAATAGTAATTGCTAGTTACAGAGAGCATGTTCAATAAACGTTTGTTGATTGGTTATTGTGGTATTAAAAGTGGTTTGGCCTAGCACTGACCTTCACCTCTGAACACCACATAGCCAATTTATCTTTGAGGTTCAGAGCAAAAGTAGTGGCAATATGTTTAAGTAGCAATAAGGCAGATTTGGGCTCTTAACACTTAGAACTATGTGATACGAGTCTTTTTTTTTTTTTTTTTTTTCTTTTTTTGAGGGCATTTGGGTTTATGTAACTTGCCCAAGGTCACATGGCAAGGTTGTGTGTGTGTGTGTGTGTGTGTGTGTGTGTGTGTGTGTGTGTGTGTGTGTGTGTGTGTGAAGTGTCTGAGGCT
>NW_027186540.1:13760211-13821235 GCF_028583685.1 Petaurus breviceps papuanus
TGTGTGTGTGTGTGTGTGTGTGTGTGTGTGTGTGTGTGTGTGTGTGAAGTGTCTGAGGCTGGATCCGAGCTCAGGTCCTACTGACTCCAGGGCCAGAACTCTACTCACAGCACCACCTAAGGGTCTTAATAGAGATTTGACCTTGGAGTTAGAAAGCCCTGGCTTAACATCTTTTTTCAGACATTAGCTGGGTGACCTTAGTTCAGTTGACTCTCCCCTAATCTGCAGTTTCCTGATCTGAGAAATAAGGATGTTAGACTCAGTTTTTTTTTTCAGCTCTATCTCTTTGATTCTTTAATTTGTGTTCAAGTCCTTCCTCTGACATACTCACATGACACTAAATAAGTTACTTAATCTGTTAATGCCTCAAAAAACTCTCTAAAAGTATAAATGTCAAAGGAGGTGCAAATCTGCTTTGACTGAAGGGGTTTATTCACTTGGAATTTTCTTTAGGAATTGTTGATAGAGTCATGGATTTGACTGGAGTTCAAAATGGACCTCAGACACTCATTAGCTCTTTGACTTTGGGCAAGATACTTAATCCTCGTATGTACAATGGGGATAATAATAGCACCTATTTCACAGCATTGTTTCATGGCAACAATAACAACAGCTAGCATTTTAGGTTCACAAGGGACTTTACATCTCATTTTATCCTCATGGTACCATCCTGAGGTAGATGCTATCATTATCCTTATCTCTATCCACTAAGTCACCTGGTTGCCCTAAGTGGCTTGGTTATCTCAGATGAAATAACATTTGTAAAGCACTTTGCAAATCTTAAGCTATATAAATGCTAGCTTTAAAAAAAAAAAGTTGAATAGGTTGCCTCAGGACATAGTGGATTTCTTATAACTTTAGATCTTCAGGTGGAGCTGTTAGATTTTTCATGGGGGTGGGGATTCCTGTTTATTTAGGGATTGCATTACATACCCTTTGATATTCCTTCTAACCAAGAAACTATGTAAATATGTAAAATGAAAAAATAAAAAATAATATATAAGAAAGCTGAATTTTTTTTTAGTTTTTAACTGAATTTACCTGAATTTTTAAAAGTTGATAGAAGCAGTGTATTACAACTTTATTTGGAACTACAATATCTCCATGATATTGCATTACCTTCTAATGTCTTTCTAGCTCTCAATCTATATTCCCGCAACTTTATGATTTATGTGCTAATTAGATTAATTTTGAAAACTATGTTATCATGGATAGGTCCTGATCTCTCAGTGTTAAAATATTGAAATGTTACCTCATGTATACTTCATGAAATTATGTCAACTTCAAATATTTGCTGTTAACATTATTTAATCATGCTGTTTGTCCTTCATTTCAAAGAAAACCAAAGAGGACTTGACTGGAGTGTAAATTGGATTTAAGTGAGTTGAACTATCTCTTACAGAGTCATCAGAGCCCAATGGCAAAACAAAAGTCAAGAACACTGACAATGGCACTAATTGAACTGGATGACCCAGGCGTCTTTGGGTCATCTGCTCCACAGTGACAGCTTCAGTCACTTTCATGGGCTGTTGAAACAAAATGTTCCTTCACATCCACTTATTCCGCAAGAGAAGCCTTCACATGTTTGGGATAAATAAACCCCTCCTATTTTACCTATGGGTTTGAGGCCTCAACCTAGATTAATCCATCTGCTGAGACAGTTTTACCAGATATGGCCACTACACAGACTGCAGGTTCTTGGAACCATGGTTGGGAGCTGCTTGGCAGGTAGATATGGAAGGTGAATGAGCAACCCTGAAAAGGGCTCAGCAGTCCTCACATCAGAGGTACTTGTCCTCCCAGAAAACCCCACACATCCTTATTTTATCATAATAAAATTAAGAAGAACATTAAATTTTAAATGATTAAAAAAAAGGGGAGGGAAAGGGTACACACTGAAGGAAGTTTTATGCTACGATTTTAAAGACCTCTGGAATAGACTTTCAAGACACCTCAAAGTAGACAAAAATCCAAGAGAATGGAAAAGATCAGAGATGGTATTTTTACCCGAAACAGGTCACAGACAAAACCACAGTAACTCTTCCTATTTCTACTTCTCTGTAAAATCTTTATAAAAATGGTTTTTTGTGTATATTGAGGATCTCCTTAATGGAAATATGAGAAGCAAACAGGTTTTAATAGATAATTCTCTAGAGCAGCACAGATCACAGCTTCACAACTAACCCAGAGGTTTTAGAAAATACAAGATAATACTGTATTTATTATTTATTGTTTTTTTTAAGTACTTGATTCTACCTTAGAAAAAAATACAGCTTGTAAGTTTCTATTTCAATGAGGTATCTCAATGCAGATATTAAGATTTTTAAGAAGCCCTTGATAGGCACAGCCATGGAAAGAATTTTGTTCAACAGTTCTCTGATTATCAATTTGGAGACAGAGAAGAATAGTGAAAAGAAGAATGGCTCTGGGGTCAGCAGACCTGGATCCAAATCTGACCTCCCTCTCTTACTACCTGTGTGGCCTTAGGCAAGTCACTTACCTTCCCTGGGCCTCAATTTCCCCATAGTAAAATGAGAAGTTTGCACTAGATGGCTTAGATGGCATAGAACTCTAGTTCTATGACCCTGTCACCTTGAACAACTGGCTTCACTTCTCTGGCATTGAGTACCTTATCTTTTAAATGAGTGGATTGGACTAGACAGCAATACTAATGCTATTACTACTAATAATAGTTAGCACTTGCAAAGCTATTAAAGATCTGCAAGTCATTTTATGTATTTTAGCCCATTTGATACTCAGAACAATATTATGAGGTAGATACTATTATTATCTTCATTTTACAGATGAGCAAACTGAGCATAAGGGGAAGGAAGTATTTAAGTGCTTACTATGTACCAGGTTTGGGCAGTTTAGTTGGCAGTGCCTAGAGCACCTGACCTGGAGTCAGGAAGATCTGAGTTCAAATCCATCCTCAGATTTACTAGCTATGTGACCCCAGGCAAGTCACTTCATCCTGTTTTAGCTCAGTTTCCTCATCTGTAAAATGAGCTGGTGAAGGAAATGGCAAACTGCTTCAGTATCTTTGCCAAGAAAATTCCGAATGGGGACACAAAGAGTCAGACATGACTAAAAAATAGCTAAAAAACAGAAAATGTGCCAGACATTAAGATGATTACAATTCTTATCTCATTTCATTCTCCCACCACACCTGGGAAATATGGGCTATTATTATCCTCATTTGACAATTCAAGAAGCTGAAGCAGAGACTAAGTGACTTGCTCAGGGTCACACATCTAGTAAACCTCTGAGGCTGGATTTGAACTCATCTTTCTAACTACAAGTTCATTGCTATATCTACCATACCACTTTGCTGAAGTCTCTCTTTGCTCTATGTTCCCATATCATTAAGTAGCAGACATGTTCAGCAAAGGACTTCTGTTTGATAATAGCAAATGTCCTGCCGAGAGTCCAAATGTAGGACATAGTGCCTGTAGGTATTTCCATGCGCTAGAGTTGATGGATAACATTTTTCTGATTGTATTGAGTACCAGAATATTACACATTCTCCTCAAAAATCTCCATGGTCAATGAGAAGAGCTTGGGCTTTTGTGGATAATAGGTTCCTAGATTTAGAAGTCAAAGAGAACCTGGGGATGTGAACTCCAACACCTGATTTTATAGAGAAGAAGAATGATAGTAAACAACTTGCCCCAGATGATGCAGAGAGTAAGTAGCAGACCAGGATTTCAACCCAGGTCCTCTGACTCCAAATCCCATGTTCTTTCTACCTTACAGATTATGACAATTGGTTCCATGCCTCACTGAGTTAATCTATTACTACATATATGAGGATGGACAGCAGTAAAAAGAACGTAAAAAGACAGATGACTTTGGATTTGTGATATTATGTAGTACTTTGAATCCTGGCTGACCTGGGAATTTCTGGTGGTTCTGAGATCACTAAAGACTCCAAATTACCTGTGATCCAAAAGATAAAGAAATACACATATGTACCATATTACTAGCAATAACTTCTATGCATGAAATGGTAAAAATAATGTATCATCAAACATATATATTATTGAAAATGAGGTGGAAGGGTCATATGAGAGTGAAAGATGGCAGATGTAGAGACCAAGAACTGCACTGGTTCCCCCAGAAACCCTAGGACTCAATGCATTGGGTAGCTCTTTTGTGCAACATTTTCAAAAAGACTTGAGTGGGTAAGAAACGCACAGATTGAGAAGACATGGATAAGTTATAGCGTGTACCAGTAGAAAGAGTATCTGAGCAATGACATCATAGGTGCATTAATGTACTAAGTTCTATAAATCTTCCATACTCTAATAACTTACTATATTGATCTTGAGGCCTTAAATGCAATAATTGATTTTTATAAAGCACATGCAGATTAAAAAGCCTGTATTATCATTACAAATAGAAGTAGCTCCATTTAGGGATATCTATATGCACACAGTATTGTTAATGATAGAGAGCAGGCTACCACCTTCAGGATTCTGCCATGTAGTTGCTGCTGTTGTTGTTATTGAGTAGTAGTATATGACTCTTAATGACCCCAGGGGGCTTTTTTCCAGCAAAGGTACTGGAGCGGTTTGCCACATCATTCTCCAGCTCATTTTACAGATGAGGAAACTGAGATACAGGTTTAAGTGACTTGCCCAGGGTCACACAGCTAATAAGTTTCTGAAGTCACATTTGAACTCAGGAAGATGAGCCTTCCTGATTGCAGACCCAGAACTCCGCACTACGGTGCCATCTAGCTGCCAGTTGTTTTTGGTGATGCAAATCTCTGATCATGCTGAATTTCTATCCTAGTCATAATTGTGAAGGGTTTCCAGAGGGCCTCATAAAAACCTCTAGGAACTTCCAACTAGATGATAAATTTCTTGAAAGAAACTACCAAATACTGGGGCAGGCATATAGTCACAGAAACTGTATAATATTGAAATCCCAGAAGAGCCCTCCAAATAGCTTAATTAGTGCCTAGTTACTAAGACTAATTTCTTAAGGAACTTACCACATTTTTTCTTTCCTCCCTTTCATGAAAATACTCCTAAAAACATTATGCAGTTTGAGAAAGGAATCCTGGGCTTGGGTCATGATTCTGCCGCTGTCACCTTGAGCAGATTATTTAAACTCTCGAATCCTCACATATTTCATTTGTAAAATGGGAATGGTAATCCTTGCACTACCTACTTTATAGGTTTGATATAAGGAGCAAATAAACTATAGAGTATCGTGTTTTCATTGATAATATAACATTGGAATTGGGGATCAAGTGAATCACTCATTTTACAAATGAGGAAATGAAGCTTCAGACTATTTAAATGGCATCCCCAAAGGTCATACAGTTGATGACAAAGCCCAGATGATAATTTAAGCAACTTTGTTATTACTAGACACTTTTGCAGTTCACATGGGCCCAAGTGATCTTGCCAGAATGAATCTATAAATCATTGTTAAGGATTATGATTTAATTATTTGTTCTTGATATTTGTTTCATTGGTAAATCTATGAGCCTATGATCTATATCTTAGCCTCAAGATATGGATTTTGTAGATATTCTCCAAGACACTGTTCTGGGACTTTGCCTTTTCTATCTCTATATCTTCTTTCTTGTTATGATCCATCTTTCATGGACTCTATCATTACATCTTTGCGGACTCCTAGATCTATATATCCAACCCGAATTTCTCTGCTGAACTCCATTCACACATCATCAACTGCCTACTGTATCTCTCTAACTATATATCTCCAGATCATCTGAAACCCTACATATCCAAACTGGAACTCGTTATCTCTTCCAACCCCAAAATACATCTTTTAAACTCTCCTCTAAATTCTATTTAGTTCAATTCACAACTTTAGCATCATCTCTAATGCTTTCCTTTCCCTCTTCTGTAATAGCTAATAAACCCCCATACCTGTGAGATCTCCTTCCACATGTCTCAAATTTGTCCCCTTCTTTTCCCTTATATGATGACCACTGTAGTTCAGACTCTTAATCACCTTTTGTTTTAACTATTGTAATAACCACCTAATTGAACTCTACTTTGAATTTCCCTTCTTTCCAACCCATTTTCTATAGAACTGCCAAAATAACCCTCCTAAACAATAATGACCGAAATATGACTATTTTATTTAAAATCTGTCAGTGGCTTCCTATTGTCCCTAGCATTAGTACCTCCTCAGCTTGGCACTGAAAGTTCTTAACTACCTTATCTTTCTGGACATATTTTATATCATTCATTCACTTCACATGCTCAATATTCTTGCCAAACTGAAATATTTGCTTTTCCTTAAATTTGACATTCTATCTCCCACTTGCATGACTTAGTACAGGCTATTCTTCAAGCTAGAATCTACTTCCTCCTCACACACACACCCTTCCCTTAGAATCCTGCACTCCCCTAAGGCTTCAGCTTATATCTTGTGGGAAATCTTTACTGTTCCTTCCTCTTAGGAATACTTTTTCCCTGCTCACATTATCACGCTTATATTATCAGTTTATATTTGCATCTTCCAATAATATGTAAGTGCCTTGAGGTAAGGAATTTTTTTTTGTCATTGTATCCTTAGCACCTAAACAAAATGCTTTGCCCAGTGTAGGTGTTTAATAAAAGCTTTTTGGATTGGGTTGGAGCAGAAGCTCTCACATGACCCAAAGAGGCATGCTCTTGAACCAATGTCCTCGAGTCTTTTCACCCCCTGCCCCACTCACAGCTGAGAGTATTTTTCTTTCCTCTTGTCCTAGATACAAAGATTTCTAACTATAGCTCTACCCCTCAACTTGGTAAAAGGCTGCCATGAAGAATTAAATATCTTTGCTTATTCTCAGAGGGCACAACAAAAAACAATGAGGATCAAAGGGAGAGGAGCAGTTGTAAAGAGAAAGATTTAAACTTGATGTCAGGAGGATTTTTCCACAATTTTCTTTTGAAGCTGTTGGGCTCTTCCTTGCTAGAGGCCTTCCTGCAAAAACTAGGTGACTTCATGGCAGGTATGCCAAAGTCCCATTCTTTCTCAGGTATGAGTTAGACTAAAGTGGCTTCTGAAATCCATTCCAACTCTATGACTGTGACTCTGTCACACAAAATGATCTCTCCCCAACAAAGCGAACACTCCATGTTATCAGTACATCTGTTGAATGAATATTTGCTTTCCTAAACGAATAAATCAAAAAAACAAATCTTGTTCTAGACTGTAGGCATACCCATTTGAAACTGAATTTTCAGTGAACACATCAATTTCCTAGATATTAGGGTGGCAACAGAAGCAGAAAGAGTACCAAGAGTCAAACAAGAAGAGGTAGAAATTAGAAGCTGAGCCTCAAATAAAAAGGAAAACCCCAAAAGAGAAGCAGAGGAAGACCTAAAAAAACGTGGGAGTGTTACAATATGGCAGAACTATAGTTTCAGCCCTAAAGAAGTAAGTTTTCTTATATATTTATTCTCAGTCCCAACTAAGTAGTGCTACTATCAAGAAACAGAAAACGAATTATCTCAATTCTTTGGATGTTCGGAGAAGGTCTTTTTTTTTTGCTTTTTAGAGACCCCTCTAACCTCACCCTTATCAGCACAAAGCCCAGTGAGATAAAATGTGTCTACTGAACTACTAGCTAATTAATCTCTTGAGGATAAATTTTATTTGACCAAGTGAAAATTTACTTTTACTGAGCCAGAAATTGCTCTTTTAGCTAGGATGATATGAGTGAAAAAAATCTACATAGCTTCTGTTTTTTGCCACTCTCTCTGGATTTTTTTTTTTTGGTTCATTTCTTTTGTTTTGTTTTTGCCTCTACAAATGAAATCATTTAAATAGCTATAAATTTTGATTTACTTTAACAGGAATTGCCCTTTCGAATGCCATTGCTTGTCATACTAGTATAAACCATTGGGTGTCACCAAACAACTGACTCTCCTAAATCAGTCATCTATTAATAAAAAAAAAATTGGCCAGTAAGTCAGCAACATTAATTGAACTCCTGCAATTCACCAAATACTTCAGAAGGCTTTGCAAATTAAGACTACAGCTCCATTTCCCTTAATTGCCTTGAGATGTAGTTGTAGAACATACTGGTTGGCACATTAGAAGTAGAAACATTGTGACCTGCCTCTAAAGGAAATGTAAAGGAAAGAACTTTCCATTTCTTTGAGATCCCAGAAAAGAACTAGAGGAAATTAAATGTTAATATTCATATTCCATTCCATTCTTTTCCAAAGTTAATAATAATAATAAATAATTGAGTGTCAGTTAGGTACAAAGCACCACACTGCACAAAGAAGGATGTACATGATTCTAAGAGGGAATGTGGGCTACACATGAAACAAGCAAATATCACAAGATTTTCTGAACCTTTACAAGCTGTGCATCTTAAAGAATTATAAGACTACATTGTTACATAATGCTATTTTTCATACTGCTTGAGCATTTCAAGCTGGAGAAGTAGCATTTAATAAGATCAACTAGATGATTACAATCTAATTTGGTTAGCTATGGAGCAGAAGAGATGGAGACATTATTCAATCAACAAATATTAATTGAGAAGGAATAGTTTGTCACAGGCTATGACAACCTATGAATTCTGATTACCAACAAATTGCTTCATGATGTTTCTCTAGCATGCAATATGGCAGCTTTGTTTGATAAGATTTGGCCATTTCACATAATATCCAGTGCATTAAAAATTCATGGTCAGTCCTAAACTTCTAATGATTTTGGCATGTCTCTCCCCTAGAATCATTATACATAGAATATATCACATTTATTTACAAATGCGCTTTTATACATGCTCTTAAATCTTTTCCATATATATGTATAAATATATGTGTATATAAATATATATATATATATGTGTGTGTGTATGTGTTTGTGTGTGTGTGTGTATATATATATATATATATTAACCATCTGTTGGAGTGTAAGTGCACTGAGTCAAAACATCATCTATTTTTTCATGTTTCTATATGCTATGGTATAAAGTACTCAGAAGCTATTGATCATTCGGTTAAAAGTTACTTACATAGGGCAGCTAGGTGGCACAGTGAATAGAGCACCGGCCCTGGAGGCAGGAGGACCTGGGTTTGGATTCGGCCTCAGACACAACACAAAAACTAGCCACGTGACCTTGGGCAAGTCACTTAACCCCAATTGCCCTCCAAAAAGCAAAAAAAAAAAAAATTAAATTAAAGAAAAAAGTTACTTACATTAGAATAATTTGTAATTTCCCCAGTGATGAGAACTCCCTCCAATAGCATAGTTCTCAAACCTTTTCTGCTTCCTTATCTCATTGTGCTTTTCCATTTGTTTCTACCTTTCTACTACAGGCACCACCCTAGTTCAAAGTCTCATCACCTCCCACCTACAACATTGTAATAGCGTCTTACTTTTTCTACTTTCTTTAAGTCTCTTCCATCTCCAAAGTGGTTTTCCTAAACTAGACAGACCTAAAGTAGAGTTCTCATTCCCTTGTTCTATAAACCACAGTGGCTCCGCATTAAATCTAGCTCCTCCATTTGGAATTTCAGTGAGTCCGTTTATGAATATGGCTTCTACCTAACTTGCCAGCCTTACTCTCCTTCACTTACTCTGCAATCCAGTCAAACTGACCTTCTTATACGTCCTCATGCATGACCTTCTATTTCCCAATTCCTTGCATTTGCTCTTCCACCCACATATACACACTCTGACTGGAATGTACTTCCTACTCACCCTTGTGTTGTAGAATCCCTACAGCTTAAGTGCCATCCTCTGCACCACGAGGCCTTTCTTGATCTTCCTACTTACTGATACTTTTCTCCCCCCCCCCAATTGCCTTATATTTGTTTGATATACATACGTGCATTTATATACATACATTCATATGTGTATATAGATATAGACATCTATCTGAATGGGTATATATTATATATATACACATATACACTCATGCATGCATATGTGCATGCTGTCTCCGCCTGTTAGAATGATGTTTTTGTCCTTCATTTTTGAAGATCAATGACATCACAAGTGATGTCTCATGTGTAAATTGGATTTAAGTGAGGCAGATTTGCACAAAGTAATCAGCCTCATTCTCTCATCCAGTATATCAAAGTCCAGTGGTAAGACAAAAGTCAGGATGACTGGCAAAGGCATGAGATGCAGTTTATAAACTTGGAGTCTTTGACATCTGTCAAGCTCCAAATATGTTTCTGCCATCTTCATAGTTAGAAAAAATTGTTCTCATTCTCCCATTCCACTGTGGAATGCACCCCTAATTCACCAACAAACTTGAGTCTGTCTGCCAGAATGGTTTACCAGAGTGTGGCCACAACTCATGCTACAGCTTTTTGGAGCCATTGGTGAAAGGTGAGTGCCAGATGGATAGCAAAGGTGGATGAGCAGCTGTTAAAAGGGTTTGGCTAGCCTTCATACCAGAGGTGCTAGCTCTCCTGTTCCAATGTAAGCTTAAGCTCGATGGCAGGGACCATTTCATTTTCTGTCTTTGTAGACTCAGTACAGTGCCTAGTCCATAGAATGCACTTAATTAAGGTTTACTGAACGGGGATCTGCTTAACTCTTTTTTACATGTTAAGGATTTAAGTTATATGTGGATATAATTTTGCTTACACATATTATTGACTGTTATTCTTACAAGATCTCTTTTCTGATCATATGTGCCTTCGATAAAACTCCATCCACTATGGTATCTCCATTATCCTTTGAATTGTTGGCCATTTCATTCCATGATTATCATGGCATGAAGACATTTAGAATCATTGGGAAAATGGTCTTAAAGAGATTGGTTTTTGTTGCATCCGTCTGATATCATTAAGAGTAACTTCCCAAATTAAATTCAGTGTGCTTTTCTTTTATTCAATTTTTTTATTCAATTAATCATCTTCAGCACTTATTCAAGTCATGTGTATTGATTGATTAGTTCAATGACATACTCTCCTGATTGTATATTATAATCTGGATGATATGTATTTTTAATATAGTTTATGTTTCTAATTTGAATAATTAGGTATATCAATTTCAAGTTGTTATGGATTTTGAATATGCAGAGTAAAGCAAAACAAATTCCCTCAATGGATGTATACATGCACACACAAGCACTTATACATATATATATATGAATGTGTTTCCTATACACGTTTATATTAACATATGTATTCACATATATACACATACCTATATACATACATACACATATACACACATATATCTATATCTATATATATATATATATATATATATACACCATACATTATCACTAAGAGACTATAAAGAAAGCTTCGTCAAGAATATGTCATATTAACCTAATTTTATTTCCTCTTTTGACAAGATTTCTAGACTGGTACATAAGGGGAATGCTATGGGCACAGTATGCAAGGCATTTGTCAAATTTCTTACATTATTTTCGTGGACAAGGTGGAAAGATGTGGGCTAGATGATAGTACAAGTCAGGTAGATTCAGAATTGATTGAGTTGACCTAACAGTAGTCATTCCTCTGTCAAATTGAAAGGATGTCTCTCTCTTTTGACCTGAGCTCTTCAACTCTATCAATAACTTGGATGAAGGTTTACAGATAGCACACACTAAATTTTCAGATGAAATAAAGTTGGGAAGGATCATTAATGTGAATGTCAGTTAGGATACCAAACTATCTCCTTGGGGTAGAATGATGGGTCAAATATGATGAAATTTAATAAGAATAATTGTGAAGTTCTATAGTTGGATTTATGGATTTAACTGCACAAGGACACTTTGGAGAGAGAGAGATAGCTATTAAAGAGATAATGTGGAAAATATTTGAGGTTCTTAAGAGCCTACAAGTTCTATGAGAGTCAACTATGAAATAAGGCAAGCAAACAAAAGCTAACTTGATCTTAGGCTACATTAAGAGATGCTTGGTGGTTAAAGTAAGGGAATTAGATGTATTCTGTCCTAATCAGAATGTGTTTGTTGTATTGTGTTTAATACTGAACACCAGTATTGGTCAAATGGAACACATTCTAAAGAGGTTGTTGGGGGTACTAGACACAATGTTATTCAAAGACCAATTGAAGGAACTATGGCCTGAGAAGTATAGGAAGTAAAGGCCTGAGAAGATAAGGCTTTAGGGGGACCTGATAGCTGTCAATAAATATTTCAAGGGATGTTACATATAAAAAAGGAATACACTTCAGCTCAGTCTAAAGGGAAGAACTAGGAAGACACTGTAGAGGCAGATTTAGGCTCCATATAAGTATTTTTTTTTCAATTAAAAGAATTCATTTTCTCTTCTTCCTTTCTCACTGTAACCCCAATGACAAAAAAAGAAAAATTTAACTAGAGAAGTATAAAACCAGAATTTACTTCCTTGTAAAACAATGACTTTCCAATAAAGACTAGGTACTTATTAAGTACCTGCTACATATATAATGCAGTCTGTTGGGTGTTCGGGATACAGTGACAAATCATTCCACCAATCCCTATAGTTAAAGTACCATAGTCTGTATATGTGAAAGACTTCTTATCTGAGTAAAGACATTAAAGTTCTATTTTTTTCCCCAATCAATTTAACGAATATTTAAGTTCTTAGTATATGTTAAACACTGGAAATACAAAAAAAAAAAAAAGAAAAGAAAAGCAAGACTTGTCCTCAAGGAATTTAACATTGAAATATGTAAGAAAATATTTAGAAATCAGACAGTATACAATAAATACAGATTAGCTGAGAGGTAACCATAGCAGAGATGCCTGGTAGTTGGAAAGATCATGAAAGACCTCTTGGAAGAAGTGGCGCTTGATCTGAGTCTTGGGAGTAAAGGAGAACCAAAGGGAGTAGAATCAAGGGGTAAAAAGTTATACAATTATTGCTTCTACACTGCCACTTTTCTCAGCACAATTTTGATATATGGTAGGTTGGCATAAGAAATTAAATGGTAAATTTTGGAGAGTTTTGTGGAAGCCACAGATGATACATGAAAGCTAGCAGATGACATAGAAAAGGTTTAGAAACTCAGAAATACATAAAATATATGCATAGTGTTATATAATAACAACATATTTGATCTTTTAATACCATAATAATCCAGACCTTCTCTGGTACAAAGGGAGGGCCAAAAAATTTGCATAGATTTTCCAGATCATGGGAGCATGGCGCCCAAAGCCCCCACAATGTAGAAGAGATAACTGTAGATACAGAAAAAAAAAATGATTTTTAAAAAGGGAATAGTTTTTTTCTTATTAATTTATGTATATTAGTCATCACCATTCATTTTCACAAGATTCTGAGTTCTAAATTTTTCCCCATCTCTCCCCTCCCCCCACCCCAACCTTCTGATTATGCCTTCCTCTCTATCATCCCACCCCTTCTTATCCTCCTCCCTCTCACTTTCTTGTAGGGCAAGATAGATTTCTATACCCTATTGCCTATACATCTTATTTCCCAGTTGCATGTAAAAACAATTTTTAACATTTGTTTTTAAAACTTTGAATTCCAAATTTTCTCCTATTTTCCCTCCCCACCCACCCTCATTGAGAAGGCAAGCAACTCAATACAGGTTATACATGTGTAATTATGCAAACACTTCCATAATAGTCATGTTATAAAAGACTAACTATATTTCCATCCTATCCTACCCCCATTTATTCTATTCTCTCCTTTTAAAAAGTGCATAGTTTTATGGAATAGCTATGAACTTGGTTCCTTTCTGTATTCTATTCTCTATGGAGATCTAGAAACAAGTTAACAAGTCATATATACATACATACATACATACATACATACATACATACATGTTTTAAGGAAAACATTGGAGCATTAGCCAACCTCCCACTCCTCATCCCACCCCCACAAAAATAGATTCAGAATTGATCCTATCCTTTCTCAATTTAGGGCTCTGGTAATTGAGACTATGCTGATAAAAACAAAAAGGCATTGAAGGAGAAGATGGAGGAACTTGAACCAAAGGAATACAAACATTGACTACAAGTCACGATCTTTATACTCTTGAAGGTCCTTAAAAAATATTAACATCCATCCCATCTCAGAAGTAGTCTGGATTGGGTACCTGTCTACCATGTGATTCTGTTCCCAATGGTTTTGCTTTTACTTCCTTTTCCCTTCAGAATATACCAGAGTCAAGGAATTTTGGTCAATTTCAGTTTATTCCATGACCTTCAGATTTCTTGCATTAGGTTTCACTCAAATTCACAAGCTGAAATATATATATTTAGACACTTTCCTGTCCAATAGACCCAGCCTCCCAATATTGTTCTGATCCTTTAAGGCATGACTCAGATTTCCTTGGTCATTGATACTTACTCTTTTTTCTCCAAGCTGATTTTTTTTTTTTTTTGCTTTTTGGAGAGGGGAAGGTAGGGCAATTGGGGGTTAAGTGATTTGCCCAAGGTCACATAGCTAGTTTTGTGTTAAGTGTCTGAGGCTGCATTTGAACTTAGGTCCTCCTGACTCCAGAGCTAGTGCCACCTAGCCACTCCCCAAGCTGATTTTTGATCATTTAATTAATCATGTGCAATGGATTCAAAATCCCTATAAGTATCCAAGGCCCCAGAAAGATACCACTCTCACCTGATAGCTGACATGCTTCCAGGGTGATATCTTGATCCTATTTCAACCCATCCCTCCAAAAACATTTTCAGATTTAACTTCAAAAGTGCTGGCTTTAAAATGCATCCAAAACTAGAGAGGCAGCATGGCATAGTAGATCTGGTACTGACCTCAAAACCAGGTGGATCTGGATTCAAGTATCACCTCTTAAACACACAGGGTAAATGACTCAGCAAATCCCCTGTGCTCTCAGGGCCCTATGAAACTAACTCTTTAACCTGCATTGGTAGAGAAAAATTCTTCACTTGGAAGTTCCCTATTGCATTAAAATCACAAACTTAGTTCCTATCCAGTCCCTATAAACTAGAACAAAAATGCTGCTTAGATATTCAGATAGTAAGGACACCCTATGCTTGTGGTACAACATTCTACACATTAAAATAAAACTGAAAGATAGTGTAATTGCCTTAAACTTTATTACTGCATTCAATCACATTTATGAATGTCAACATTATTTATAACTGTAGTGTAAACTAGGTAGTTAACAAAGTAAAATCACCCATTACATATTTAGTGGAACAATTTTATTGCCATAATAGTCAGACACTGCAATTGCAATAAGAAATTCAATAAATTTGAGTTATTTTCAGACAAAAGAGCACAGCAGGCCAAGATATTGTTACATATTCTCAGTTTTTATGAATCACAATATTTATATTAACATTTTCCCAAAATGTACAGTCATAGAAAAGGAAAGGCCATCACATAATCTGGCATAAACTTTAATTTTCTTCCAAAATTCTAATCCTAAAAATAGATTGCTTAATGATTGCCTCTCTCAGACCCATTATTTCAAAGGAAAAAAATATTTTCATTCAAGCAGCCTTAGGCAAGATGCATCCCACTGATGATCCTTATGAATCTCTTAAAATACATAAACATCACAACACACAGTTAACCAAAAGGAATTATTAAACATTCTGGATGTTGACAGAGAAGTTTACAAAGATGTGACTAACATGCCCTAAGTTTGTACTCCGAAAATATTATGTCAATAAATTAAAACCAAAAAGAAAAGTGTAAAGGAAATAGGAAAGAGTTATTTGTAAAAGCTTTTTGGAAGGAGGAAGGAAGGAAGGAAGGAAGGAAGGAAGGAAGGAAGGAAGGAAGGAAGGAAGGAAGGAAGGAAGGAAGGAAGGAAGGAAGGACTTATTAAGCACAAGAGGGAGATGAAAAGGGGTAAGATGGTTGTGGGTGTGGGGATGATTTTAAAGTCCAGAGAAAGTCAGAAACAGGCCAGTAGGGGAATGAAGACAGGCTTAAATTAAGAGGCTCTAAGAGGAACTCATCAATGGGGAAAGGGTGGCAGTATCCCCCTTGACAAGGGATATTTCAAAGTGAACAGTCACATATAATAGGATGTTCCAGGATGAGAAGCACCCGTGTGTTAAGGGAAGCTCCAAGGTGAGATAGCAGCAGACTGAATTTGATGTCCAGAGAAAATCATGAACCAGGCTAGAAGAACAATGAGACATTATTTGTTCTCAAGCAGATTGTTCTCAAGCACTCCTCTACTGAGGAGTGAGGACATTGTCAGAAGTAGTCATAATAACAACAAGGAGAAGTGACGCTAACAGAGTGATGAAAGGAAGAAAGAGAAAAATGGAATAGACAAAAGTATCACCACTACACTGTATAAACACATTCTCATAGTGAAAACTAAATCACTGTGTAAGTTTACATTATTTCATTAGTCTATATTTAAGAAAAAAAAAAGGTAAATGCTTAATACCCTTTAGGGAAATTTCCTTCCAAAATGGATTTAAAAAAAGATTAAAGCTTGAATGAATAAATTTGAACAGTTATCTAAAAAAAACCCCACTTTTATGAAATCTTCGATCCCCAACAATGGGATTAATATACTGGATTAAATACCTGTCTGCATGGGATTCTGTTCCCAATGGTTATGCTTTCACTTTGCGAAAATGCTGGAGTGATTTGCCATTTCCTTCTCCAGCTCATTTTACAAATATTCATTTTTAAATGTTGATATTTAATCCAAAGCATTAAAATTCTTATCACTCACATTTTCTGATTTTTAAAAAAAATTATCAGTCATAGGAAGGATGGAAATGATAAAGGTAGCATATGCCAAAGTAAACAAAAATATTAGAACTCAGTTATACTAGGATGAATTATAGAAAGCTGCATAAGACCTTCTTTCAGAATCATAACAGCAGCAGGCATATGAGGCTTTGCCCAAGGGTGCCAACATCCAAGAAGTATTTGATCCCTCCCAATGGTGACTACAGTACCTGTATCTCAGTTCATAGTCCTTTACCAGACCTCATTGTCACAAGGTACAACTACCTTCAGGCCACTATTCTGCCTTCTCCTTTTTTCCTCAAAGGAGGTAGAGGTCAATGAACTCCTCTCCCAGAACAATTGCTCTTACGGTTGTACTGTACTAAGCACTTTTACTATTCCCTACCTTTATATATACCTTCCAACCTTCCAGTCCACAAGCTATTTTAGCCCAGTTGAAAAAAATTCCAATTGGTGCTCTGTACTTCTGGTAGACAGGAACACAAGGTTTGCTGGAAAATGTAAAAATTTCAAAAATATTTTAGAGAACTTTGCATGTAGATTTGAATTTGAGCTAATGAGTTTAATTTATTTAAACACACACATACAAACACACATATATATCATGTGCACACACACACAGAGATCTCTGAACAGTGTTCTCCTTTACACATTTTTGTGGATTATGCACTTAATTTCTAAGAATGCACCATTTGAAAAACATTTTTTAAACTCATAATGTTGCTTTCACAGATGGTTTAGAAACAGAAGAAAATCAGTCTAATTGCCATACACTCACAGCTTAATCTTTTAAAACACATACTGTAAAGCATAGCTGTATTCCTTTGTTCATTCAGCTTGGCTCTGAATGAGGCATAGCTATCATTTCAAGAACCAAATACACTCCTGAAGGGATTTACCATCAGTCAGAATATCCAAAGGACTATAGTGCAGGTTTTGAAGGAGTTCCAAAAACATTTGGGGCAATGGCAGAATCATTGCTTATAATGTGTCTGGTCTGCCAAGGTGGTTACTATGAAGGGGATAAATCCATTTGAATGGATATATTCTTCCACATCAGTTAAAAATGAAGTTTTTTTTTTTTTTGATGACCACCCTTTCTATATTTTGTTTCCTAAGATCCACAAGGATGAGGACTGGTTTTTGTCTTTGTATCCCAGTGCCTGGTGCAGTGTCTGGCATATAAAAGGTGCTCAAAAAATGCTTTTTGAATTGATTCATTTAGCTCTCCAAGTTCTCCAAATTTTGGGATTCTCATTTTAATGAAAGATGAACATTTAATTTTGTTTTTCCTATATATATATATATATACATATATATATATATATGTATGTATACACACATACATACATGCTTCCGTGTGTATATCATCTTTAACAGACAAAAAGATTAGGACTGAGACTTTTTTTTTTAATTTTACAAAACTTTTTGTCTTTTTCCTTTTTATCTACATGTCCTCATATTCCCATTGAGTACCCTTCAAGTATTTGGATGGGTGTGCATAAGTTATGTTACTTTTGTGTCTGGATGATTTCATCATTTAATACCTAGCAAACCCCAGTGGCATTGTCATAGACACTTTCAAATTTAAACAAGGACTCTTAATAAGGAGACTGGAAGGTAGTATAATGAGTAATTCTGCAAAAATTTTGATGCATAGATGTAAAACCCAATAGAATATGTTCATTGCCCCAATGAGCAATTCAGCATGTTTAAGACTAGAGATGAGGCTTTTTAAGAAGCAAGGGAAATCAAAAATATTCAGCAACTTTCTGATGTATGTATATTTCTTTCTTGGATTTCTCCTCAAGGGTTCATTACTTATGCATCTATATTTTATTCAAATCAGATAGGTGTTTAAGAATTATTTCAGGAAGGGGAGGGGAAGAGAAGAAGGTACCATGAAGGATTTATAAAATTATCATATATATTAATCTTCTGTTGTAGAGACTGCTGCTAAGTTTATGAGGTTAGATAATAATTATAGTTTTCCCACGGTGAATATAAAACCTTTTAGATTTGAATTATTATAAAGGTCTCAGAGGTAAGATGCTTTTGAACAGTCTCATTTTACAATTCTGATCATGTGCTGGGATTTTGGGTGAGATCCTGAAATCCCCTGTTTACAGATCTGTGACAATTTTTTAAAATCCCTGAAACAAAATTCAAAACATAAATCAAAAAGGAGATAAAAGGATCAAAAATCCATATTGGATATTTATTTCACAAATAAAAGACAAAATAAAATGTTTCTACAATGAGCAAGAAAATCAAAGAGAGGTTGTCAAAACCTTAAGTAAACAGTAAAGCAATCTTCTTCAAGGGTCAGGGAAACAATCTCCAGAAGAATATTACAAGGATTAAGGAACAAATATCTCCATCATCATGGAATGATTGGAGTTATCTTTACTTATGTTTATTCCCTTACATTTTTTGTGCCTTATTAAAAAAGCTAACATTTCTTGAATTATATGAAATAATAATAATGATAATGTTTATTTTGCGGCTGATCTTATGGAATGGTTTTTAGCCTTTATTCATTGAATATGATGTTTGCTCTCAGTGTTAAACAAATACTATTTACCATATGTCCATTTATTCCAATGCTTTTTCGTGTTTTTAATAGAAAGGGGTATTGAATTGTGTCAAAGGTATTTTGTATCATTGAATAATTGTGTAGTTTTAATTACTTTTTATTAATATGTCTGATTATGTTTATAATTTTTCTTGTATTGAACCAATTTGTTTTCCTTTTAGTCAACAATTCAATCAGTAAGCATTTTATTAAGCATCTGTTATTAAGCCAAGGACTATGTTAAGCACTGGGGATGTAAAGCAAAGCAAAAGACAGCATCCTTGCAGGGAGTTCACAATCTAATGGAGAAGACAAGAAGTAAAAATAAAAATGTACAAATATATACAGGATAAATAGGAACAAATTAACAGAGGAAATAATTAAGAGGAGTTAGGAAAGGCTTCTTGCAGGAGATAGGATTTTTGTTAGGAGCTAAAAAAATTCAGGGAAGAGAAAATGTCCATAACCAGAAATGGAATGTCTTGTTTGGGGAACAGCCAAGAGGCCAATGTCACAGGTCAAAGAGTACTTGGTGGAGTTGTTGCTGTTGTTCAGTGCCTTTTTTCAGTTATGTCCAACTTCATGATACCATTTGGGGTTTTCTTGTCAAAGATACTACAGCTGTTTGCCATTTCCTTCTTCAGCTCATTTTACAGGTGAGGAAACTGAAGCAAATAGGGCTAAGAGACTTGCTCAGGATCACACAGCTAGTAAGTGTCTGAGGCCAGATTGGAACTCGGGAAAATGTCTTCTTGACTTGAGACCCAGTTCTTTATCCGCTGCATCACCTAGTTACCTGCATGGTGGAGAGTAAGGTGTAAAAGCATATCATAGATTATAGGCTATGCTATGAACACCAAAAGGGAATTTTGCATTTCATACTGGAAATGATAAGGAACCATGAGAATATATTGAATAAAGGCCTAACATAGTAAGACCTGTGCTTTAGGAAAATACCTTTGGTGGTAGAATGGAGGATGGATTGGAGTGAGCAGAGATTTCTAGCAAGAGACCAACCAGCAATCAAGACATGACACAAAAGGGAGTTTGAAAGAGTAGGCAGGGATGGTGCTATATTGTTTCATGGAGTTCAGACCAAGTAGAGTTTCACCTTGAAAGAGAAGCTATGAAGTACAAGTTCTGCTCTCTATAAAGGAAAACTTTAAGTGAAGTTTAGTGCACCAGTCTCCTGGCCTTAGATCAGAGAGGAGAGAAGGCTGAGGGAGATGGGCATATCTAAATTTGAATGAAACCATCTGATGAGATTTCTGGTGATGAGATTATCCTGGAAGGGGTGCCTTGTCAGGTAGAATTCAGACCAAGCTGAGTCCCAGATGGAAAGTGAAGTTTGGAAGAGGATGGTTGAGGAAGACAGTAAGTTCATTTTTGGACATGAGTTTAAGATATCTCCTGAACATTCAGTTCAAAATGTCTCAAAGGCAGTTGAAAATGCAGGCTGAAATGAATTGGAAATAAGAATAGAGTTTTGTGAGTTACTTGTGAGCTGTGAGGGAGAGGGAAAAGATAATTTCTAGATTTCAAACGTGGAAGATGTAGTGAATAGTGTAGACAGAGAAAAGTCATAAAATAAGAAGAAAGAACAGATTTTTGAGGGAAAGATAATGATGAGGAGTGGGCTCTGGAAGTCCCCTCAAGCTCTCCTTGAGTCCTTGAGATACAGGCTCTGGGAACGTCCTGTAATGGGAATGTAAATTTTGAAGATCTTCCATGCCCCTAGGCTAAAGTGCACCTAGAACCTGGGGTGGGAGGCTTGTTTTTCAGTAAATTCTTCTTGATTGGCCAGTGAGTCGATAAGGTTGTTACATTCTCTGAGCCAGGAGAAGGCTATATAAGCCCTGATGTGTAGCTTTGTTTTGCAGCTCACTTTGAGAAGTGTTCTGTGATTTGATGAGATGAAACTCTGGAAAGCCATTGTCCAGAGCCCCCTGGCTTTGAAACCCACATGTTGTTTGGTATGGATGTAATGGTTGGACAGTTTGGAAATCTGTCTTCTTGATCTGTTTTTGTGTTGATAATTCTGTCTGTATACTTTGAAGTTCAGGGTGCTGACCTTTTCGCCCTAAATTAGTAAATGATACATATCTGACTGATTAAAGTAAGCTTGTTAACCCATTTTGAGTTGCTTTCCTTTATCAAAGCAGATCCAAGAACCTGTGTGAGCAGCCACCCTAGGGATGCTTGCTGCTACACCTCCCTTGAACTCTGATTAAATCATCTCCTTTCAAGAGGCATTTGCATGAGGAAATAAGCCTTACATTGTGGCTGGGCCCAGATCTCTAGCCTAGTTACTAAGTGTTAACTACTAGCCTAGTTACTAGCCTAGCCCTCTATTGTTCATCTACTTCCCACCCTTGAGCCTATCAAAATATCAATACACCCTTGAACTGTCCTAGCCCACCATTGTCTGTGGCCTCCAGCTACCTCCCACCCTTAATCACTCATCGACCTCATTAACTCCTCCTGAAGACCCTCCCCAAACTCCTCTTCTAGACCAACCCTGGATTCCTCCCACTACATTCTAAGACCCCATCTCACACCATGTGGTATATATGAGCTCCATAGAATGTCACAGAATAGTGAGAATGCCATGGAAGAGTGAGAGTGCCATGCATGGTAAAGTGAGCGCGCCATGGAAGAATGAGAGCACCAAAGAATGACCTAGAACAGACTTATTCTGTGTCTAATGCAAGTGAACTTTTAATAAATTTTACTTTTCTTTGCCTGAGAAGACTTGAGTCAACTTCCTTTGGTAGGACCCAGCATGTTGGTATTTTGGGGTCTCCAGAGCAGCCCTAACCCTCTTAGTGGGTAACCTCTTCAGATAATATGCTCAGTTTTGAATATGTTCAAGTTGAGGTGACAATATCTTAATAGAGATATCCTACAGGCAGTCAGAGACATGAACCTGCAACCCAGAAGACAAGTCAGAATTGGGGCAACAATAATTTATTAAGTATCTACTATGTACCAGAGAGTGTGGTAGGTTCTGAAAAGAGAGGGACAGAGAGAGAGGAGAGAGAATACAATTTTCATCCTACAGATTAAGAAATGGAGGGCTTGGAGATATCAAATGACTTGCTCAATATCATTCTGATAGAAAAGTACAATGCAAATAAAGGGTGGAAAAACTCCCAAGTTTTAGAAGATTCGTGTGAGGTATTCAATCAGAGTATTTCAAATAGTACAGTGATATAGTCTTTTCTGTGGCTGTGTAACTTAAAATGAAATGTTGACCTTTTAAGTAATTATTCAGTCAAAAATGTTAACAAGGATTTTGAGTATATACTGTGTGTGTGTGTGTGTTTGTCCATTATTCTAACTACTTCAAAAATTATCGTAGGGAATTTTCACTCAGTTACCAGTAACTTATAGGATGCATTAATTCCTTCACATGTCTTCTCCAAGACTCTAAACTCCTGAGTTTTCCATGTTGACTTCATTTATATTACACTGTTGAAATGACTAATGGTCTTTCACTTCCTTTGTCACCATTTATGATAGGTTTACCCAGTTGTCTCAATATTTCTTAAGCTGCCTGTGAAGCATGTGTCGGGAAATCAATTTTATTTTTTGAAAAATACCAACAGGCTTATTGCATTGAAAGACTAATGTCAAAATTCTCCCCCCTGACTCTTATGACTGTATTGAATAGCCTGTGTGGTCCTGCTTTGCTTAATGCCAGAAACAAATAGAGGAATCAAATAATAATACTGAGCACTACATAGTATTTAAAAGTTGGCAAAAACACTTTACATATGTTAATTCACTTGATCCTCACAACACTCTTGTGAAGCAGATCCTATTATTATCTTCTGTTTACAGACTCAGAAACTGAGTCCCAGAGAAGTTAAGTGACTTGCATAGGGCTACCTATAACTTACTAGTGTTTCCCCCTTGATTTGAACTCATGTCTTCCTTACTCCAAGACCTTCACTCTATCCACTTTGTCTTGTTATGCAGAAAATGAAGCGAGGCAAGGCCCTGTCATAAATTTAATATAAATTTAATGTGTATTTAATGAGGGCCCAGCTGTCCAAAGTGTAGACTCAAATCAGACAGCCCCAAGTAGGGGCAGAGAAAAAGTATTTAAAGACAAAAACCACAAAGTAATCAGATCTAAACCAAAGCAGGAAGTTACAGAAGCGAGAAAAGCAATTGGTTAATACTCAGTTTAGGACCTTATATGGAATATGGTTAGGTTTCAGTTTCCCAGAGCAGGGTGGGTGGCTATGCCTTGGCAATTTCCCAGAAATATGCCTTGGGCGGTTATTCTCAGCACTTGAGAACTTCTCTGTGGTGGTTCTTTACTTCTGTGAAGAAGGGAGCACAAAATGGTGGGGACTGAGACAAGATAGAGGGTGACTTGGGGTTGGGTACAGCAGCCTCATAGCTGATTCACATAAAAGCTTTGATTATTTCTTCTCATTAGACAGGAGCATAAATAATACTAGATAGCTGCACTGTGTTCAATTGCATAACTTCAAAAGGAGGTTTATGTAGTTTTTCCCCTTATCTGATGGATACAAAACACATTTTTCTTGAGTGAGTGTGTGTGTGTGTGTGTGTGTGTGTATAAACATATATGTTCGTTGCTTACAACCCACCTATCTGTGACCTCCAAGAAATCCACTTATAACTTGAGAATTTTCTGTAGGGAAAAATGTGTCTTCACTGACCCATGTAGTTTTTTTTTTCTCCTTTTTACAAACTCCTTTAGCCAAAATGGCAAGTCTTGCTTGACTCTGGGTGAAAACTTGATTACAGTCTACCACCTAATAATCATCTTCTTCCTCAAGGTATACAATCAGAGTATATACACACGTGCATATTCTAGAAGAAATATATATGTATATATATACACACACACATACAAATGTGTGTATAAATACATAATGTATATATATACATGTACATGTGTATATGTGTGTATATACATACATGCATAAAACAATTTTCTGGACCAAAAACTGTTTCTAATTTATATTTTACTTTATTACCTTATTATATCTTTTAAAACAGAGTTTTTTGTTTGT
This sequence comes from Petaurus breviceps papuanus, assembly GCF_028583685.1. Lineage (NCBI taxonomy): Eukaryota > Metazoa > Chordata > Mammalia > Diprotodontia > Petauridae > Petaurus > Petaurus breviceps. The sequence continues at coordinate 13,784,469 of NW_027186540.1, forward strand.
AGATTTATATAATTTGTAGTCGTTTCCTAGGACCAAGTAGTTTACTGTGAAAGAAAATACAGACATGGTTCCTTGAAAAGTGAACTCTGAATGATATGGTCATTTTTTTTTAGACTTACTAGCATAAATTTATTTAGCAAATAAACACCCAAAGAGCTTGATTCAAGCTACAAACTTATCACATTCTTGATAATTAATTTAGAGAGAGAAATTTTAATGGTAAGACATGGCTTTAAATAATTTATTACAATGTTAAGAAGTATTATTTCTCTAACCCATGAAAACTGGTTCACTTCTTAATAACCCTAAGGATAAAAGCCTTTCTATGTTATATAAACAATATTCAGTACTACAAAAGAAAAAGTGAATTCTAATGAAGCACTTTGAAATCACTATAAGAGAACAGTGAATAAATCATTGTCTTAATCTCATTGCATAAGCAGACCCTATAAAATTAACTTTAAAAATATCCTTGAATTTTAGTTCATAAATCTAAATAGACTATCCATAGAAATTTACCCATTAAAGAAACTGATGGTGTATCTCACACACTGGGTTTTGGATGTCTTCCCCAGTCTTCTGAAGAAAATATCCCCTGGCAGTGTTCTATGATCCTAGCCACAATTGTTAGCAATTGAGTCTTTTCAATTTATATTTATTTCATTATTTTTTTTTTTTTTTTTTGCTTTTTGGAGGGCAATTGCGGTTGACTTGCTCAAAGTCACATGGCTAGTAAGTGTGTCAAGTGTCTGAGGTTGGATTTGAACTCAGGTCCTCCTGACTCCAGGGTCGGTACCCTACTCACTGCACCACCTAGCCTCTTCAGATTTCATTCAAATGGTAATTGTGCATACAAACCTCTCCATACCTTTGATATGGGTTAATTTCCAGTGGCAAATGAAAAAACGATTTGCCGAACTCCTACCCATAAGTGATCACATCTGAAATCTTTTGCCAAAGAGCTGGCCAGGTGGTTCAGGAAAGGGAGTGGGGGCTATAGGTTTCTTTATGAGAAGGGATCTCTCAGAAATACAAATGCACTTTACCTTCATTAATCTGTTCTATTTCTCCCTTCAGTCTGGACCCCAGCGAGTTTAGTTGATTGAAGCCATCCAGTGAAATTACTGTGTTCTATACATGGTATTTTCCAAGAGAAAAAATATTACCCTTTTTCTTTGCTCTTTTTATTTTCCCTGTCTCACATATGAAAATAAAACAAGATCTGGAAAAGGAGAGTCTAGTTATCCAAATACCCAACTCCAACCCTTTTCCCAAAGCAAATCCCCCCTAAACTTTAGGGAACAGATAACCAGTTTGCCTATATATCTAGATCCATTTCAGAAACACCATGGTCTAATAGGAAAAAGCCCTTGCACTGATAATACTCCCTTTGAGTTCATGGGTAAATCACTTATTTATTGCATTTCAGTTCTTTCTCTATTTGTCAAAAAGAACCATATTTTATTTCCTTGTCTCTTTGGGATGAATGAATGAATGAAAAATCATTCAAATGTGTACTATGTCTAGGCAATAATACTAGGGATGATAGGACACACAGAAAATATCTTAGGCAACAAATTAATCAATTCATTGTTTTTTGAGTAACCAATATACATTCAACTCTCAGGACTTTAAGCATTTACTTGATTGTATTAATAAGCTCATTTTTACTTTCACATTAACAATTGCACACATTCACAGCTATACATAAAAGAAAAAAAATAAGGCCCAATACATAAGTTTGTGTAGCAACCTGCATCCTACTCTGAGCTTCCCTGGTCTTGTTGACCCTACCATTGTAAAAAGCTTCTTTTACCTTTATTGCATATTTTCATAGTTTACCTTTAAAACTCAAAAATTTTTTTTAATTATTCTCCCAAGTTCTTTGGAATCTAAGACCAAAGATGCAAAATCACTGATGCAACTTAGTGAGGAAAAAAAAAGTGTCAGATAAACGTGCTGGAATATCAGCAGTGCTATAGGCAAACAATTCATTATTTATCTGACACAGTGAAAGGTAAGATTCAGTTTAAAAATGTTTTAGTTTTAAGAATTTTATTGATGTACAGTTTTTACAGTACTGTAGATTTCATGTGTTATAAAGAGTGAATAGCATCTGAAATAAGTGTTTTTTTAATTGAGATGGTAACCCAAAAGGTCACAGTGTTCTATGGAATTACTAGACAGAAAAAAATATTCTGCATACTACCAACTTTATTTTGTATACTGTATTTTATGTGTTATTTCATGATCCCTATGTTCGGAAAAGTATCATTAGAATTTATGTTTTGTAATAAAAAATGTATATAGAAAAGTGCATTTTTAGCAATCTCTAAAGCAAAAGCATAGTTTTTGGTGGTCCTGGAAACCTAGCCCTACATTCCCCATAGATTCAATAGATCAACATCCATATATTTAAAAAAAATTTTTGCATTACTTTTTAGGAATGTTATCCCTGCAAAAGCTGAGGGCTGACTGTATGTATGTTCATCATTTTGTTGTATTGTGAGTAACATAGAAAAGTACAAGATCTGTTCTTTACCCTCCAGGAGTTTACATTTTGCCTGGGGAGAAAAATCTAGCCATTTGTAACCCCAATACAATATTTACAGTGCCCATGATCACAATGAAGATCATGACTATAAGTATCGCATGACGTTCGATTGCAAAACATACCAAACTCTTCAGATAGAGGAAAGAACTAAAGCATTTATTTATTCACCAGAAAACCCAATCCCAAAACCAATAAGCAGATTCCATCATGGTACCAAAGATATGAAGAAGCCATGATAATGCTGAGAGCCATAGCATATTTCAGCCTTCCCACAAACCAATAAAAGATCAATATTTACTCACAAACCTATCTCCTTGCCTGAGCTCCTCTCTCCCCCATTGTCTGGCTAGCTCTGACTACCAGCTTCCTGTGGGCTCTGCTTCCCTTCAGCAAACTTCTCCCACCATAGGCTCCATGTGACCACAGCCTATTAGAGGGCAGAGTCTTCAAACTCACCCTTACGTCTATTAAGCGGCAGGGAAAATCTTCAAATTCCCATTCCCATTACACCATTTGAAACCATTTGGCAAAAGTAAAGAATTAAACTATCTAAAACTGATTGTAGCTTATTTGATTGTATATTTGGATTTTTTTTTTAACTTAAAGTGAAATAGGCTGGGCTGGAGGAATTAGAGATAACTACAAAGAAGAACTATGATTTGAAAGATGAGCAGGATTTGGAGGAACTAAGTCAAGAGAGTTAGTATCCAAGACTATTTGATATTTACTTTGCTTTTTTGTGAGACCTAATTTAAGCTGAAACTTTCTGTGACTGATTATGGTTCTCTTTTCCTTTCCAGTTACAAAACAAAGAATTGTCTAGTCCAAGGTATAAGATTTCAGCATGAGCTGAATTATGAATGCTTAAAATGTTTCTGTTCATTGTGCTAGGCCTATAACCTAGTTTGTCTGAAGTTATACTTTGGAAAGAAGCCCACCAATCTGTATCCTCCAAGGAATCATCTCCCAAATTTTTTCTGGGGAAGAATCTGTCTTCACTGATCCATGTAGTAATGTTGTTTTGTTTTTCTTTGTTAAGACTCCTTTAGTCAAAATAGCAGGTGTTGCTTGGCTCTGAGTTAAATTTGATTATATACTACCACCTAATCACCCTCTTCCTGAAAGTACACAATCAGGATATGGGTAACCATATGTCAAGGTATCTATACAAAAGATTCCTGCACTGAAGGGGTAATTAGACTGGAACAGAAAGCCCTATTCAGTTCCAATAAAATACTAGGTTTCTATATAATCTATACTGAAAAGCCATTCATCCCTATTTCTTGATTAGGGTTCAACTTTTCATGATTCCTCTTATTTCAATGCCATTCCAGAATCATATTTCATATGGCGAAATAGGAATGAAGAAGATGAAAATAGCCACAGAGTCAGGGACTTCTTCTGGCTGCATCTCTTTCCTGTTTGAATGATGCTCAATTGTTGCTATTGAGTCATTCCCTCATTCTCAGTACTGGCATCTGGCATCAAACAAGCACTGACTATGTACCAGGTAGTGTACTGGATGATATGGATACCAAGTTAAAACCAAAAATAGTCTCTTCCCTCAAGAAATTTACAATCTAGCCAGAGAAACAACATATAAATTTATAAATTAAAAAAAAAAAATTAGGGGCAGCTAGGCGGCACAGTGAATAGAGCGCCAGCTCTGGAGTCAGGAGGACCTGACTTCAAATGTGGCCCCAGATACAACACAAAACTAGCCATGTGACCTTGGGCAAGTCACTTAACCCCAACTGACCCACCTTCTTCCCTCCAAAAAGCAAATAAATAAATAAAAGGGGATTTTGAGGGGAGAACATTAGCATTTGGGTCATTAAGAAGGGCCTGATGCATTTAAGATAAGACCTGAAGTAAATAAGGGATTCTGAGAGACAAATTTGAGGAGGGACTATATTCTAGGCATGGGATACAGCCTGGGTGCAAGCACAGAGGTAGGAAACTATGAAAACCAATAAGAAAACTTTTCAGCCATTGAGTCCATAGTACCCTAAATCTTTTGGACACTGATAATGATGTTTATAGGTGTCCCTTCTGCCATGATTTTTGCATAGGGAGCTATACTTGCAGGCTTCCATGCTTTATAGACATTGAAACCTAGGATCAAAACCGGAAGGGCATGTGTTTATCCAGTATTAAACCCTATCTGTTCTCTAGTTTTCAAATTGAACTGATAAGATATCATAAAGAGCTAGGATTCACTAATTCCCAGCCCTGGAAAGTTGGAGCAGATAATTTTGGGAAACAAGTGGTGAGACTATTCTTATTTTTATTCTTTGTTACATATCTTGTATTCCATTTTATTTTTTGCAAATGTCCTTCTGTATTATTAAAACTATGTGATTAATTTGGCCCAGGTCTTTTTTTTTTCTGCATTCTGGAGGGGGGAGGGCAGGGCAATTGGGGTTAGGTGACTTGCCCAATGTCACATGGCTAGTAAGCATTAAGTGTCTGGGGCAGGATTTGAACTCAGGGCCTCCTGACTCCAGGGCCAGTGTTCTATTCCCTGTGCCACCTAGCTGCCCCTGGACTAGGTCTTGAAGAGATTGAGTAGAAAATGGATATTTGTAGACAAGTGACTTTATGATGAATTATATGAAGCAAGCCAGGATGAAGAGCATCTTAGGAAATTGAAGGAACTGTTAGATGTGATTGTTTAGCTTCTGTCAGCCAGTTCCTATTTAGAGAATTGAATAAATGTCACATGACTGGAGAGTGCTAAGCTTTGTTCCATTTTCCCTGAAAGGGAGGAGGGCAGAATCTGCAAATTCTAGGCTGGTGGCAAATTTGACCAATTCCTGACAAAAATTATAGAACATATTACTTAAAGGGATGGTAAGAGTAAAAGAAGTGGTCATCTATAAAATTTACATGGATTCATCAAAAAGGTCATGTCTGACAAACCCCATTTCCTTTTTTTAAACATTAGAATGAAGTTGCCAGATTCATGGTACTCTTGTAGACATACTTACTAAACTAGCACTTATTAAATACCTACTGTGTGTCAGGCACTGTACCAAGCACTGAGAATAAAGAGAGAAATAAAAGTCTTCCCTCAGGAAGCTTCCAGTCTAGTGGGGGAGACAAAGTGCAAAAGCTTTGTGCAAAATTGATCTATACAGAATAAATTGGAAATGATTAACTGAAAGAAGGTACTAGAGTTAAGGGGGTGGAGTAGGGGTCAGGAAGAGCTTCTTTTAGAAGACAAGACTCAACGACTGAGGAAAGCCAGAGAAGCTAGAGATGAGGAGGGAAAGAGTTCTATACTGTATTTCAGCAACATCATTGATAAAATCTCTCATGTTATCCTTGTGTACAAGATGGTGAATTATGGGCTAGATTATCATAGTTAGGTGAGGCAAGTTCATAAATGTTTGAATGACTAGTTATTATTGCATTCCTATCAACTTGGCAGGATATCTCTTGGGGAATGCCAAAAAATATTTTTCACTTTATGCTATTTAATATTATTTATTGATAGCTTTGATAAAGGCATAAATTATATCCTTTTCAAATATGCATGTAACACAAAGTTAGGAGGGATAGCTAGCCTTGAAAAAAACAGATTTAGGAAGTAAAATCTCATCATGTTATGAGGGGCCATACTTAAAAAGATGAAATTGAATAAGAATAGAGTTCTGACTAGATGAAAGAGTTGTAGGTCACAAAAGTACCTATAACTCCATTCTTCCCCCAATGTATAGATATAAACATCTCTAAAATATAAACAAGACTAAATCAAGGTTTGGGGTGGTTAAAAAAAAGAATTACCAAAGTATATTAAAGAGAATACTTTTCCAGATGAAAAAAGAGGGAGAACAAGGATAAGAAATTATCAGTCAATAAGAGGGAAACCCTCACCCCAACATAACAAATAAATACGATTTATTAAAACATAATAACATTTTCAAAGTACTTCACATTCATTTTGACCAGTATTCCTTGAGACCCTACCATGACCCAAGCTTTGAACTTGATAATAGAAAGTAAAACAAAACAACCACCCATTGAGATAGGTTTTTTTTTTTTTTTACTAGCCCTGTGATTTGTGGGATATATATATATAGAAGCTCCTGGTGAGGAACTTCTATCCATGCATATTGACACCTCACTTCTTCCTGTGATCTTAGTTACCTGGGGACCTGAGAAGCTATATGAATTGCTTATGGTCATATTTCAAGTATATATTAGAAGTACAACCAGAACCAAAAGCTTCAAAACTCCAAAGATGACTCTACCCATTATACCATACTATCTCTGTGTGAGGTATTACAATTTTACAACTCAATTTTACACAATTTTACTCAATTTTACCCAAGAGGGCACTGAAGCTCTAAGGGTTAAGAGACAAGGAAAAAATATTGGAAAAATGCATTTAAATATCATGGAGTTAAAATAAGGATTACACAAAACATAACAGCTACTATGTTGTACTGCCAATGCGATGTTCATAGTGCCTATGGTGGCTATGAATATGCCAGTGTAATTCTGAATCACAAAACATAATGGACTCTCCACATGGAATACAGAACCAAAACATTTATTCAAACACCAGAAAGCTGAATCCCAGCACCAGAAAGTCAAATCTATAATAGCAACAAAAAAATCTATACACCATAATGATGCAAGGGGCACTGTCATCCCCAAATCTTCTCCCTGCTAGGTAGGGCCTTCCCACAAACAAATACATACAGCTTGCTGCCTCCTTCCTCTCTCTCCTTTATCTCTAACTACTCGGACCAACTTCCTCTGGGCTCTGCTCCTCACTTCCTGCTCCACCCTTTCTTGTTCCACCCACTCAGCACATTCCTCCCTCCACAGACTCACAATACTCAGGCTTCCATGTGACTCAAGCAGGTCACCTATTAATGGATGGGAAAGATCTTCCCATTAAGAAAAAATACATTAACAAAACATATGTTGAAGGTCTTGGAATACTATGTTCCAAAGAGCAAAATAGCTGTGGTTACAGCCAACTATAGCATAGCAAAGTTAAGTATAATCCTGAATGGGAAAAAAAAAAAGAATATTTAATGAACTGAAAGACTTTCAGGTTTTTGTGACAAAAACCCCAGAACTTAAGGGAAAATTAATATAAAATATCTAGAAGATATAAGGTAAGCATTAAAGACCAATTATGAGGGATTCATAAGGTCAAATTGTTTACTTCTTACATGTGAAAATATTAGTAGTGGTCTCATGACTGTCATCATTATTTGGATAGGTTGAAAGAAATGCTTAGGCTGAGGTGAGTATGATGGGGTGATTCTAAAAAAAGACTATACAGGGAGAGATTGAAACAAGTAATTATCTCCGACAAATCAGGCATAAAAGGAAAAATTGATAGATTAAAAGCTAGTGGGGGGAGGGCAGGTAGTATTGTAACCCTTACTCTTATCATGAATGTGTTAAAGAGGGAACATTATACACACACGTACACGCACACATACAAACATGCACACACATATACACACATATATGCATATGTAGGTATGTAGAAGGGTATAAAAATCTTCTAAATTCAGAAAGAAATAAGAGGGCAAGGGGACAGAGTATGACAAGAGAGACGATAAGGGACAGATTCTTAGAGAATTATATTAATATAAATATAAATACTTTTTATACAAATAAACTTAGATCTAAGTAATTGAAATAATACACATACACACTTTGTTCATGGGTAGGTAAAACCAGCATAATTTTTCTTTTCTTTTTTCTTTGAAGCAATTGGGGTTAAGGTTACACAGCCAGTTATTTTGGGTGGGTGCCAAGTATCTGAGGCCGGAACTGATCCTGGGTCTCCCGACAGGAGGCCGGTGCTCTTACTCACTGTGCCACCTGGCCGCGCCTCAGTGTAACTTTTTAATGACAATTCTACCTAACTAATCTATTTATTCAATGTCATCCTAATTAAATTACAAAAAAAAAAATTACTAAGGTAGAAAAAATAATAAATAAATAAGTAAATTTATATAATAAATAAATATAAAATATTATAAATAATATATAAATAAATATAATAAATAAATAAGTAAATGAATAAATAAAAAATAATAAGGTAGAAAAAATAATAAGTTCATTTAGAAGAAAAAAAGATCAGGAACTTCAAAGAAACCAGGGGGGAAAAAGATGTAAAGGAAAATGAAAGGTTGGATTTAAAATGGCCTCTAAGGTCCCTTCCAGCAACTAAACCTGTGGTCCTATTGTGCAATTTGAGGAAGCATAGGGTCCAGAAATAAGGAAGACAGTTCTTCTATACTCTGCTTTGGTCAGAACACATCTGGAGTGTTGTCTTCAGTTCTGAGGGTGACATTTTAGTGATGTTCAGCAGATGATAAGAGAATAACTGTTCCACTAGGAAAAACACTGCTAAGTCCAGAGGGAGGCAACCAGGAAGGTGAAGGGACTAGAAACCAAGATAGTTTGAAGGACCTGGAAAAGAAAAGACTTGGAGAAAACATGAGAATTGTTTTCAAGTATTTGATGATGTCAAAAGGCTAAGAGGAATTAGACATTTTCTGCTTAGTCCCTGAGTAATGGGCAAAATTGCTATTTAACCTACTAATGTAATGGGGGACTAAATGTCAGCATCTACCATGATCTCTGAATTCTCCCAGATTTAGATTCAAATTAGGGCAATTTATTTGCTGCAAATGTTGTTGTTTTAAATTAGTTTCTTTTAAATCAGTAATGGGATGGGAGGAAGAAAAAAAAGAGTGCTAATTTAAAATAAATTTTAATTTTAAAAATTAAAAAAAAGATGAGGAAATAAAAAGATGTAAAGAAAGTAGATTTCAACAGTATTAGACCTTAAACTACATTATAAGGTGAAAACACCTTGAAGTGTAAAATGAAAAATTTTGATTATTTTATATTATAATTTTCTTGTAATAAAACCTATATAGCCAAAAATAGAAGGAATGTAGAAAACTGGCAAAAAAAAAACTTTCATAGACAATCTTTCAGATAGGATGTAATTGGGTTGGAATATTTGCTGTGGGGTAGGAAATGATGAATTGGTTGATTTAGAAAACCATGGAAAGAGTAGGACTTACAAAGGAAGAAGCCAACCATCTTTGGAGAAATAGATGAAAGGTGGAAATAAGCACAGTATAGTCTTACATATGTGTATTTGAGTATATATGTGTATGTTTATAGATAGGTGTGTGTGTGTTTCCACACTTAATTATTGCCTTCTTTTGGGATGGGTGGAAAAAGGGGAAAAATAAAGTTAAAAGGACTTAGTAGAAAACAAAAGAAAACCAATAAAGCTGGGCAGCTTTGAAAACAATGTGTAGTATTTATTATATAGCTTTTCCTGAAATGGAAATTTATTGCTTTATATTGAACCCTCTCTTATGTTTTGCTATGTAATGACAATTTTTTTCTTCTTTTCTTCTTTTGTATTTAAATTTAAATTTTTTTAATTACAAAAAAAAGAAAAAATGTTAAGTGATTTGCCCATGAAAACACTGCTGCTAGTTGTCATTGCAATTATCAATGGGGGAATAATATAGTAGAAAGAATACTGAAATAGGAATCAGACCATAGTTCTAGTCATGGTTCTTACAAATTAGATGTGTAAGTTATGTAAACATCCCCCAGTTGCTATAAATTAGTAGGCTTGAATTGAAATTTAAACTTCTACCTCAAGGGTTATATGATTCTATGTTCTATCAAAGCTTCTATGCATGCACACTCCCACAAACATTCTATGGGTAGAATGAAGTTAAATGAGCCTTTTACTGCTTGAGGAGGGGTGGTAATAGTTATTGTTATTTGCCAAGGCATTTATTTTTGCACATTTGATTGTACTTTATTGGACTATAATTCACAGTTGTAAAGTTTTTAAGTCTACTTCATGAAGGAACATAAAAATTTATCCTTTTCATGTTACTGCCTTTTGTATAGTTATACTTTAGATGACATTATGTTATTGATGATGTTATAAATAATCAACTCTTCTGTGTGAATAAAGGGCATTTTAAAAGACCACTGCATAGACTCCTGTCTCTTCTGCACTATACCTGTAAATAATCCATCTAACGATTAATCTCTTTAGACAACATGTGCAATAGCAATCATTCACTATATTTTTTTCTTTGTCTTGTATGGGTAGACAGTGAGATTTTTCACTGACCAGAACACAGTAACCAAGAGGTAATTGTGTTGCTGTGGATAGAAATGCATAGTAAATTAGGAATTATGGGAGAGAGCAATGCCCTTGTCTCCTTTGCTTACTTTCAGTTCTTGCTCTAAGTGATTTGTGTGGAAAGCCAGAGAAGATGGTTTGGGGATTTCTAATCTCAAACCAGATAGTGGGTGGGGACAAAGGATTATGATGTATGTCCTGGACAGAAGGGTAAAAGCTAAGACAATCTTAAGGACATTCTGCTTGACTTTTCTTAGCTGAGTTTGAACTCATATCCTCTAAAAGAAGCAAACAAAAAACCTGTCAGCCCATCCTTATCCAAAAAAAGTCTCTTTACCTTATCAGACTGGAAAAGAAGTAGAGGACGGGTGGTCAAGAAGAGAAAAAGCCTTCAAAAAGGTATCATGGATCAATGCTCAGAAACAATTCAATGGTCACTGGAATGGTGTATTCAGTTTAGAGAATGAAAGTCCAAGAGAGTGGAAGAAAGAAGAGGTGTAGTTGAAGATCCAGTTATCCTATTTCACATGTTCAGTATTCTGCCCTGCTGTTGTAAAAATGGCAATCCTAGACTCAAACATGCTTCTTTAACTCAATCATCTTTTATTCTCCTACTATGTGTATGTAGTTCTCTCTCCCCTGACCTCATTTTCAGAACTTTAATCATATCAACACTACAATTATTTCTTGAACAAAATATTTATTTTTCTACTCACAATTTTTGTGGCTTCTCAATTCAAAATATCTTTTCCTGAGGACCACTTTCCTATGTATATTGTCTCATTATATTAGAATAAGCTCCTTGAAGGCAGGGTCTCTTTTTTCTTTTATTACTTTAATGCATATTTATGGAGCAAAACAAACATTTTCCTAACAGTACAATAAAAAAGATGACTGTATATGAAATTGCAAATCCACTATGCCCAACTTGTTATTCCTTTCAAACATACAACTAAATTATCTTATAATTTTTTTCCTTTTTTTCCTTCCCCACCTAGAGATGGCTACCATTAGACACAAATAGATGTGTGTATGTATAAAATTATTCCATATAGACTTCTCTTTATTTCTTCTTTATTGCATCTTTCTTCATATGTCCTTTATAATTTGGTATTTATAATAGTCAAAATAACATTAGTCATTCTTAAAACAATATTTCTTTTTTTTTTTTAAAGCAATTGGGGTTAAGTAACTTGCTCAAGGTTACACGGCCAGGTGTTTCTGGGTGGGTGCTAAGTGTCTGAGCCCGGGATTCGATCTCCAGGTCTTCTCAACACTGGAGCCGGTGCTCTTACTCACTGTGCTACTTGGCCGCCCCTTAAAACAATATTTCTGCTACTGTATACAATGTTCTCTTGGTTCTACTCATTTTGCTCTCCATTATTTCATGTGAGTCCTATGTTTTTTAAGATCATTGAGTTCATCATTTCTCATAGCACAGTAGTATTTCATCACAATCATATAACACAACTTCTTCAGTCATTCCCCAATTGATGGGCATCCCTTACTATTTCCAGTTCTTTGCTGCCACAAAGAGAGCCACTATAAATATTTTAAAACTCAATAGGTTCCTCTCCTTTTTCCCTAATCATCTTTGGAAATAGATCTAGTGCTGGTATTATAGGGTCTCTTTTATTTTTGAACTTGCATTCTCAGCCCTTCACATGGTATATGGTGAATAGAAATCCCTCAATAATTTTTTTTTTAAATCATTCATTCATTCAGCAGAGATATAACAGCTAATTAGGGGAGAAGCAGGGATGCAGTATAAGTGAGGGGTCAGCAGTGACACAGGGAGACACCTAGTTGTAGTCCTTATTGAGAGAAGCCCTCAGAAGAAAGAGAACAGAGAAAATATTCTAATACCAGTGCCAGAAGATATCAGACATGTAGTATCAGTGACACGAGGCGCACCTCCACATACATGACCTAGGCATTTTATTAAATACTTTTTCTTTGTACTAATTTAGTTCTCTAAAAGACCAGCAAAAATAAACACATCAACATGGAGCAGTGAGCTGTGTTACAGAATGGATGCAGTCTCACAGAGTACCTGGAACCTAGGGAAGCTTTTCTGAGGAGTCCACAAGTGAGGAAATATTTCCCCTATGTTATACTTTTAAATAATGCAATATTTCTCTTCAAAATAAACCACTCCATACCCAGTGACTAAATGCCAGTGAAATGCATACATCTTTTTCCTGCATATTAATAACTTCTATCTAATGTATAAAGTATGTTTCAGTGTACATAGGCAATGGTAGATTACACATTCTTTATTTAAAAAAAAAACCTGCTTCCTTCATTTCATCCTGTTTAACCAGTGACTTTATAGTCTTTTTATCTGAGAGATCCAATAGAGCTGATTATTAATCCAATGCATTACAACAAATTGTATGCTCCAGGATTTAATATCTTGAATGTCTGAGAAAGAATGCCAACAAATCCAATTATGTTAAAATAATAGCAGGAAAAGCCATTGTTGCTGCCTGTTATACTATTTAATGTTATTCTAGTGGACATTGATAGGGCCTGGCAGGCTGAATAACTCACTTCAAGGTCTCCAAGAAACATGTTTTCTCAGAAGGTAATATATAAGCCAGAGAACTTATTTAGCTTTTTTTTTTTTTTGCAGAGTCAGTATAGTGGAATTTCTAACAATGCCAGAAGTGCAAAAAGGCCAAGGAAGTTATTTTAAAAAGCCTGATTTCTCATGAGTTGACATGAGGCTGTAGAGTTTTATCACCTTTATCTTATTTTCACTGGTTTTGTGTTTTAAATAATTTTCATTAGCTTATCTAGAAATCACCAAGAAGTTTGTGGTCTTTGGCAATTGAAATGTAAAAATTTCTAAGGTGAATGAAAATATTAAATAATTTGTTTTGTTTTCATATAACCTTCTGTAACCCCTTTCTCAAAGGCCATGACTCCTTATTGGTAGAGATGAAGGCCCTGCCCTACCTGAGCAGCGATACTGAGTTAAAGAGAAGTGAGAACTTAAGTTTTCACCCAGGACCCCTTTCAAACTCTGAAAGTGAAACTCACCTTTGAGTCTTTTTCAGGATTCTCCAAGCAAGAGCTCCCTTTTAAGCCCCTTTTTTGGAGGACTCTCCCTATGAGAGTCTCATTTGAGGGTCCAGTCAGCATCCAATTTCTAGAGATAAGATGAAAGAGGCCAACCCTACTTCAAGGTGCTGAAGGAAAAGACTCTGGGAAAAACATGACAGGAGTAGGTTATCTCTGATTTCCCTATTCCAGCTAGCTACTGTAAAGACTTTGGGGAATTTCCCCACGGATGAGATCCAGGACCCTCTCTGTCTGTCTGTCTCTGTCTCTGTCTCTCTCTCTGTCTCTGTCTCTCTCTGTCTGTCTCTCTCTCTCTCTCAGTAGAACTGAGTTACCTCTCTCCCAACATGAGAGCTCCTTCACCCTATATTGTCTGGTATATAATCTCTTATGTATATTTTCTTTGATTTCTGTCTTGCTCTGCTTTGGATAATTTTTTTTTTGCTATTTTCTATGAGTATTAATTATGGAATTGATATTAGATGGGGAAGGAGTCAAACAGATATTGAGCTTGGGGTCCTCCTTCCCCCAGATGATGAATTGACCAAAAATTAGATGGTAACCAGTAATATACCCTTGGAAAAAATACTTAAGGGAATATATATATATATATATATATATATATATATATATATACATATGAATATATATATATATATGCATGTACACACACACACAGAAACACACACACACGCACACAAAAACACTTCTAGCCTAGAACCACTTTTCTTTGAGGAAAGCAGAGTATCCTCCTACCCCAACTTCCTGCTTCCCCTCAAGGCAGAGATGAAAATCTCTTTTAGAGAAGGATGGAAGGAAAGGAGTCTAGAGATGTCTGCCTCCTTTTGAGCTACACAAAGATAGGCATATACGAAGTCCTCTCTACACATAGGGCACAATCTTCTTCCTTACACTTCATTTCCCAATATATCCTTCTCCATACACCTCCCTGAGAAGCAGTTCTCATAACAAAGAGAAAAAAAAAGAAGAAAAATCAGCAAAACTAAACAACACATCAGATAAGTCTCCTATTATGTGCAATGCTCCTTAAACATAATCTCCTACCTCTACAAACAGATCAGAGGAATGTAGGGCACATTCTTTTATCTTTTTCATATTTAGGCTTTATCATTATAATTACATAGGATTAGTTTCATCATTCTACTTTGCATCTGCTGCCTGCCTCATTTCAATTCCAAGGAACAAGATGCCCCTCACAGGATAAGTTCATCTCTTCCAAATTCACAACCATGCTGCTAATTTAAGTCTTGATTGACTCCATTTGCCCCTATCCCTTCTCCCCTTGGGTTAGGAAAGCTGGAGGCCCCTCCCAATGCCTTCCTTTTTAGAGGGCAGAATCTGGATTCTTAGATCACTCTACTTTATATCTATTGCCCTACCTTGTTTCTACTCCATGGAACAAGATGCCCCTATGTCTGGTATTATCTGATCTCTGGTCCCCCTTTTTGCTTCCTTTTGCATTATTTTCTCCTTAGATTGTAAGCTCATTTAGAGCAAGGGCTGCTTTTATTATATCCCTAGCATTCAGCACCACGTCTGACACATTAAAGGCACTTAATAAATGTTTGTTGGATTGGAATTTCAATTGTATTTGTTTATGGTCTTTCAATTTGTTTTGTTGTATTTAATGCATGTATTGTTTTAGACTATATTCCTGGCTCTTCTTGTTTTACTTTGAATCAGTTCATATAATCTTCACATTTTTGTGTCCTTCACATTCAGCATTTTTTCAAGTACAGTGATATTCCATTATATTAGCGCCAATAGTTGTCTAGCTATTCCCCACCCCAGGAACATCTTCTTTGTTTCCAGTACATAGCTACTTTAAAGAACTGCTATAAGTATTGATGCATACAAAACCTTTCTTTTCATTTTTGTCCTCCTTAGGGCATAGGCCTAACAGTACAATCAGAGAGTTTAAAGGAAGAGACATTTTCATCACTTTTAGCATTATTCCAAATTATCTTTCAAAATAGTTGTGCCAATTCACAGTTTCATCGTGGACATATTAGTGTGTATATTCCACAACCCCTCCAACACTATTCTTGTATTTTTCAAAAGAACTGCTGGAACAATGAAAAATAGGAGCAAAGGAATTAAATATGTACACCAATATGTTACTATATATGACAATAAACTTAAGGTAAATAACAACCTTAATTTTTAAAAAGTCTAAAATATTTCAAAAAGGAAAAGAACAACATTAAGTACTTTTCAAAGCCATGTTTAGGGGTAAAATTCTGAATCAAAGGATAGAGGTGATAACAAAAGATAAAATAGGTAATTAGTCATATGAAATTGAAAAAATCTTGCATAAATAAAAAGCATACACTTTTGAAAGGAATAGAAGTCCACTGAGAAAAAAATATATATATATATGGTATCTGATAGTTCTGCTATCTAAGATAATAGAGGACTAATATAAATATAAAAAGACCAAGCATTCTTCAATGGATAAGTTGTCAAAGGAAATGAACAGTTCTCAAAAAAATTGCAAAATATTGAGTGATCTGAAAGATTGCTTCAACTCATTAATAAGAGAAATATATAGCAAAACAACTCTAAACTTTCATTTTGCATCCAGAAAATTGGCAAATATGACAACATTCTAAAATGATCTTTTCATCACATATTCTAACATGAATAAAGTCGATTGAAAACAAAATTGAATCCATTATAGTTCAGTTTCACTTGCTTAATGATGGAAAATTGAAAAGGCAAAATAAAATGAGTTCTTGGATCATAGAAAAATATTACTGGCAGTGTTATTGGCAGTGTATACGATTATCTTTAGATATCTTGTGGTTTTACCCTTTTTGTATATTCAAAATTATTAAGATCTGCAAAAATAATTTCATATATGTCTTGCCAGTGCAAAAATTGTATGATATACACTAACTGTTAAGTTTAACAGCACATTATTATTCTTTCTTTCAGGTTTAGGCTTGATCTTTCATTGGCATGGATAAATTCTGGTAAAGAAACGTTCTATGGCAATGCAGATAAGGAACATTTATACAATTTTAGTCCTGGGTGAATTTAGAGGTTAAGTGTCTTGCCTTAGGACACTAAGCTAATATGTATCAGGAGCAGAATCTGAATGTGTCTCCTAGATTCTGAAGTCAGTGTATTATATACTTATTTCAATGTGAGATACATTCACATCTTTAATAATTACAAATTACATAGACACCAGGTAATATCAGTCACATCCAGACACTAATTTCTTAGAAATTCTAGTAACCAAAGATACAAAGTTTTGTCTTCCATTATTAAATTCTAGATAAAAATAATATTCTGGAAATGTTAAAAATGTTTTGTTTCCTATGTGAGCAAGCATGAATTAGGATTCTTTCCCACTGAATAGTTTAGTACTTTAATAGTCCCATGAATTTATTGACATTGGCAGTCCATCCAAGAAGAGGCACTACAGATAGTCACTAATTTGGCTCCAGAACTGAAATAGAGAAAGAGCATAAATTGTATTTTAAAGATTGTACAGTCTTTTCAACAGTTCCAAACTGCTCTCCAACACAAAAACACATCTTAAAAAATAAGTGCCAGTGTTCACTTAGTGTTGCTGCATGCTTGTAAATTTTGGAGTATGGTGCCCTTAGAACAATTAAAGCTGGAATATACCCAAAAGTCAATGAAGAGATGGGCATAAGGAAAGTACAGTAATTTTCTAAGATGACTGATGTGCAAGAAATGGTATTGGGGATTCATTGTTCAGGAAATACTTGATAAGTAAAGGAAGTAGTTCCATCATGGAGCAAAAACAAGGAACAGACTAGCTCAATGCTGCACTAGTGCCCATAATTTTTTCCCTCCATACATATGTTAAATTTGTCATTTTTCTTAGCTCATTTTAACCCAGGAAAATTATTTTTGTATTTGAATTTGAGACTAGTTTCGTCTTTAAATCCTATGAAATTGTCTCCTGTTATTAAGTAAGAACTTTGTCGATCTTTTCATCTTATCTCTCTTTTAATCCCTGTAGAACCTTAGGGTTGTAACTGTGACTAACACTAAGTTAACACTAAGCTCTAAATTATGAAGAAATGAAAGACATCTTGTTTCCCTGCAGCAGAATTTAAATTACATTCCTAATGGAAAGGTTTGCTTTCAACTTTCAATTCCCTTAGCAAATTCATGAGGGGATGATTATAGCAAGTCAATATTTAAAGCTGGTTGGGCCATATTTAGGGATCTGAAATTAAGTTGTTGTTTTTTTTATAATGACCCACACATTTATATTAGAAACTATAATTACTAAACTTTTTCACTTGGAATTTTTAATGTTCTTATTTCAACTATGTTATGTCATGCTTTGGCTGGTGTTAGAGTGGCATAGAAGATAGAGCTAGTCTTGGAGTAAGGAAATCCTCAGTTTAAGTCTTCCTTCTGACTATCTATGCTCTATGACCCTGGACAAGTCTTTTATAACTCAAGATTACTGAGAAGAAGATAACCACATTGGTAGAAAGTTTCATCATTGTGAAATCCCCTATAATAGTGGAAAAATTGGGTCCATTCTCTATTCCTATTTTAGAAGTAGCCAATTTCACTTCATTTATTCATCTATTTATTCATTCATTCATCTATCTATATGCAATTATCAGACTTTTAAAAAAATTTGCCTCTCATTCCACTGAAGGCAAAAAAAGGAAAATAAAAGCCTCATAATAAAAGTGCCTAGTTAAGTGAAACAAATTCTCATAAGGGTCAAGTCCAAAAAATGTATCTCATTTTGCACATGTAGTTTATCAACTCTTTGTCAAGAAGTGGATAACATTCTTCATTATTTGTACTCTGAAATCATGGTTGTTCAGTGAGTTGGTCAGAGTTCTTAAGTCTCTAAAAATTCTTGATTTTATAACACTCTCATTATAATATTAATTGTTCTCCTGGTTCTGCTTATTTCACTTTGTATCAGTCCATACAAGTTTTTCCAGGTTTCTCTAAAACTGCTATTTTCATCATTTCCTACAGAATCAGAGTGTTCCATTACTTTCACATGCAATAATCTGTTTGACCATTCCTCATTTGGTTGGAAACTTTTAAATTTCCAGTTCTTTGATACTACTATATTTATATACACATGACCTTTTCCTCTTTCTTTGATATCTTTAGAGTATCCCCTTTGACCTTCCTGATCAAAGGGGATATAGTTTGGTATCTTTGGGAGCCCAGATGCAATTGCTTTCCAGAATGCCTGAATCAGTTGAGAGCTCCACCAACAGTGAAGCAATGTTCTTTGTTTCCCATAGCCCCACCAACATGTATTGTTTTCTGTTTTTCCCTTTGCTAGTCTAATATATCTGAAGTGAAACCTCAGAGTTTTTTAAATTTGTATTTCTATAATTATTAGTGAGTTATTTCCAATTTAATCATCACTTTTAAAATGTGTTATATTCAAGCATTTTGAATGGGAACTATAGAATTCATCTTCAATGTAAGTGCTGAAACATACTTCAATATTTCAGAACTTCTGTGACACTAAGATCTCATTGCTACAGAAATTTCTACTCTCTCGGGGCGGCCAGGTAGCACAGCAAGTAAGAGCACCAGCTCCAGTGTTGAGAAGACCTGGAGATCAAATCCCGGGCTCAGACACTTAGTTAGCACCCACCCAGAAACACCTGGCTGTGTAACCTTGAGCAAGTTACTTAACCCCAATTGCTTAGGGGTGGCCAGGTGGCTCAGCGAGTAAGAGCACCAGCTCCAGTGTTGGGACGACCTGGAGATCGAATCCCGGGCTCAGGCACTCAGCACCACACCCAGAAATAACTGGCTGTGTAACCTTGAGCAAGTTACTTAATCCTGATTGCTTAAAAAAAAAGAGAAATTTCTACTCTTGGTGCCCATTACAACCTACCTATAGCTTCTCATTCTTTGCAGTTCTCTGCCATGTATTCCCATAGATCCTCTACAGAGGATTTGTCCAAGGCCCTCTTCCGGTTCTTCCTTTTTCTTGACATAGTGCAGGTACTAGCACAGTACCTGAGCTATCCCACTTTTATCCTCTATGCCTCAATATGTAAATAGCAAAACTTTTCTGGTCATATATTTTCTTATTCATATATATTAATCCGTATCTTTCATGTTGGTCATCACCATAAATATGCAACAGCCATTCCACATAAAAATATATACAATAATTAAGTTAACTGGGGCAGCTAGGTGGCGCTGGAGTCAGGAGGACCTGAGTTAAAATTCAGCCTCAGACACTTAACACTTACTAGATGTGTGACCTTGGGCAAGTCACTTTACCCCAATTGCCCTCCAAAAAGATATATATATATATATATATATATATATATATATATATATATATATATTTAATTAAAAAAAGAACTAAGTTAACCACAATCCCATAAACTTAAAATAATTGTATTTCTTTTCGGAATAAACATTTGATTACTTTTGTTTACCTCATTTCCCACTCCAATTTGTGTGAAGAAGGCTGCCTTGTATAGAGTCAAGAACAGTTTACTGAGAAACAAGAGAGATCTAGTCTATATATCTCAAGTCTACCAGTAATTATATGAGTGACTTTGAGCAAATCACATAATCTCCCTGGAGCTCCATTCACCTCTGAGATGACATCTATGATCATCAACTTCTAGTTCCCACAGTCTATGGATCTTGTTCACTCCTGTGGGGGTATTATCTTGATTTGAGCAGCCTCAAAGCTCATTTGATCCTTTTGACTTTTTTTATCCCAGGATAATATATCTTTCAAAGTTCAATTTTAGGTCACATCTAGTTACTCAATACTTATTAACTGACCC
Organism: Petaurus breviceps papuanus; assembly: GCF_028583685.1. Taxonomy (NCBI): domain Eukaryota; kingdom Metazoa; phylum Chordata; class Mammalia; order Diprotodontia; family Petauridae; genus Petaurus; species Petaurus breviceps. The sequence continues at coordinate 13,805,074 of NW_027186540.1, forward strand.
CAAACTGAACTATTTTCCAAAGACATTTTTTTTCTCCCAAGAAATGACATTGACTCAAATAACTGGTAACCTTGTATCCTCCATATATGGAGCTTTACATTATAGAAAATAAATTTAGAGCTAGAAGGATCCTTATAAGTCATCGAGTTGAAGCCCCTCTATTCACCGATAAAGAAATTGAAACTGAGAGAGGTTGACTATTCTATCATTGATACTTCTAGTAAGGATCTGTGAACTCAGTTTTTCCAAACCCCAACCTAAGTATTCTATCCACTGTGAAACCTAGTTGTCCATATGAGGGTGTTTGTGCATTTGTATGTATATATTTTCCTTTATGCATTTTACATTTTCAATATATGAATTTAGAGAAAATACAACCAACAGCAGGGCTTTCTAAGCTTTTTTAATGTTATGGGATCCTTTGGCAGTTCGGTGAAGCCTATATATCTCTTTTTGGAATGTTTTTAGATGTGTAAAATAAAATATATAGGATTACAAAGGAAACAAATTATATTGAAATGTTATAAAATATTTTTAAGAACCAAATTCATGGATTTCATTTAACAATCCCTGACAGAAATGAAGAGGCATAAAGAAAAAAAAAAAGCCTTATCTTTGACTTAAACTTTGGTATAAACCAAAGAAATTCCTTTCATAATTCCTCTGTGCTTATTGTGCCTGTTTTTGGAGGGAGGGCTATTTACATAATTATATTGCAAGATTCTTTTAGATAAATGCTAAGCTACACCTGAAGCATTTCAATAGATTTTTAAGGATTCATATTTTTCTTCACTTGTTCTTTTAAAATATTTCAATGATATAAATACAGAATAGATATAAAAAAAGCTTTAAATTAAGGAATTTTCTATTAAGAACTGCTTCCAAAGGGTTGAATTTAAGAAATATATAGTACTGCAGATGGGAAATTTTCATGCTAAGGGAGTCACATTGCAGTAATACTCTGAGGAACTGTGTCTGTGACTTTGCTAAGAATTTACCTCAAAGATATATTCTTTTTTATTGCTCCTTTATTTTCTAGGCAGCCTTCAAGCAACAAATTTGCATGAGGAATTCACAGTGTACTGACTTTTTAATGAAAACTTCACACTCTTTTTGAATTGGGAGTTAATTTAAAATATTTAAGCAATGTAGAACTTTAAAATAAAATTAATAAAGAAGTAGCTTGGGATTTGGCGATTATGAATAATGGATTAGGTTGGCAAAAAAACATTCTGTACTTTGTCAGGTTGGTCCTTGGACAGGAGGCATATGCTATTGCTATGGCCATATGAGAAAACTTTCTGCTTGGTAGAATTCTTCAGAGCCTATGTTTCAGTATCATAACCTTTGAAAACCAAGGATTCATATCCAAATTGTGATGAAACTTTGAAAAAGGACATTTGTGGAGGATTTAGGGAAATTTAGTAGAAACATAAACTGTGATTCCTTCCTTCAAGGAGTTTGAAATCTAATTGGGGAGAAAAGATACATAAAATAATAGCTAATCAAACAAAGCAAAATGAATAAATAACTGTAGCAGCAAGCACCCTAGAATACCCAGGACAGCTGCTAGCCCAGGTTCCTCGATCTGCTTTTCTAAAGGAAAGCAACTCAAAATGGGTTAGCAATCTTACTTTAATTAAACATATATCATTGACGTAGTTCAGGGGGAAAAGTCAGCACCCTGAAATTCAGAGAATACAAACAGAAGTTACAAGCAGACAAAAAAAAAATAATACAGACAGAGAAACAGATCAGCAGACAGGGCATCCAGCTGTCTGACCATTACATCCATACTGAGTTAGTTAACAGAGAGGGAAGCACCAACATCTGGGTTTTCAAAACTTCGGGTCTCAACAGCTGCCCATAGTCCCATCTGGCCAAATCACAACTCTTCCCTGTAAAGGGACCCTGCCCCGCCCCAGGGGCGGAGAAGAAGACTAGTATAACCAGGAGCCCATATATGGTGATAAATGCTGTTGGGACTGATGATTGGGCGAGAAGGGTCGGGAAGGGCTATAAAGGCCCTAGGGCGGAAGTAGGGGAGAGACGCGAGACGCGAGACGCGATGTAATCAGTGGAGAATAAACACCCCCCAAAAACTCCCTCCGCTCTCTGTCTGGTGATTGTTCCCCTCAAGGGGCCGGTGACGACCGAAGACCCGGATATGGGTAAGTAGAGGACCGTAGGGCAGGTGAGGATTCCACGGGCAGAGGGACCCCGGCACTTCCCAAAGTAAGCCCCAAAGCAAAACCTCACATCAGTGTATATGTAGCCTTCTCCTGGGTCAGAGAATGTCACAACTCCCTTGACCTGCTGCCCAATCAGAAAGTAACAAGGTGTGGGCATTCCTGAAAAACAAGTGACTGGCCACAGGTTCCATGTGATCACATTCAGCCTATTAGGAGGCAGAGAATATTTTCAAATCAGGGAAGGTTCTCAGAGTCACTTAAGACTATCAAGGGGCCAAGGGGCAGGGAAGATCTTCAGATTCCCATCACAATAACATGCAGTACAGAATACATTACAATTGTTAACAGATACCTATATACAAATAAATCAGTAAGAATGATTAAAGGAAGACAATTAAGAGAGGGGGAGCTTGAATTGAACCTTGAGTTGAGAGTAGTAGGAAATAAAATTAGGTAACTTTTGTGGAACCAGTTTATGAAATGGTATAGAATGTGGCAGAATATTTCAAACTGTTCGGCAGGAAATAAAACAATAAAATATAATCACAATAATAATAATAAATCTCAGAAGGAATTGTGATGGAATGAAGATTGAATTTAAGAAAAAGTATTCTGGGGTGGCTAGGTGGCACAGGGAGTAAAATGCCAGCCCCAGAGTCGGAAGGACCTGAGTTTTGTTCCAGCCTCAGACACTTAACACAAAAAAAACCTAGCCGTGTAACCTTGGGCAAGTTACTTAACCCCAATTGCCCTCCAAAAGGCAAAAAAAAAAAAGTATTCTGACTATTGTGTATAGAATGATAGTGGAAGGAATAGTCCAGGAATTTGGGAAAAGTTGGATTATTACTGAAGTAATTCAAGTAGAGAAGATAAGGGTCTTGAGCTAAGTGACATAGTAAAAATAAAGATTAAGAAACAGACATGAGATCAAAGAAATATATATGACTTGATGATAGATTGCATAAAGAAGATATATTAGTGGTGAGTCAAAGATAATTCCAATCCTTCCAGTTATAAACAGAAAAACAACTAGGTGAGTAAAACCTAGAGAACAATTTATATGATAGCAACAATAAAAATAAAAAATTTGAAATTTGTAAAAAATACAATCAATATAATGACAATTTATGATTCCAGAGGACCAATGATGAAACTAGCTTTACACTACACAGTGGTGATGGATATAGGGTGCAGAAAAAGACATTTTATATACAGGCATTGAGGGAATATGTTTTTCTTGACAATGATTATTTGTTATAATAAAATTTTTTTCTTTAATTGGTAAAGGAGAAAAACTAGATTTCACTTAAAGAAGATAGAGAGGTGTGGGTAGCTAGGTGACATAGTGAATAGAGCACTGTCCCTGGAGTCAGGAGGACCTGAGTTAAAATCCAATCTAAGACACTTGACACTTAACTAGCTATGTGACCTTGGGCAAATCACTGAGGTAACTACATTGTTAATTTCACTTAACAGGAAGTCATACATACACATTTATATTCATTTCCTTTAAAAAGTTTACTTTTTAGGGGCGGCCAGGTAGCACAGCAAGTAAGAGCACCGGCTCCAGTGTTGAGAAGACCTGGAGATCGAATCCTGGGCTCAGACACTTAGCACCCACCCAGAAACACCTGGCCGTGTAACCTTGAGCAAGTTACTTAACCCCAATTGTTTAAAAAAAAAGTTTACTTTTTAGAGTGACATGTGCACATTGTAACATGGGTTACATGGATTTCAGCCAAACCTGGAGCATTTGTTTGAAACTCTACTAATTGCTAGAGAAAATGCTGACATGACCCCTGTGTGATTTTTAAAGGACAGAGTTGGTGGAAGTTTTAGAGAGGAGAGACATTCTTAATTTTTTCTTTGATTAAAGAAAAATATAATCTAAGATGCCCTTTGGGTTAGAATCTGGGAGAATAAAGAGTAAGACTCTCTTACAGACATGTAGGAGAAGCTGACTTCTCAAGAAATCCATGGTTTCCAACTTGCCTCCCTAGAAATTTCAGAGAACTTCTACTTGAGTGAGATTAGAGTGTCTCTTGTCATTTGTAATCACAGATTCCATTTATTCTGTGTATTTTATGCAACATCCAAATCTGTATTACATCTAAAATTTATGTTTTTTTCTTGGCTTGGTAAATGGACTTGCCTTCTATTCACTGTTTGTAATGGTCTTTTGTAAAATTAGCCTTTGATGAGAAGGTGCTGGTAATACCTGAGCTAGGGCTTGAAAGAAGAGAAGAATCTCATCACACATAAAAACCAAGCATTGTAGATGGAGGGCATGAATGAATGGAAATGGACAATTTGTCTAAATCAGAATAAATGAAAGAAGTAATGGCAAACAATATTATACAAGTGGATTGGAGCCAGATTGGGGAGAGTCTTAAATGCCATGTAGGGCTTACTGTATTCTCTTCTATAAATAATAGAAACCCTTTTCCCCATTCCCTTCCCTTCCCATTCTTCTTCTACCCTTCACTTTCTTCCTCTTATCTTCTTTTAAAGGAATTCCATTTTAAGACCTATGCATTAGAAAGATTATTTTGATAACTGTGTGAATAATGTATTAAAATTTGTCCCTTCCCTTACCCATTGGTGGAGCTAAGAGTATTGAGACTGGAACAATGACAAGAAGTGAGGAAAGAAGAGATATGTGGTAGTAGAGAGTGGTGGTCAAGGGCAAACTGAAAAGGACACAAGATATGTAATTGTGGAATGGCTTCTGCTTAAGAATAGCTACCAGTTATTCTCACTGAGCTGTGATGGATAGGCAATAGCCAGATAAGGTAATTTTCCCTATTAGCAGAAACTGAGACTGGAAGCACAAAACCTCCTAAATCCAAATTTGCACTAAATCCCATATTACATACTCCTGAATAATAGCGAGCTGAAACTCTTACTCCAGAGTGACTATGTCAATATCTAATGGTCAATCTAATGGGAAGTATGGGTCAGACAACTCAAATGAATTTCTTTTGTATTTTTATTTAATTAAACCATGGAGGACCAGTAACAAAACAAATACTAACTTATTCTATGAAGGAAAAAAAATGTATTTAATGGACTAAACAAAACAAAGAAAGGAGTGCTGAAGATTGGGAAAAGGTAATCTCACTGATGAAGAATACTTTTTCATTCAATCTTGTATCAAATCCTTTGCCAGATCTAGTGTAGTTGAGCCTAATAAATCTGGGCATCTTCATCAGACTGTAAGCCATCTACCCAAAATATGTCTTGTATGTTTTAGTTCTATTTGGTTCAAAAGTCATGTCCCCTTTGAGGGAATGATGAATTTTGATAAATACGTTAATATACTGAGAAGCAGAATTGTTCTGAATTGCAGAAAGTCCCTTCTGTGACATGGCCTTGTTCCTTACTGCTTGTTTAGTTTTGGCCATATTTAAGACTCATGGGTTATAATCAAGGCTAGATTTGGAAAACATAGATTGTTTTGTCAAAACTACACTTAATATTAATGTATAAATCTGTGATCTTTTGATTTGATCCTCAGCAAGGAATGTATCTATGGACATATATAGTTTTGTCAAAGAGTTGTATATTTTTTGGAGGGCAATTGGGGTTAAGTGACTTGCCCAAGGTCACATGGCTAGTTTTTGTGTTAAGTATCTGAGGCTGGATTTGAACCCAAGTACTCCTCACTCCAGGGCTGGCACTCTATTCATTGCACCACTTAGCCATCCCAGAGTTGTATATTCTTTCATTGATTTTTTATGATAAATAAAAATTTTGCACACATGTATAAAGTACTTAGTGCCCGAGAAGTGGGACAGAAGAATTACTACAGGGTGTTCTGAAGCAAAATTAATACAAAAACAAAGTACTTTACTCTGGAATTCTGGAAATGAAATACATAGCTGACAGATAATTTTTCTCATGGTAAGGAAAAGGGCTGATTTATTTCAAATATATGCAACAGAGAAAATGTCTCATAAATAAGTAACAAGTCCAGCAAACAAAATAACTAAAGGACAGCATTACAAATTCAATGTGGAAATAACAGTTGGTTGCACATTTGTCTTCTCAACTACATTCATTTACATTTCATCAGAAATAACTGTAGTTTATTCAAACACAAAGGAAACTAAATATGTTGTTTGAGGACCCAAAGCTCTTGGAACTGCAGCCCACAGCTAACAGGGTTCCAGAAGATGGTCATGAATAGGTCAGGACCTTTAAAGGTGAAATTTGATTCCTATGTGCAGACAACATAATAAAAACTCATATTTTCATCTACTCTGAAAGCAACTACCACACTATCAAAAGAAGAAACATGGAGAAAAACTCCATGTAAGAGATTGGGCTCATATTTTCATTTAGTTATGAAAAAAAAATGAGCCTCATCTTTATCACTGGCTGTGGATTCACAGGACATAGGTTCAAATCCCACTTTCTTTTTGGCTTTTTTTTGGAAGGCAATTGGGGTTAAGTGACTTGCCCAAGGTCACTCAGCTAGTTTTTGTGTTAAGTGTCTGAGGCCGGATTTGAACTCAGATCCTCCTAACTCCAGGGCCGGTGCTCAATTCACTGCACCACCTCGTCACCTCCCAAACCCAACTTTCTATACTCCCCATGTGACTTTTGGAAAGTCATAACTTCTCTGAGCCTCAATTTCTTCATCTATAAAATGAGAAGGATGTTAGGTTACCTCAGAGCTCCCTTCCAGCTCCATATATCTTATATTTACCTCGGTTTCCTTTGGGTTTCTGCAATTCACAATGCCAGGTTTACTTGAAATTATCACCTTTGTTTACCTACCTCAGAGATTTGGTGATTCCCTCTCAGGATTCCAAAATATGGCAATGAGAGGACTCAACTCATGTCTAAGTATTTTTCATTTGGAAAGAACTATTTTCATATATATTTTACCTATCTAATATGACATTTGAAAAATAATAACAATATCTGTTTTAAACAAAAGTTTAGCCAACAATAAACTAGTCATCTTTCAGGACAAGGAAGTGTCATATCCATGCATCACAGGCAATGACACTAGCGTTCTATTACTAGCTTCCTGCGGAAAACTACTAGCTCTTTCTTAAAAGCCCTACTAGCTAAAACACCCATGTTTCATATTGAGTTTATGCCCATAAAGCATATGCTTTGTAAGATGTAAAGAGGTACATAAATGTGAGCTATATAAAATATCCATTGTTCCCTTCAGTGTATTTCCAAAAGATATTAACAACCTAAAAACCAACAGCTAGAGCAGATTCAGTCTTGTTCCAGATGCTGGCATCGATCCTGCCGACCCTTACTTTCAGAAGGGCTATTTCAAAAATAAGCCAAGGCAGCTGCTTTCCTAACAGTTTGTTTATGTATCTATTAATATTTATGTGCTTCCCTCAATTATATTAAATCACTGTGAAGGTCTACCAGAAGACTGAAAATCAGTATCAGTGGTAGAAGGAAGAAAATATCAAAAAGGGAAAAAGACATCCTTACCTTTTACTGACTCAGCATATTAAAAAAAATGTTTGTAAAAAAAAACAACACTCAAAGTATGTGGTACAAGTGAAGAAAGTATGGAAGAAAAGTCAGAAGAAGAAGAAATAGAATGTCCATCATGGCAATTTAAATTCAGATAGAAAAAACACAGTTTTGAAGAGTTATTTAAAGACTGTCTCCAGATCACAGTAGGATGCACTATATTAAATGCACCAAAAAGAGACAGATGGAATTTTTAAAAATCCAAACCCAGATAGCTAAATTCAGGGATGATGTGACACTTTTAAAAAATTGGAATTCTCCTACTTACTAGCTAATCCAAAATGTAGTCTCGAGTGTCTCTAATAGCTTTCTCATATACTAGATTCCAAGAGTAATAAATATTGTAGAAGGGTCTTCTGAGCTGAATAGAGCAATCTAAGTCTATGACTATATAAGCTAACAGCACTAGATGAGACTGGAGGAAATAAAGCAGCTTGGTGTCTCACCACAGAGAACCAGGACATTTGCCTTGCCAGTTCTTAAGAAGTCATCTTAGTATAACATTGCACATCAATTTGTCTTGTCTAAATTTTTGTTGTGGATCTAATCAGCCCAATCTCTTACAGAATGAATAAATTTGAACTAAATTTTTTTCTGAGAAGATACCTCAAGACCCCTCAATAAAACTGCTTGTTACTTAAGTAGCTACTTAATAATTCCATCATGATGTTTAGAGAAATTTAAAAGTTTTAAGATGTAATCTGAGTACATTGTTCTCAAAGACATAGCATAGTAAAGTGGAAATAGCACATGGAGTCAAGAGAGAGCAGGGTTCAAATGTAGGCATTGACTCTTACTATATGTATGACTTTGAATAAATCATTCAATGACTCTGAACCTTAATTTCCTCATATGTGCAATGGAGATGATAAAATCAGTCATGATTACCTCACAGTTGTTAGAATCAGATTATATCACTCCACTCTGCATCTACTGCCTTACCTGTCTTCAACTCCATGGAAAAGATCTGTGTCCCAGGTTAAACTCATCCCCTTTATCCTAATACTACACTACTAACTCAAAATTTGATTGACACCATATCCATCAGTCTCTCTCTGATGGCAGAGTTGCAGGGTAGAATACCAAGCTCATTCTATTATCTTCCTTTATAAAGGGCAGAAATTGGATTTTCAGCCCACTCCACTCTGCATCAGCTACCTGTAGCTCCAATGCAAAATTCACAGCACTGATGGTAACTATGAATATGCCAGCATAGTTCTGAATTGCTACATATAACAGACTCCATATATAGAAGACAGAAGCAAAACATATATTCAGACACCATAAAGTTAAATCCCAAAACAAGAAAACTGAATCTGTCATAGCAACAAAGAAGTTAATACACCATAAGACAGAGGGAAACCATACCATACCTTGCTGTCTCCTTGCCTGTGTCCTCTCTTCCCTCCAATTGTAACTACTCTGACTCCCAGTTTCCTGCTCTATCCATTCAGTAAATTCCTCCCACCACAGGCTCCTTGTAATCACATGCAGTTTATTAAGGGTCAGGGAAGAGCTTCAAATTCCCATCACCATTACACTACCATGCCTGGTTTCAACTCTACTAGACAAGATGCCTTCAAGGTGAGTACCCTCCACGTCCCTCTTCCACCATCAAACTCTCTCTTTTCTACCTGCTTTTGTGTATTGTTTCCCCTCCCTCCCCAATAGATTGCAAGCTCTTTGAGGGTAGGAACTTCTGGTTTTTAAAAAATGAATTTATTGTATCCTTAATACTTTACCCAGTGCCTGACACTTAATAAATGTTATGGATTTATTGGATTATTGGATTTGTGTAAAGCATTTTGCAAACCACAGACTGCTCTATAAAGTTCTGTTATTAATCTAAGCAGGAATTGTTGCATGAGCAACAAATGGCTTTCTTAATGATCCTCAAATCATGTTACCTATGTGGTCAAATTAACCTAATCCTGCCTGTGAAAACAAAATCTACATACTTGGAACAAATTATCTAGAATTATCTTGTTCATAGGGAAAATAAATAAAATACATAAATAGCTATTATGTTTTTTCTTTATTAATAAATAATTTGAGGAAGCTTATTATCACAATATATCCAATACTTAATGATATGTACAAAAATGTATTTAACAACTTATTTCATATTGAAATATAGTACAAACCAAGTTCAAACATATTAACGTGGAAAGAAATGCATAATATAAAAGATTTTAAGCATTCATTGAGCTTCTGTAATTGAAAAGTGAGTCTTTTAGATAAAGCAGGAAACTTTGATTTTACTTGTATTTTTTCATTTACAATAAAATGTACATTTCTAATGCATTTTACAGTTAAAATATGAGTTTAAAACAACTTTAAATGACCACATTGATAAATTATATATGGGTTTATATACATATGCTTTCTCTACAAATCTAAACATGTTCTTCCCCTTGGTCAAAAAAAAAAATAAATGGAGAGATGGTTTTGTTGCATTTTAACTTTTCTAATTCAAAGACACTACAGTTAACAAGAACCTCAGGAAACAATGATGTACCAAAGATGCAAAAAGAAGGAATGAAGAAAAACATTTTAAAAATTGATTAGCGAGAAGGGAACTAGACTTTAAGAAGGAATCCCATTAATAACCATCAGAAAATCAAACAACAGGGGGCAGGCTAAGTGGTGCAGTGAATAGAGCACCAGCCCTGGAGTCAGGAGGACTTGAGTTCAAATCCAGCTTCAGACACTTAACACACTTACTAGCTGTGTGACATTGGGCAAATCACATAATCCCAATTGCCTTGCCTTCCCCACTCCAAAAAAAAAAAAAAAAAAAGAAAATCAAACAATAATGAAAGCATTCTCTACAAACAAGAATGTAATTCCAATTTATAAGTGAATTTGTTGCTCATTTATGATATCAGCTAATCATTTCTAGTAGAAACAATCATCCTTAAAGATTTTATTTCCTTTAAAAATGTACTCCTTTCAACATAGTGAATGAAGGAATTGAATGGGTAGGACAGAAATCAGAATCACTTTTTATTTCTATCTATAAAAATCCTTGGGTAAAATCAATTTACAGAAAATTGTAGTTACAACTACTCATTGTGGGTCCTTTCTAGACTTTATGTTTGATTATCTATCCAAATCACTACATTACTATTATCTTTCATCGTCTAGCAACATTATGATAGAGAATAAATTTAATAAATATATGTATAGCATATATACTTCTATCTATATGTCTATCTATCCATCTCTCTATCTATTCATATATATACATATATACATACATATATGTATATATGTATATATTTTGTAGAGAAACAACCCATAAAGTGGAGCTACGAGCTACATTTCTGAGGTAGTAAAATCTAATAAATGTAATACCATCAGAAATTTTTTTTTAAAGCTGGTTATCTGAACCATGACAATAAACAACTTAACAAAACAATCTTCCTTCAGATTAGAATTGATCACATCTAAATGTTTTAAATAAGTGAACAGGGATTACATCAATACAATTATTTCAGTTACATAAGCTCCATAGTTGGATCACAGAACGTTTAGCTATGTAATAACCAACAAAATGAAAATGGTAGAAGAAATTTCTAAGTGCTAATCTGAAAGCTAAGGAGATATAGTGTATATCTGATTTCAAATATAAAAAAGAATTGTTTTGAATTATTATAGAATTTTTACTGGAATTAAGGTTATAACTTAAGAAATAAACTATGATTTAATTATAGTCATGAAGTTTTGTTAAAAATAGATGCATATGGGGAGGCTAGGTGGCACAGTGAGTAAAGTGCCAGCCCCAGACTCAGGAGGACCGGAGTTTGGTTCCGGCCTCAGACACATGACACATAAACTAGTCATGAGACCTTGGGAAAGTCACCTAACCCCAATTGCCCTCCAAAAACAGCAAAAAAAAAAATAGATGCATACATATGTAATTAATATTTGCCTGTTGATGTGTATGCAATGAATGCATACATGTGTACATACATATGTAAATACAATTCACATATAGCATATACACATTGAAATATTCCTCAGGCATACACAGGTATATATGCATATACAACATGAACACATGTGATACATGCAACAGTCAACAAGGATTTATTAAGACCTTGTCATGGTCCAGTCATAGTCCTAAGCACTAGGAAGACAAAGAAAAAGCGAATAGAACCTGCACACAAGGAGCTTATATTATGATGGGGGAGACAGCATTACATGAACAGATTCTTTCCAGATATGTAAAGAATAGATGGAGAGTCTTAGAAAAGAAGGCACTAGGAGTTGAGGGGACTGGGAAAAAACCTTATGTATAAGGTTGCATTTAATCTGAGTCCTGAAGGAAGCCAGAGGGTCTAAGAAGAAGAGGAAAGAAGGAAGAACATTCCAGGCATGGGAGGTAGAAGAGTGTTTCTGGTTGGTTGTTGTCCTTCATTCTCCAAGAGGACCAAAATGACATCACTATGCTACAGTTAAGTTTCAATGTGTCTGACTGTGACTGATCAGGTCAATATGAGCTTGAAATGCTCTACCACAGGTCGGGAACAAATAGTCGGTGTAAACAATTGGGGTGGAATCCCCAAATTTGTGCATCCTGCATTTCCTTTGAGCTGTTTAAATTCTGCTTTGCTCATAGAGCACAGAACCTTCTATGATATGGGCTTGCCATGTTAAGGTCCTGTGCCAGCATCTCCCATGTTACCCAATCAGTTCCAAAGTTCTTCAGAGAGACCTTGAGAGTGTCCTTGTATTGCTACTTCTGACCACCATGTGAACACTTGCCCTGTGTAAGTTCTCCATAAAACAGTCTTTTTGGCAAGTGTAGGTTTTGCATTTTAATGTGGCCAGCAAGTTGGAGTTGTGTTCTCTGAAGCAGAGTTTGAATGCTTGGAAATTTAGTTTGAAGAAGGACCTCAGTGTCTGGTTCCTTATCTTGCCAGGTGATCTTAAGAATCTTCCTAAGACAATTCAAGTGGACGTCATTCAATTTCCTGGCCTGGCGATACTAGACTGTACAGGTTTCATAGGCATATGACAATGAGCTCTACAACAGCTCTTCAGTTTGATAGTCAGTCTAATACCTCTTCTCTCCCACACCTTCCTCCCAAACACTGAGCTAGCTCTGGCAATGGGTGTGTCAACCTCACTATCAATGTCTACATCCCTGGAAAGTACTCTACCAAGGTAAGCGAACTTATCCACAGCATTCAAAACTTCTCCATTTGCTGTAACCAATGGTTCCATGTATGGATAGTGTGGCGATGGCTACTGGAGCACCTGTGTTTTCTTGGTGCTAATTGTTGGTAAAATTTAGCACAAGCAGCAGAGAATTGATCCATACTTTGTTGCATCTCAGCTTCAGAGGCCCACAGACTTGGTGGAAATGAAGAGCCAACAAAGAGAAAAAGGAAATAGGGAGAAGACTCAAGAGAGAGTAATGTTGTAAAAACCTGAGGTGGGAGTGGAGAGAGAAAAAGAGAGAGAGAGAGAGAGGGAGGGGGAGAATGAGAGAGAGAAAGAGAGACAGAGACAGAGAGAGACAGAGAGAGTATCTTGGAGGAGAAGATCATTAATAGTTTCAAATGATGCATAGAAATCAAGAAAGATGCCTGAAAAGAGGTAATCAGATTTGGCAATTAAGAGATCATTAGTAACTTTGAAGAAAAACTTTTTGGTTGAATTATGAGATCAGAGGCCAGATTTCAGAGGGCTGAAATGAGGCTAAGAAAAGAGGAAATGGAGATACCAGGTACACTTGGATTTTTGACAGAGCTCTGAGACGGGAAGGAAAGATATAGAATGATCCCTTAATGGAAATGCTAGAATTTAGTGAAGATTTTTTGAGAATTGGATAAATTTGGGTGTGTTAATAGGAAGCATAGAACAAGTAAAAAAGGGGGGAGGGGGAGATTCTGCACACACATTAACACTTCATCTGATGCTGTTATTTAACTGGTGAAAGGAATTCCATAAGTAGAAACTTCCTCCACTGGTGAAGATCAGTAAATTGTCACTGACTCATCATATTTGAGAGACCCCAGCATTAATGAGAGACTAAATTACATAAAAGAATGAATGGATGAATGATTAAAGCATTTATTAAGTATTTGCTCTGTGCAAAGAATGGTGCTAAACATGAAGTATACAAGCATAAAAGCAAGGCAGTCCCTGCTCTCAAGGAGCTCACATTCTCAAGAGGAAGACAACATAAACAGAAGGTTTCATCTGCAAATCAAATGGAAAAATCCCACGGTCTGCAGCAGCAACATAGTAAATGGTAAGGCCTCTGCTTTAACATAAGTTCCAACATTGCCAGTGCATATCAGAGAAAATACTTGAATCCATGTGTTCTTGACTCCAAGGCTAGCCCTCTATCCATGCAGTATACAATCTTGCATTTCAAGTAACATATTTCCCTAAAATCGAGGAAATATTAATATTGTAATTTGGGGGATGTTGTGTGGACCTTAATCCAAATTTCCAAACATGTGTAAAGTTTGCTGCTAAAATTTGATAAATTACTTCTTAATGCCAAAATGACAGAAAATATTAGATTTCAGAGTGTTATATCTAACAGACAAAAATAAGGATGGAACTTTACTCTAAAAGTGTCATTATAAATCAACAACCTCTGTATGACTCAGACTATAATCATGAATTTCAGTTGTTTGACAAGGGCAGAAAAACATTAAGAAAGGAGGGGAAAGGGGATGACATAATGGAAAGAGAAATAAAACTATCCTTGAAAATAAAGACCTTAGAGAAAGGATGGCATATAGGTGTCTTCTTTAGGGATTCAGTCAAGTGAAAATTACTGGGGTTTTTTTCCTCTTCATGGTGAAAAGATAGAATTCTTAATCAATATTAAAATCATTATTTAAATCATACCTTAAGTGATTTCATGTATCTCCTATTAAAGTTGTAACTATTAAAGAATGAGAAAATCTGGGGTGGGGAGAGGAAGAGGCTGGTTCACTTGATCAGAAGCTTTCTTTGGATGAATAAAGAATTCCCTCAGATTTAAGACTATGAGAATGACAACCGAGTTGACCACTGTTCGTGGCACTGAAATCCTTATATTTTTTTCCCATGTACTCACCAAGAATAAACTTTTGAAATGTACATCATAACATGTTTTAAAAAACAGTGTGAAAGCAAGCTTATTTTGGAAATAGAGTGGCAAAACTAAAGAAAAAATATTTATTGGGCTCATTTTTTTGTTTTGTTTTTTGGAGGGCAGTTGGGGTTAAGTGACTTGCCCAAGGTCACATGACTAGTTTTTGTGTTAAGTGTCTGAGGCCAGATTTGAACTCAGGTCCTCCTGACTCCAGGGCCGGTGCTCTATTCACTGTGCCACCTAGCCACCCCTCAATTTTTTTTTTAAATAATGAAATTTGATCTGTATTTGTGGCTTGTAATTTGCTAATTTTATTTGATGCTCACTGGCAATGTAACAAAATCATATGAGGCTTTTAAAGCATTGGCTATGTAACAGTACTAAGTAATTCACTGAGGGAAAATAGGAGACAGGTATTTAAGAGCATCAGCAGAAGTTACGGGAACACCATATGCCTCAAAGATAAAAGGCAGAGATGAATCAAAGAAGAGATGTGTCTAAAAGATTCCCCCCCCCAAAAAAATGATAAGTGCAAATGGGATCACAAGCCAGTTGCTCTGAGAAAGGTGTGTGTGTGGGGGGGGGAGAGGAATTGATGTTTTGAATTTGATAGAGCTATTTGAGATATTTTAATTCTCAATAAGTTACAAAAATGGTATTGACTTATGATCTAGGTTCCTTGACTACTTAGTTGTCTTATAATGACCCAAAGCCTGAAAAAAACCCTATAAATATATAAGTAAGGTTCCAAGAGCTAAAATCCTCTTTTGGGGAGATGGTGGTAATATTTTCACTGTTGCCTATCACTACTTGACACTCCCCTTTCTCCTGAGAAGACCCTGCACCTTCTGTGAAATTATTATGCCTAGAGATTCTATCCTAGAAACTTATATCTTCTATACAATTCCACTAATTAGCAACCCCTTCCTTGCCTGTGATAACGGAAGCAAGAAACTATTGATTGTATGTGTCTGCTAAAGAGTCTTCTTCCCCTCCAATAAAATCCCTAACACTTTTTTAGAATCTCCAACCTGCTCAAATTTATGTGACAATGGACCCAGGATTTCCACCAGAAAGAGAAAGGAGAGCTTGCTGTAACAATGTTCAAACCATGACGGAGGTTATGTCTAGCAGGTCCATTATGTATTCCTTCCTCCTGTCATGGTCTGAAGGCCATCATACCAAAGACTCTAGTAATATTCTTTGGTGTATACCTTCTCTTAATCACTTTATTATGTATTGTAGTTATTAATGGTTGATTCAGTTTTTGGGAGCTGGCAGTGTGTGTGTGTGTGTGTGGGGGCGTGTGTGTGTGTGTGTGTGTGTGTGTGTGTGTGTGTGTGTGTGTGTG
>NW_027186540.1:13821245-13840754 GCF_028583685.1 Petaurus breviceps papuanus
TGTGTGTGTGTGTGTGTGTGTGTGTGTGTGTGTGTGTGTGTGTGTGTATGTTTTTCTCTAATGTTTTTCTTTTGGTGACTCCCTCTCCATTCTCTGAACTGCTCTTAGGTATCTCAAAGGAAGTCATGTTGCTTTCTCTACAGTGAGCCAAAACGAATGGAACATTTCCTTGAATGGCAGGTCTGATTCTTCAAAGGATCATCCTTTAAAGTGAAAGGCCAATTTCAAGAATCTTGAACAAAGATTAACTATCTCGTTAAATGGGGTATTTGATCACCATAAAATTAAGAACAGGCACAGTTAGTCCTTTGTACTTTTGTTCTTTTTAAATGGAAACTTAACTAATTTATGCCTTGTTATTCTAAATGGTTGAATATATTTCTTTAAGAAAACGCTGTTGAGCATATGAAATGGTTTTCCTTAACCTTCTTAATTGTTTTTTTTATACCTATAGTATATTTCGTGCATAAATATCCCTGTATTTGCCACACATCTGGGGAAAAAAAAAGACACCAAGATTCATCTTGTATCAGTGGCCACAAGTAAAATCAAGTAAAAGCAATAAGTAAATTCTTCAGGATGTGCCCTAAGATCTCAAATAGTGACAGGAATATCACATAAATATCTTGAATTTTTTCTTTATCTTTCCACAACAATTATGGAAGGAACACAGATGGAAAACGGGTTCCATTTGCTTCTACATGGGAAAGTTTATTTTCATTATTATTTCTATGACATTGTTTCATGGCTATTTTAGCAAAACACATGTCCTGGTATGTCCTACCAAATTGGAAAAGGTTTAAATGCAGGGCCAGTAACAATGTCTCTTGTCCAAGGACCAACCTTGCTGAAACAAAGAAGTTTATTATTTGACTGGATTCAGCGTAATGCCTGTTTTGGCTATAGTGACTTTTAACAACCATCCATTGTGTCAAAGATGAGTTTCAATCTGCTTTGATGGAATGAGTACTCATGCATCTATACATACACATATGCATATATACATTTTATAAATATATGTATATATTTGAGGTATTAAAATGATCATTTCATATTCTAAATGCCAAGTAAGTAAATATTAACAAGACCTTTTACTTCGGAGAGAAATCTCTGAAGAAACGGCACAAGGCTTGCAGTTTTTGGGTAATCTTTGGTGATTATAAGGGAAATCTATGTTTCTCTTGTATAGATCAGGTCTATATTCTGATTTTGTACATTTAAAAAAATCCATTAATGAGTTATTTTAAATACATATGTTACAGTTTCTGGTATTGGGTCAAAATCAAAAGAAATTTCAATAAAGGTTAGCTTATTATTTAAGTAGTTTAAATTCAATATTGTTGAATTAGTAATATTACCAATGCAAAGTAGGATGACATGTTGAAGAATAAGTCACACAGGTGAGTAGTCTATCATTTCAGAAAAATGTGTTTTCCATAACCAAAATCAGCTATGTTTTCCTTTTTTTCCTACGTTAGGAGTAATTAAACAATAGAAAGGTTGGTAGGGTGTTGGGTAGACTTGTGTTCTTTCCTTTTTTCACAAAACTTTAAAGCTGACTTGAAAATTCTATTTCCATGATGCCATGAATTAAATTTAAATGAATGCCCTCTGCTAAAACCTGTGTTCTCCATAACCCCATATTCTTCCCAGCACTTATTCAGAACGACTTGTTCTCAGTTCCAAAAGAAAAGCACTCAACTTTTTGGATGTGACATTCATTGAAGGCAAATATAAATCATACTTCCAGAGAAGTCTAATATCTTATACATTAAAGTTCTCTTGAAAACAAGAATATAAATTCACTATGCCTATCCCTAGGCTGTGATATAAATGATATCCTGTCTTATCCCATCTGCTACTGTACTTGAAATTTCTACTAAATTACATAAGCAGACTAAACAGTATCTTAGTAACCTTGTCTTAAAGGTTGTCCCCAGTAACCTCAGACAATTATGTGATGTGCATAAAAACTGGGGAAATATATATATTTTTTGCCAAAGATAAAGCAAAGGCCAATGATCTATGATCTATGATGAGAAATATGGTGAAACACAGAAAGTCTTTTAAATTATTTTGATACACAATCACACTATAACTGTTTATATGGATAATTTCTGAGAATGACTCTGGCATCATAGTTATTTATTGAATTAATTGAGTATTTATTAGAATCTGAGTGATGTGCTACACTGCCATAAATCACTTGGGTAAAAATACTAAAAATCAGACTGCAGGCTCTGACTCCAAAGAGCATATAGTCTAATGGGAAAGGCAATTCAGATTTTAAAAAAGAATATTTTTAATTTCCTTTTTTATTAGGAAAAAAAGAATCCAATTTAACATTCTCTTCTATATAGCTAAAAAGTTGGTAGCTACAAATCATATACATGTCAATATTAAAAATTAACCAAATAACTATCATTGGAAGAATTTAAGTAGAAGCCAGAAGATAATTTTTCTTGTGAAGTAATATTATAGGTGAATGGAATTAATGCTTAAAGACTAGATGACCCCAAGGTCTTTTCCAATTTTAAAATTTTATTGTCAGAGAGGGAAATGGGCTTCACAGTCACTGTCTACAATTTCCAGGACGTTGGTGTGACCTGATTGAGACTATACCCAGTTCTCTCAAATAAATTATAGTGGCAGGTGGTTGCAGTGGCTACAGGCAGTTCTGGGCCACCATAGCTAAGGGCTAAATATCTTGTTCTTTTGAAGACTCCTCAAATTTCACAGAACTAGGCACCTGTCAATGGAAGTCATGAAATTATTTACTAAATGAATATAGGAATATATTAAGTGGTATTGTGTAGGGGGAGAGCACTATGATGATATGCTGCTCTATCCTGAGAGAAATCTCAATTGCACACAATCTATTTGTCTGCTTAAAGCAAATTCAAATCTACCTGCTATCTCATCAGTGCAGATGTTTCATCTAGTGGTACAGATTGTACCTATCTGTATCTGCTTATCCAGTATGAGTCTTGTCCGTGTCCTCCCAAAATTAACAACAGGGGGCCCATCCAACATGTTGGGAACTTTCTTTCTGACACTATGAGGATACCAGTAGATCTGAAAGGTTGCCCATCTGTTATTCCTGGCACATGTCCAGCCCAGCTTCTCTTTCCCCCATACATTTCTTTGGTGATATGTTTGACTGGTTCTTTTTCAAAGTCCTGTATCTGTTACATGGCACACTTTATTCATACTCACCATATGCTTCTCCATTGCCCTCTCTTTGAAATCTTCAAAGCCTTGAACATTCCATGACTCATAACTATAAAACGCTGGTAGAGTATTGGTATTCAAAAAGGTAGCTTGTGTTCCCGAGAGAAGTTTGAGGTCATTAAAGAATCTTTGCAATTTACCAAGGACAATCTCACCCACTATTCTCCTCCTGTTTAATTCTGAAGCCAACTTATTATGCATTTGTACTTTCTGGCTAATATGTATGTATGTGTGTACATATATACTTCTAGAGATGGTTGATTGTATTCTTACAGATGAGCTCTGTAGTTTGTCCATCTTACTGCATGTCATAATCTGGACAAGAGATGTTTACCAGTTATTTAGATTTTTTTTTTCATGTGAAGATGGTTAGGTCAATCTATTTTGTATGATTATGGATATCTTCCTCGATGCTTTGCAATGTTCTGGGACCTGATGGAACCAGCCTGATGTCATCTGTAAACAAAAGCCTTTGTAGGACTTATGCTCCATAGAAACCCTTCTTCAACTTGAATGTTATGCTACATTTCCATTACAACAATAAAAAATATTTTTGGTGAGTTTTTATAATACCATGTTTTATTCCTCAGTTATTATTTATGACCAGGGAGTTAAACAAGGATATATTTGTTGTTACTTTATGAGCAATCTTTAATAATTATAAAAAATTGGAGATAATTCATTGGAAAAGAGACATTAAGGTATCATTTTGCTCTCATATACACATGCATATACATACGTACATATATCTAGATACATACAATAAACAAACAATGGCCACTGTGGGATATTGTGTTTTCTATGATGGTGAATAGGTCTACTATGGAATATTGCTTTCAAAAGTCTGCTCTTTACTATTATACCCATCAAAGAAGCTATCAATAAATGATTCTCATAAAAATTTTATATAAATGGGGAAGTAGGTATATAGGTCAGTAGAAGCTGATGTGCTTTCTGTCATCTTTTTGCAGTATTAATAAGGTCTGAGATATTTTCTGAGCTTTTGGCATCTTCCCTCTTTTAGTTGTGTTGTGAATCAACTCAATGTCCTCAAAATTATTTTTCCTCCAACACATATATGCTTTCTATACAGTATGTATATTCCCATTTGATTTTCTCAAGGGTGTTCTCTTTAAAACTAATATTACCTCTTTTATAAGCATATTTGGGTCTGTGATGTCCTAAGTTCAACTGTAGTAGCTCTATTATCCTTGATTTTGAAAAAAAAAGTGTTATGTAAGTCTTTGTATATCGTTTCCACTCATATTCTACTTTCCTACTTCCATTTATACACAGAAACAACAACAATAAAAGCAAAGCAAACCAAACAAACAAACAAAAAAAACTCCTTAGGATCATTTGTCTAATTTTTAGCCTTTTAAAAACTGGTTTTTGCCTTCAACTACATATTCTGTTTTGTTTTACAAAGTGATGCTTCTCCTTATTTTTCATTGTCTTTCTCTGCAAAATTTCACCAATGAGTTTTATTCTAAAATTGATGTTACCTTTGGCTACTATATCCTTGGCAAAGCATGCATTTTTGACTAAGACTTTTTTAGCTCTTTTGATCTTCTTGTTATGACCATTGATGTCTATTTGTTAAGCTTCTTTATGAAACTACTGAAGTCTTGGTCTTATAAACTATAAAGTGAAGCCTTAGAACATAAAAGTGTTTCTTTTATCTGCCTTTCATTTCCCATCATTAAAAACTTTTAAAATTGGAAAATATTGAGTTAAGTTGAATGTTATATATTTATCTTATTTATTTTCTTTCTATGTTCTAATTTTGATATTTTTTAAAATGACAAGTGGTCTGACTCTTACTGACAACTGACTCCATTATGATTCACACCTCAGTAACACTTTGCTTCTTCTTTGCAAAGATATAATAAATTTTATTTTTCTGATGTTATTTTCTGCTTGCAATTTCCAGCAGTTGTTCATTTAAAAATTATTTATTTACTTTCGTCCAGGCCCTTCTTTGTACAGGATATGATACCCAAATATGCAAAAGAGGCATGATGAAATACAGAATCTCATTGATTGATTGACCTTGTTCTTGAAGACCAAAAATGCCATATCAGCAAGGCAGTTACAGTTCAGGTTGAAGTATGGGGCATCTACACTGACTAAGTGGTCATAAGATGGTCACCATCTCATGTTGGATAAGAGAGAATGATCTGCAGGTACAAAAATAAGTTACGTGACTTTCCAAAGCATCAAGGTATCCCACCTATGTTGGGTTTGGACATGAAATTTAAGTAAAACAGGGTGGAGATATCTTTATCAGCATTATCGTGGTCTTGTAAGTGAGCCTCATAACTTGGTAAACAAGTAGTGAACGTTACATTAAGGTTTGAGGCCCACTATAAGAACCTATCTATTCTTATAACATTTATGTAAAATGCCAAACTGATTAACACTGATTGGAATAGAGTAGTGATACAAATTAATTATTTCATATATATACTCACATGTATGTATGTGTACATGTACATATTTGTATGTATATATGTACCTATGTATATATTAATGGAATACTTCATTTCTGTTTTTAAAGTGAATAGCATATCTCATGCAAGGAAAAGTACAGAAAACCTTTAACTTCTCAAGCACATTTGTTCAATGATGTCACTATTGAACAACAGGAAAGATATGGGAAAAATAAATGCTTAAACAATTTAAATTCTTATTAACACAAAATGTTCCCTCCAGTGGTGGAAATCACAACCCATTTCTGCTTATACACCCAATTTGACTCTTGTTTATGTCTTCCCATGACTTTGTCATATAAGATCCAGCCATCCTATTGAATTTCTTCTCTACTTTATTCCTATTGAATTTCTTCTCTCTTTATTCTGACATTATTGTTACATGCACATGAAGAACTGAAGCTGTCCACCTGCTACCTTTCATTATCACATGACCAGTCTATCTATTTATTTCAATGATTCATTTGTCTGATGACCTCTCCTGCTTTTGTTATACAAATTTCCTTATTTGTTATATGTTCACTCTCACCGAGTATCTCTCTATCATCTACTGTGAGAAATTCAAATTTGAATTATTTGGAGACCATCCTGTTCTATTTTTTTCCTTTTTGGAGGGGGGAACATAGGGCAATTGGGGTTAAGTGACTTGCCCAAGGTCAAATGGCTAGTTTTTGTGTTAAGTGTCTGAGGCCGGATTTGAACTCAGGTCCTCCTGACTCCAGGGCTGGTGTTCTATTCACTGTACCACCAAGCCGCCCCAATCATGTTCTATTTTTTTCAGATCCATCCAGACATTAAACAATACTGGGAGGGGAAAAAAGATTAAATTGATTATGTTTTAATGGAGAGAAAATGATTCATTACTGATGGAATCATTTGTGAATCAACTGTCTCTGTATAATCAGACTTCTGACTCGGAACAAAAATTAGTACAAAAGTAGAAGAAAAACATGAGAAAAATATGTCATGCAGTTTCTGTTCAAAAAAATTATTGGTAATTGAAAATAAGTAACAGAAAAAGTTATTTGGAAATAGACTACAATAATATTATAGGAAAGTTTAATACTACAAATTAATTGTTAAAAATAAAGAGACCAAAAGAGCCTTAAAAAAAGAAACTCTAGGCAACAGATATTTCACTTGGTTGGGAAGTGAAGAGAGATGGCAAGCAAAGGCAACACTGATTTGGGATATAAAACTATTTGCAAAATCCTTGAGACGGATAATGTAATTATAAGTTGTATCAGTTAATGAAACAGAGAGAAGCAGGGCATTGTAAAGTAAATAAAACCTTCTTAGTGGAACAACTAAACAAGTTCATCTCTAAATGTTTTTGTTGTTTTTTTTTTAATCAAAAAAGGAGAGGATTTAGGGTGGCCAGGTAGCACAGAGAGTAAGAGCACCGGCTCTGGTGTCAGGACGACCTGGGGATCGAATCTGGGCTCAGACACTTAGCTTCCACCCAGAAACACCTGGCTGTGTGACCTTGAGCAAGTTACTTAACCCTGATTGCTTAAAAAAGATTTAAATAAGAGAAATCAAGGAAAAATTAGGAAAAAAGTAAGAGTAATCCAAGAAAATTATGAAAAGAAAATCAACCAACTGGAAATGGAGACTCAAAAACTTAAAGAATAAAATAATTCCTAGGAAATTAGAAATGGGCAAAGTGAAACCTAATGATGTTCTATGGCACTAGAAATAATACAACGGAATCAAAAGGATGAAAAAAAAAATAGAAGACATCTCATCAGAAAAACAACTGACCTGGAGAACAAATTTAGTAGAAATAACATAAAAATATATGGACTACCTGAAAATTAATGATTAACAAGAAGAATCTTGATATGATAGTATAAGAAATCATCAGAGAATATTTCTCTGAAGTTCAAAAACAAGAAGGTAAAGGAGAAATAGAAAAAATTCACACATCACCACCTGAAAGAAATCCCAGGAGGAAAACTTACAGGAAAATCATAGTCAAGTTTCAAAGCTCTCAGGTTATGGAGAAAATATTGAAAGCAACAAGAAAATTTTTAAAAAATGATTATGGAGCTACAATAAGGATTACACAAGACCTTGCAGTTACTACATTGAAGGACCATAGGTCCTGGAATAGTATATTCCAAAGAGCAAAACAGTTGGGGCTATGACCAATGGTAACATCCAACAAAATTAAGTTATAATCTTGAATAACAAAAATGGAACATTTAATGAACAGAAAGATTTTCAGGTTTTTGTGACAAAAACCCCAGAATGTAAGGGAAAATTTGACCTGTAACATCCAGGAGAAATATAAGGTAAACATTAAAGATTGATTATAAGGGACCACAAATTACACGGTCAAATTGTTTACTTCATATATGTGAAAATGTTAGCAATATTCTCATGCTTGTCATCATTATTTGGGTAGTTTGAAAGAAAGGAATGGGTTGACTTGTGTATGATGGGGCAATTCTAAAAAAATAAACCTCAGTGTAGAGAAAGATAAAAAAGGAGTGAATATCTCATATTAATGAGGTATAACAGAAAAAAATTGATATAGAAGAAGCTAGTAGGAGGGAGAATGAGTAACGCTAGAACCTTATTCTCATCAGAAATGGGTTTAGGAGGGGACAACATATATATGTAGAAGGGTATAAAAATCTTCTAATTCAGAAAGAAAAAAGTGCAAGGGAATAGGGCGAGGGGGAGAGGATAAGAGAGGGACTCAGAGGGGTGGGTAGATTAAAGAATAAGAGTGCAAGGGGGCAGAGTCAAGATGGCATAGTACAAACAGGACTTCCGCATGACTCATGCTTCCACCTTCTCCAATTCATGTAAAAATCACACTAAGCAAACTTTGGAGCTACAGAACCCCAAAAAATGACACAGAGGAGGTAACCTCTCACTGAGGACAGTTCAGCAGGCTGTCAGGAAGGGGACAGAGCAGCACTCTGGGAGCTGAGCCCAGGCCCAAATGAGCAGGAGGTTTTAGCCTCAGGGCAGCCTGACCAGCCACCAGCTGGAGGGCTTCAGATCACCAGCAGCTGTGGCAGCTTCCAGAATTATCAACCCATAAATGCTAAGGACAAAGTGAAAGGTCAGTGCAGTGTGGACTTTGGGACCTGGGATGTCGGGATTGAAGTCTGGCCTTTGTCCCTGGGGTGAGAAGTGGCTGAGGCATGGTAGACATCCACCCACTGCCATGTGACTATTTCAGAGTTCTGGGACTGCAAATTGTAGGGCGGCCAAACATAGAGTCTGAGAGGTAATTTCACTTGCTGGGGTGGAAGTTCTGGGGTGTGTACCCAGTGTGCCAGAGCATGTGGAGGTTTCAGAGAGGGCAGCCAACTAATAGCTCCAGCACATGAGAAAACCCCAGCGATTGGGACAAATCTCCCCCCTCTGGTATCAGAGTTCTACTGTGGCAAAAATCCCAAAAGTCAAGTAATTGAATGGCAACATAAGCAAGCAAGGGAAGCAAGGCAAGCCCAGTGATCTGACTTTGGATTCCTCTTTTGGAGAAAAGGATCAAAGCATGGAACAGGAGCAAGACAGTGAAGTCAGAACTTCTGCACCAAAAGCTTCCAACAAAAGAATAAGCTGCTTACAGGCCATAGAAGAGCTTAAGAAGGATTTTGAAAACCAAATAAGAGAAGTAGAGGAAAAATAAGGGAGAGAAATTAGAATGATGCAAGAAAATTATGAAATAAGAGTCAACAACCTGATTGAAGAAAATAACACCTTAAAAATAGACTAAAAAATAGCAAAAGAGGCTCAAAAAGCCAACAAGGAGATGAATACTTTCAAAAGACGAATTTGCTAGATTGAAAAAAAATCTCAACAGCTCTCTAAAGAGGATCATTCCTTCAGAATTAGATTGGAGCAAATGGAAGCTAGTGGCTTTATGAGAAATCAAGATACTATTAAACAGATCCAAAAAAATGAAAAAATACACAGCAATGTAAAATATCTTATTGGAAACACCACTGACATGGAAAGTAGATCCAGGAGAGATAATTTTAAAATTATTGTACTAGCTGAAAGCCATGATCAAAAAAAAGAATATAGAAATCATCCTTCAAGAAATTCTCAAGGAAAATTGCTCTGATTTTTAGAACCAAAGGACAAAATAGAGGTTGAAAGAATCCACCAATCACCTCCTGAAAAAGATCACAAAAAGAAAACTCCCAGGAATATTATAACAGGGTTCCAGAATTCCCAGATCAAGGAGAAAACATTACAAGCATCCATGAAGAAACAATTTGAAAACTGTGGAAACACAATCAGGATCACCCAGGATCTGGTAGCTTCTACACTGAGGGATTGAAGGGCTTGGAGTATGATATTCCTGAGGTCAAAGGAGCTGGGATTAAAACCAAGAATCACCTACCCAGCAAAACAGAGTATAATGTTTCAGGGAAAAAATATGGTTATTCAATGGAATAGAGGACTTTCAAGCATTCTTGATGAAATAACCAGAGTTGAATAAAAAATTTGACATTCAGATACAAGAAGCAAGATAAGCATGAGAAAGTAAATAGGGAAAAGAAATCATAAGGAACTTATCAAAGTTGAACTACTAACATTCCTACATGGAAAAATGATAATTGAAACTTATGAAACTTTTCTCAGTATAAAAATAGTTGAAAGGAATAAAAATGTATACATATATGTGTGTGTGTGTATACATACATGCATATATATGTCTACATAAGAGGGTATATGCATACATATGTGAGTGTGTGTATATATGTGTATAGGTATATATAGACAGAGGGCACAGGACCAATTGAATAGGAAGGGACAATACTTAAAACATGAAAATAAGAGATGAGAGAGGAATATAATGAGAGGAGATCGGGAGAGATAGAATGGGGTAAATTATCTCATATAGAAGAGGCAAGGGAAAACTGTTACAATGGAGGGGAAGATCAGGAAGGTAAAAGGGAATGAGTCAACCTTATTCTCATTGAATTGGACTTAGGTAGGGAATGACATACACACTAAATAGGGTATCTCACCCTACAGGAGAGTAAGGGGAAAGGGAATGAGAGGGAGGATGATGGAAGGGAGGGCAGGGGAAGGGGGAGGGAAGTTGGAAGCACCCACTTTTGAAAAGGGAAAGGATCAAAGTAGAGAATAGAACTAGTGTGTTGTGGGATAGAATGTAGGCAAATATAGTGAGTGTTTCACAATATATCCACTATGGAAATGTTTTGCATAGCTACACATGTACAACCTATATTGAATTGCTTATCTTCCTAGTAAGGGTGGGTGATAAAGGAGGTAGGGAAAGAATCTGGAATTCAAATGTTTAAAATATATGTATATTATTATTATTATTTTACATGTTACTGGCAAATAAGATATACAGGCACTGGGGCATAGAAATCCACCATCCCTTACTGGACAGTTGGAGGGCAGATGGGGAAGATATGGGAGAGAGCAGATTGGGGGAGGGGACATTCAGTGTGATTGCTGTTTTGGGGTGGTGGGTAGGGGAAAAATGGGGAGAAAATTTGTAACTCATAATCTTGTGGAAATGAATGACATAAACTAAAAAGAAATTGTTTTTAAAGAATAAGAGTGCAAAGTAGAGGGTAAAAGTAAAGCAGAGGAGTGAGAAGGGATAGGGTAAATAGGGTGAGAAAGATAGTGAGGAAAAATAGGAAAGAGGAAAATACACAGCAAGTAATTAAAGCTTAGAATGTGAATGGGATGAATTTACCCATAAAACAGAGACATAGCAGACTAAAATTCTAAATTCAACAATATATTGCCTTCAGGAAACATTATAAAAATGAGAGATACACACAAAGATAAAATGAAGGGCAGGAGCAGAGTTTATTAGGTAAAAAAAAAAGTAGTGGTAGTAATCTTGATCTCAGACATAGTTAATGTTATAATAGATTTAATCCAAAGAGAAAATAGAAAAAACTATACTATGTGTCAGCAATATTATTCATATTATTTTAGACCATTTGAAATAATTAGACTGGGTGAGGGGAACCTCTGACCTTAAGGTTGCACTTTCCCCACCCCTGAACTAGACAGTAGAAAATAGCTGAGGGTATATCTGAAAACAAACACAGGAAGTATATGAATATAAATATGAAATCCTCTTTATACAAATAAACTCAGATATAAATAATTGAAGTAAAATTTATTGTTCATGGGTAGGTAAAACCAATATAATTATTTAAATGACAACTTTACCTATTTATTCAAAGCCATCCCAATTAAATTGATAAAAAATTGTTTTACTGAGTTAGAAAAAAATCATAACAAAATTCATTTGGAAGAACAAAAGATCCAGAACTTCAAAGAAACTGGGGAAAAAAGATGTAAAAGAAGTAGATTCAGCAGTATCAGATCTTAAACTATATTATGAGGTAAGAGCATTGTTGAAGTATAAAAATAATAATTTTGATTTTTTTATTAAAATTTTCCTATATAAATAAAACCTATGTAGCCAAAAATAGGAAGAATACAGAAAAGTTGGGGGAAAACTTTCATAGACAATCTCACAGATATGATGTTATTGGGTTAGAATATTGCTATGGTATAGGAAATGATGAGATGGTTAATTTAGAATGACATGGAAAGTCTTAGACTTATGAAGAAAGATGCTATCTACCTTCAGAGAAACAGATGATAGGAAGAAATAGGTATAGTATGATTTTATATATGTGTGTGTATGAGTGTATATATGTGTATATTTATAGATATATATGTATATGTATATATTTGTGTGTGTGTGTGTGTGTGTGTGTGTGTGTGTGTATATATATATATATATATATATATATATATATATATATATCTCCATGCTTAATTGTAGCCTTCTTTAGGGTGGTGGAGTGAGGAAGGGGAAAAAATAAACTAATAAGTGCATAGCAGAGAACAAAAGAAAACCAACAAGGAGCAAAAAAAAAAAAAAAACCTGGCCAGCTTTGAAAACAACATATAGTATTTATTATATAGGTTTTCTTGAAATGGAAATTTATTGTTTTATTCTGGATCTTCTCTCATGGTCTCCTAGATATGTCTCAATTTGAAAAAAAATTCTCATTTCATATTTAAGTTTAAATTTTTTTTTAAATTACAAAATTTTTCAGAAAGAATCAATGAAGAAGACAAAAATTTAATGAAGAAAAATGGAAAAGATATGCAAATTTTATAACAAAATTTCACCATGACAGAAAAGGGGTCATAATACTTATGTTGTAATGTCCCAGTTCCTGTTTAGCTTACAGAGATGGTAGAAATGGTAGTAAAAAGAACAAAGATGGGACAGCTAGAAGGCACAATGAATAGAACACAGGCCCTGAAGTCAAAAGGACCTGAGTTCAAAACCCATCCTCAGACCCTTGACACTTAACTAGCTGTGTGACCTTGAACAAGTCACTTAACCCCTTCCCCCCTCCAAAACAAACAAAATCAATAAAAACACCAAAGAATAAGACAAGCTATAGAAATAGATCATATATAATTAATGGAGATTTGTGCTGTAGGTAACACAACTGTGAGGGCATTAAGGGATTAATTCATTGGATGTCTAATTTCCCAGCTATACAAATAATTCAAATATGAAATCATTTTTTGGTATTCTATGCTAACCATATAGTCCTACCCATAAATAAAAATAAGGTACTGCTTATGTTCATCCAAATTTGGAAACAGACAACATAGGAACTCCAAATTTTTTTTCATGCCTTATAAATGATAGGGCCTCATATTCCCTTTTCATGTTTAATCTCCTTTTGATGGACTTTGAAGACTCTAAGTTACTGAAATAATCATGTTTTCTGTAAATATTGCACAACACATTAATGAAAGGATAGTGTATGAGTACTAAGGAAGCAATGATAGCAAGCTGGCACCAGTTAATTAAGAGAAATCACATTTACAGGCAAGATGATGTAGTAGATAGAGAGGTAGTTTAGAGTCTGAAAGACCTAGGTTCAAGTCCTTCCTCTAACATATGCTGGATTTCAGACTCTGGGCTGTCACTGTACTTACTCCAGGCAACCTTTAAGAATATTACTAATCCAATCAATTTCTAAGATTATAAATTGTGGAGCAAATGCTGTTCTTCCTTGGTAGAGTGAGTTAACTCAACAAGAATTCCCTAACCAGGGCGGCTAGGTGGAGCAGTGAGTAAAGTGCTGGCCCAGCAGTCAGGAGGACCAGAGTTCGGTTCCGGCCTTAGACATAACACCCACACAAAAAAACTAGTCGTGTAACCTTGGGCAAGTTACTTAACCCTAATTGCCCTCCAAAAGGCAAAAAAAAAAAAAAAAAGAATTCCCTGACCCGTACAATCAGAGGTCCAGGCAAAATGAGAGAGAGAGGAAAGAACAAATTATACCAGACTAACTCCTTTTCCTTTATGGGTTAGAGTTTCTAGAGTGGTAGTTCAGGAAAATTAGAGTCGTGGACATAAGAGACACAGACATGGTATGATTTGGTTTCTGGGAGGCATTTTATAAATTGTCTTATGCTATTCTTGTGGACTAGATGGAGAGATGTGAAATGACTTCTAGTACTTATAGGTCAATTTGCAATTGCTTAAATGACTGGACTGAATAGTGATAAATTCAGATCTGGAGGAAAGACTCTGGTGGCATACCATCACATTATTTCCTTGTTTCTATTTCATTTTTCCCCAAATAACTTGTAGAAAGACACAGATGGCATACTTATCAAGTTTATAGATAACATGAACCTGTGAGGCATTGCTAATACATTGTATAAAAGAATCGGGATCTAAAAATATCTTAAAAGCCTAGAACAGCCTAGAACAAGAAGCCTACCTTAGGGGAAAAATGTAAAGTTTTATACTTCTTAGGTTTTTTTTAATATTTTAGTTTTTTATATTTATTTATATATTTATAATATATTAGCTTTTATATAAACTATATGCTTTATAGTTTTTTTAAGTCAAGTGTACAAAATTAAGCTTTAGAAATGAGTTCATGTGAAAAAAAAACACAAAGTATTTAGTTAACTGAAGATGAGTCAACTCAATGTATCTAAGGATGTTAATAGAAGGAATATAAAGTTATTAACTAGAATATTAGCTAGGAAGCTATATAGATTATTAACTATTATTAGTTAAATAAAATTATTAGCTATTATGAACTATAGAAAAAATTAAATCCAAGGGAATTTAGTTAACTCAGTATAGATTAACAGTGTTATAGCCAAATAAGCTAACATGAACTTGGGCTACATTAATAGAACCATAATGTACTAAGTGAGGGAAGCAATAGTCCTATGGTATTCTTTCCTGGTCAGACCATATGTCACATAGCTCTGAGTGTTCTATTTCAGGAAAGACATTGACATGATAGCACATATCCAAAGGAAGGTGACTAGGGGCTTGGTTTCAGCCTGAGGAAAAGACTTAGAAGAGATATGACAGCTGCCTTCAAATACTTGAAGGATTACCAGATACTAGAGGAATTACACTTACTTTTCTTGAATCCTGAAGGGAAGCATCATGAGCACTGAATGAAAGTTACAGGGAGACAAATTTAAGGAAAAATTTCCTAAAAATGAGATGTGTCAAAAAGTCAAATGTGCTGCTTAGTGTGACTATGAGATCGCTGTTACTGACAACACCATCCTCCTTGTCTCTCAATCTCACAATCTACGTGTTGTCCTTGATTCCTCACTTGCTGAGGCCTATCGATTTCATTTTAACAATATCTCTCTAACATGCTTCCATCTCTTCTCTGACACTACCACTGCTCTGGTGAATTCCCTTATCACCTCACACCTGTACTATTGCAGTAGCCTGATGGTGGGTTTGCCTGCCTCTAGTCTCTTCCCACTGCATTCCATCTCCATTCAGTCACCAAAGTGATTTCCCTAAAGTTCAGGTTGTACCATATTACTCCCCTACTCAATAAACTCCAGTGTTTCCCTATCACTTCCAAGATCAAATATAAAATCCTCTGTGTGGCATTCAAAACCCTTCATAAATGAGCCCCCTACTACCTCTCTTATCTTCTTATGCCTTACCCTCTGACACATACTTATAGATCCATGACCTCGGCTTTTGTTGTTCCACGAAATAATTCTCAGTTCTTGGTCTTTTCTCTGTCTGTCCCCCATACCTTGAATGCGCTGCCTATGTACCTCCCTCATTTCCTCGAAGTCTCCACTAAAATATCACCTTCTACATAAAGTCTTTCCCAGCCACTCTTAATTGTAGTTCCTTCCCTCTGTTAATGATTTCATATTTATCTTCTATATGACATGTTTGCACATATCTGTTTGTTGTATCCTTCATTAGATCATGAGTTCCTTGAGGGTAGGGAATGCATTTTGCCTCTTTTTGTATCTCTGGTGTTTAAACAATGCTTGATTCATTGTAGGAACTTATTAAATACTTATGGATTATTGTTACTAGAGGTATTTAAATAGAAGCTGGATGGTTACTTTATTGGAGTTGTTGTAGCAGGGACTAGTTAACTTTTATGGTTAATTCCAAGTGAAAGAATTTATAATTTTATCATTTTATAACTGGGAAGAATGTAGTCATAGGAACTGAAATTAGATACTGATAGAATGTGGAAAAATATCATACTATATCAATAAATGTCAGAAGCATGAACAGCTTCACTAAGTTAAAGTACAACTAGTTAGATAATTAAAGCTTTCAGAAGTATCTAATTTATTAGTGGTTCAAATCACGAAGCAGTAAGAATAGCCAACCACATTACCAAATTAAGGGAGAATATAGAGAGAGGAAGACACATTTTTAAAAAGGTGGTAGAGGAGATAAAAAGTTTAGATAGACAGGCATTCTACCCTCTTACAATCTAATATGTATATAAGGATAGAATATGTACAAAAATAAATATTATATAGAGCTGTAACTGAGGTGAAATGATATGGTCTTTTCTCTAGAGTGCCAATATGGGGAGATAATACTTCTTAGTTGTGATACACTATGTAGGGATTAGAAAACTAAGATCAAATCTAGCCTACAACCTGTGTATGGGCTGTGATCTAAGAGTTGTTTTTTACATATTTCAATGGTTACAAAAGTCAAAAGAAAGATAGTATTGGATGTGTAAATAAATTTTTATTGAAACACAGCAGCACTCATTCCTTTACATATTATCCATGGCTGACTTTGTTTTACAATAGAAAGTTCAGTAGTTGCAACAGAGACCATATGTGATTCTTTCATCACTTAATGCTGCTGCTCAGCACACTACAAATCACAGTGACATAGTAATAACTCAACATCATTTCAAGTGCCATGTGCATCAATATAGTGCTACAATTTTTTTTATTGCCAGTGCATATTCATCTGTCAAAACAAGAGAGAAAGGTGAACTTTGAATGGTATAGTTTTAAGGTACAGTAGAGGTAGATTACTTTGTAATTGGATTAGATGGCAAAGCATTGTATTTATTATGCAATTACACTAAAGTTCTATACAACACACAATCAACAACTGTGTCCAGTATATCAACATTACTAGACAAAACACTCGTCAAAATATTCTCCACTCAGAAAAGCAATGGTCAGAAGAAGTAGAAAACATAAACTAGAGTATCTTATTATATTAAAATTTCTTGACAAAATCAAAAAAAAATTAAAATGACTGCAAACAAAGCAACTTTCAAAGTGGCTCATTTGTGAGTCAAACAAGGAAAGACATTTACCAATGGTGAGTTAATGAAATCATAAATCATATTTGATTGTAGTTGGTAAACAAATATGTCCAGAGAAAATAATCATATTTAAGAAATTAATCTTTGGGATAAATTAAATCATATGCTTTGGGGTTGATATCAGTATTTGGCACTATGTGTCTGAAAAGACATTTTCAAAGATGAAGTATGAAAAATTGCATTAAATATCATCATTAACAGATAAACAATTTATAGTAAATTTTTCTGAAAACTAACTTTGAATACCAATTAAGCAAAATGTTATTACCCCTCCCCCCAAATTTTGTTCTTCTCATTGATAGACCTGTATTGCCAAAAAAAAGTACTCAGTTATTATCATTATATTTTGAATTTCATCAATAAAATTGTGGAAATTTGCTTTCTCTCACATAAATGCCTAAATAACATCCTCAATTTTGTCTCTTGGTCCACAAAGACTAAAACAGTTACTATCTAGTCCTTTACAAAAATTTTTTTTTGCAGACCTCTGTTATATACCTCTAGTCTGCTCTCCCATAATTCTAGCAAAATAAACTATGTGGTATCACATCTGAGGTTCTGGCCTCTTTCTTAGGGTCACCTATGCCCACTATCATCTATTCTCCTTTTTTCCTCCCCTTTTCTACTCTCTTCCTCAGTCATTTGTTATGGTTCATAGTCTAAGTTGGCACTCTCTGTTCTACAGATTGGTTTCTCTCCTTACACAATTTTCCTCCACCCTGAACCCCCTATCCTCTGTGACTCTAACCCAAATTTGTCTTAGGTATTATTAGGATTCTGCAAGTATAGTCAAAGCTCAAAGATGCAATACTTTCAGGATATCAGAAACCCTTGATACTGCAATCAATCATATTTTAATGAATGGGTTTTTCCCTCTTTTCAAGTTAGTAAAGACATCATCCAGGGGCAGAGCCAAGATGGTGGAGTAAAAGCACAAACTTGGCATGGGCTCTGGCTCCAACAACTTACAATACCTGTAGAAAAAGACTCTAAACAAGTTTTAAAGCTACAGAACCACAAAGTGACAGAGAGAAACAAGAAGGATTTTGAAAATCAAGTAAGAGAAGTAGAGGAAAAATTGGGAAGAGAAATGAGAATGATGCAAGAAAATCATGAAAAGTGAGTCAACAGCCTGCTAAAGGAGACCCCCAAAATATGGAAGAAAATAACACCTTAAAAAATAGACTAACTCAAATGGCAAAAGAGGCCCACAAAGTCAATGAGGAGAAGAATGACTTAAAAAGTTGAATTTGCCAGATGGAAAAGGAATTTCAAAAACTCACTGAAGAGAATAATTCCTTCAAAATTAGATTGGAGCAAATGGAAGCTAATGACTTTTTGAGAAATCAAGATACTATAAAACAGATCCAACCAAATGAAAAAACAAAGAAAGCAATATGAAATATCTCATTGGAGAAACCACTGATCTAGAAAATAGATCCAGGAGAGATCATTTTAAAATTATTGGACTACCTGAAAGACACAATAAAAAAAAGACCCTAGGTGCCATCTTTCAAGAAATTGTCAAGAAAAATTGCCTGATATTCTAAAACCAGAGGGAAAAAGATAATGTGAAAGAATTCACTGATTGCCTCTTGAAAAAGATCTCAAAAAGAAAATTCCTAGGAATATTATAGCCAAATTTCAGAGTCCTAGGTCAAGGAGAAAATACTGCAAGCAGTCAGGAAGAAACAATTTGAGTACTGTGGAAACACAATCAGGATAATGCAAGACCTAGCAGCCTCTAGTTAAGGGATAGAAGGGCTTGGAATATGACATTCCATGTGTCAAAGGAGCTAGGACTAAAACCAAGAATCACCTACTGAGCAAAACCTAGTATAATGATTTAGGGGAAAATATGGCTATTCAATAAAATAGAGGATTTTCAAGCATTCTTAATGAAAAAACCTGTACAGACCTGTACAGAAAATTTGACTTTCAAATACAAGAAGCAAGAGAAGCATGAGAAGGTAAATAGGAAAAAGAAATCGTAAGGAACTTATTAAAGTTGAACTATTTACATTCCTACATGGAAAAACAATAATTGTAACTCATAAGACTTTTCTCAGCATGAGGATAGTTGAAGGGAATATATATATATATATATA
>NW_027186540.1:13841154-13998233 GCF_028583685.1 Petaurus breviceps papuanus
TATATATATATATATATATATATATATATATATATATAATGTATGTATATATACACATGTATATATGTATAGGAGGGTGTGTTTATAAATATATATATGTATATATGAGTATGGGCATATGTATATACATGTTTACATGGACAGAGGGCACAAGATGAATATGAAGGGATATCTAAAAAATAAAATTAAGAGGTGAGAAAGGAATATAATGGGAGAAAGAGAAAGGGAGAGATAGATTAGGGTAAATTAACACATATAAAAGAGGCAAGAGAACACTGTTGCAAGGGAGGGGAAGAGCAGGAACTTGAAAGGGAATGGGTCAATCTTACTCTTATTGAATGTAGCTTAAGGAGGGAATAACATACACATTCAATTGGGTATCTTACCCTACAGGAAAGCAGGGGGGAAGGGAATAAGAGGAGGGTATGATAGAAGGGAGGGCAGTTTGGGGGAGGGGGTAGTTAAAAGCAAACACTTTTGAAAAAGGACAGGGTCAAAGTAGAAAATAGAATAAGTGGGCGGCGCGATAGGATGGAGGGAAATATAGTTATTTTTTTTACAATATAACTTCTATGGAAATGTTTACTATAATTGCACATGTACAACCTATGTTGAATTGCTTGTCTTCCCAGTGGGAAAGGTGAAGAGGAAAGAAGGAAAAGACTCTGGAACTCAAAATTTCAAAAAAAAATGTTTGTTTTTTTTTTTACATGCAACTGGGAGATAAAATATACAGGCACTGGGGTACAGAAATCCATCTTGTCCTACTAGAAAATTAGGGGAGTATGGGGGAGGATATAAGAGAAAACAGATTGGGGGAAGGGGTATTCATCAGGCTCACTATTTGGAGGTGGGGGGGGACGACAGGGAGAAAAATTTGTAACTCAAAATCTTGTGGAAATTAATGCTGAAAACTAAAAATAAATAAATTGGAAAAAATTTAAAAACAAAAAAACAAACAAAAAAGACATCATTCATAGTTATACATTAATATGACTAAGTTTCATCACACACCTTCCTGACTTCCCTAATTCTGTTGAAGGCACCAGCGTTAATCACCCAGGTTTGCAGCCAGGAAGTCATCCTAGATATTTCTCTCTCATATTACCATATCCAGTAAGTTATTTGCCCTTCTCCCTCCTCAGCATCTCTCTCATCTGTGATAACTCTGTATTCACGCAGTTAACCCTCTGGGTCAGGCCCTCATCACCTCTCACGAAGATTATTTTAATAGTTTCTTAATTATTCTCTCTTTCCAGTCCAGCCTCTAAACAGCTACCATATTGGTAGTTCTAAAGAACAGGTCTAACTACATCATTCTCAATACTCTCCAGAGGCTCCCTATCCCTTTTAGAATCAAGCGGAAACTCATTTAACGCTTCCCCTCATGATCTGAGTCTAGCCTACCTCTCAAGACTGATTGCCTATTTCTCTCCTCTATGCTCTCTTTGCTTCAACCAAACTGTTATATGTGCTATTCTTCACATTTCATTCCACCTTCTACATATATAAAATGTTTCCCATACTTGTATTACTTTCTATCTTCACCTTGGGTTCTTGGTACCCAAGTTAAACCTCCTTTAAGGGAACTATCTGATTTCCTACTTATTAGTGCCTCCTCCCAATAACTTTGATTTCTTTGAATTAGTTTTATGTGTATCCTGTACCTTATTTTCTTAATAATTTCATATTCCCTCCCAGCAGAATGTAAGTTCTTAGAATACATATATTTTGTATTTATATTGCCAGTATCTAGCAGGGTCCCTGGAATGTAACATACTGAAAGTCTTTTTGATTGAAGGTGTCATTTTTTAGACTACCTTCACCCATTTTTAAAAATTTCATTTTCATTTAAAAAGGTTCATTGGCAGGAAATGCTAAAATAGTTAAGCTAGATTGATAAATTCTTTGCAATATTTGCAGATCTTCATATCTAGGTCATAGTATTTTATATCAGTGACTAGTCATCCTTGACATGCTAAGATCCACAAAGGAATGCTAGGACAAAAGAACACAGGCATCAGTGTGACAGCATCAGTGTAACTTGAGGTTACGACTTGACTTCTCTTTCCATTTTCAAGAACACGAAAGAAGGGTGAAATTGTCTATGAGAACTTCTAGGGCGAGTATAAAGAGACTTTATTTTAAAAAGTGAAGATAAAAAGACATGACATTTAGTAATAAATATTACTATTAGGGGAAAACATTTTTTCAGTACATTACATTTTTTCAACATATTTAGGTGAAGCTAGAAAAAGAGTGACACCATCATTTTCATTAGTATATTAAATGTAACATCCATTAGTTAAATAGCACCTGAAGGACAGGATCTCTCAGATCCCTGTTGTCTAGCAGCTACCACACCAAAGTGCATAATTAGACACTTAGCAAATGTTTTCTGGTGATGTTGGTGAGTATATTTGATTCATTGAGCACTGAAGGACACAAAAATTGCATCTTGAAATTATCTACATTTGCACAACCTCTTTATTTGGACTAAATTGAATAGCCACAAAAGAACTTAACAGAAGCAAAAATACAATGACATGACCTTTCTGGGTATCAACTTCCTCACTGTAAGTGAGGGTGTTGGACTTAATTATATTAGATCCTTTCCAGCTTTACATTCTATGTGTTAAATTTCATAGACATCATATGACTTCAACTTACTTAATGGAGTTGTTCACAATTGATATAAATGAAATAAATGGCTGTTATCCAGTAATGTTTCCACTTCTGGGTCTCAGCTTCCTCAGGTGTAAAACAAAGCAGCTGAATTAGCAGGGACTCTGATGTCCCTTATGCTTCTAGTGTTATGATACTACTACTCAATGTGCTGTGGAAGAAAGAGTGCTCGAACTTGAGTTAGGTAAAACCCAGCTTCTAATTTTACCTCCAATCTTATAATATGAGAGACCTTAGAT
The DNA here is from genome assembly GCF_028583685.1 of Petaurus breviceps papuanus. Classification (NCBI taxonomy): domain Eukaryota; kingdom Metazoa; phylum Chordata; class Mammalia; order Diprotodontia; family Petauridae; genus Petaurus; species Petaurus breviceps. The sequence continues at coordinate 13,844,079 of NW_027186540.1, forward strand.
GAGTCACTGAATCTTGCTTAGTTTCAATGTCCTCATCGGTAATATAATATTAAGAATACTTGCATCACTTACCTCCCAAGGTTGTTGTGAAGTTCAAATGAGATAATGTGTGTAAATAATAAAGCATTGTACAAAAGTTAGTTATTGTAATTTCTGTCATCTCTCAATCCAAAATGATCCTTAGCTACAGGAACTTGTTGAAATTGAAGCATAAAATGTTAAGACCCTCAATTCTGATATCTAGTCTGTGCCACTATTTTGAAAGATGTTAAATATGGGGGGAGGGGAGCCAAGATGGTGGAGGAAAATCAGAAGCTTGTCCCCAATTACCTCAAATACTAGTAAAAAATGACTCTACACAAATTTTAGAGATACAGAGCCCACAAAAGGACAGAATGAGATACATCTCCAGCTGAGGACAGCCTGGCAAATGAACAGGAAGGGTCTATCACACCAAGCTAGGAGTAGAGTGGGGTACAGTGTGTGTCACGCTGGTGCAGAATAGCAGCACAGATTGGTCAGAGCAGAACTCAAGGGGACTGAATCTCTGGCAGCTGTGGAAGTTTCCAGACTTCTCAATCCATAAATGACAAAAAGAAAGTAAAAGTTCAGTGGGGGAAACTCTGTTCTAACTGGGTGAGAGAAGAGCACAATCCAGCTCTTGCCCCCAGGGTGGTGGAGGTGGCTGTGACTGCAGCTGCTGCTGCAGTTGCTGCTTCCAAAGCTTGAGGTCCACAGATTTGGGGGAGACCAAGTGGTCAACCAGAGGGCAACTGCAAGAATCTCTTTGCTGGTATTGACAGAGGATTCTTTTACTTTGTCCTGCTTGGATCTGGGTTGAAGTCTTCGGTGGCAGGTCTGGGGTGAGGGGTGCTGGCACGGCAGAGCTTGTTGAAGCTGTGGAGAGGCAGTCCTCCTCACAGTTCTGAGGCAGGTGCCTAGAAGAAGCTCTGACAACAGCTGCACAAAACCCCAGACATTTGGGACAGATCACTCTTCACTCTGGAAGCAGAGTTCTACCATGGCAAAGAGCTCAAAAGTCAAGTAATTGACTAGCAAGATGAGAAAACAGAAGAAGCAAAATCAGGCTATAGAATCTTTTTTTTTTTTTTTTTTGGTGACAATGAGGAACAAAACATAGAACCAAAAGAAAATGACAAAGTTAAAACTCCTGCATCAAAAGCCTCCAAGAAAAATATGAATTGGTCACGGGCCATGGAGGAGCTCAAGAAGGATTTTTAAAATAAAGTAAGAGAAGTAGGGGAAAAATTGGGAAGAGAAATGAGAGTGCCGCAAGAAAATCATGAAAAATGTGTCAACAGCTTGCTAAAGGAGATCCAAAAACATACCAAAGAAAATAACATCTTAAAAATAGACTAAATGGCAAAAGAGGTCCAAAAAGTCAATGAGGAGAAGAGTACCTTAAAAAGAACTGGTCAGATGGAAAAGGAACTTTAAAAACTCACAGAAGAAAATAATTCCTTCAAAATTAGATTGGAGCAAATAGAAGATAATGACTTTATGAAAAATTAAGATAATATAAAACAGATCCAGAAGAATGAAAAAATAGAAGGCAATGTGAAATATCTCTTTGGAAAAAAACACTGATCTAGGAGAGATAATTTAAAAATTATTGGACTACCTGAAAGCCATGAGCAAAAATAAGACCCTAGACATCATTTTTCAAGAAATTATCAAGGAAAACTGCCCTGATATGCTAGAACCAGAGAACAAAATAGAAATTGAAAGAATTCACCAATAGCTTTTTGAAAAATATACCAAAAATTAAACTCCTAGGAATATTATAGCAAAATTCTAGAGGTCCCAGGTCAAGGAGAAAATATTACAAGCAGTTAGGAAGAAACAATTTGGAAATACAATAAGGATAACACAAGACCTAGAAGCTTCTGCATTAAGGGATCAAAGGTCTTAGCATATGATATTCCAGAGGTCAAAGGAGCTAGGGTTAAAACCAAGAATCACCTACCCAGCAAAACTGAATACAATACTTCAGGGGAAAATATGGATATTCAATGAAATAGAGGATTTTCAAGCATTCTTGATGAAAAGACCAGAGTGAATAGAAAATTTAGCTTTCAAATACAAGATGCAAGAGAAGAATGAAAAGTTAAACAAAAAAGAGAAATTATAAGATACTTAGTAAAGTTGAATTGTTTATATTCCTATAGAGAAAGACAATATTTGTAACTCATGAGACTTTTCGCAGTATGAAGATAGTGGAAGAGAATATGTATGTATGTATGTATGTATGTATATATATGCATATATATACACACACACACATATAGGATTTTATAGGTGGGTGTGTCTGTGTATGTATATGTGTGTATATGTGTACATATATACATAGACAGAGGACACAGAGTGAGTTGAATATGAAGGGATCATATCTAAAAAAATAAAATTAAGAGAGGAATAAGGAAAAAGGGAAGGATGGAATAGGGTAAATTATTTCACATAAAAGAGGCAAGAGAAAGCTATTATAATGCAAGGGAAGAGCAGGGAGGTGAAAGGGAATGAGTCAACCTTATTCTCACTGGATTTGGCTTAAGGCAAGAAGAGCATACATAATCAATTGGGTATCTTACCCTATAGAAAAGTAGGGTGGAAGGGGATAAGGTGGGGGGAGATAGAAGGGAGGACAGACTTGGGGAGGGGGTAGTCAGAAGCAAACACTTTTGAAAAGGGACAGGGTCAAAGAAGAAATTAGAAGAAATGAGGGGGTGGGATAGGATGGTGAAAAACATAGTCTTTCACAACATGACTACTATGGAAATGTTTTTCATTACTACATGTGTATAACCTATATCGAATTGCTTGTCTTCCCAGTGAGTGTGGGTGAGGAGGGAAGAAGGGAGAGAATCTGGAACTCCAAGTTTTAAAAACAAATGCTAAAAAAATATTATTCTTTCATGCAACTGGAAAATAAGATATACAGGCAATGGGGTATATAAATCCATCTTGCCCTTTAAAAAAGTAAGTGGCAAGGGGGTAAGGGAAGGGATAGCATATATGAGAGGGCTGATTTGGGGAAGAAGTAGACAATATGCTTGCCATCTTGTGGTGGGGGTAGGGGAGAGATGGGGAGAAAATTTGGAGCTCAAAATCTTGTGTAAATGAATGTTATAACTAAAAATAAATAAATAAATACAATTTTAAAATAATATTAAATATGGAGGAATAAGAGAATGAGTAAATTTTTTCCTGGTAAATTTAGGATCTGTATTCCCCTGAGGTAACTGGTAATACTCTAGAATGTGTTAAATCAGGGATAAGAATCATGTAACTGGACATTTACAAGATGTGACAAGTTGTCTATCACCTTATTTTAAAAATGAACTTTAACCAAAATACTGCTGACAAATTGTTTAAAGGACTGCTACCGCTATTAGGTGCTAACTCCATTATCTTTATTATAATTAAAATGTTTCTGAACTTTTTTTAACATTAGAAAGATACAAAAATCTAAAAAGACATAAGATGAGTTCGAGCAGATTATACAAACCAGGATGCAGAATACTGAATGCTTTTATATCTAATAAGAAGCAGAAACTACTAACCCAAACTTTCTGCAAACGCTGATTTAGAATGAGTCCATTAAAAGCATGAATGATTCAGATAAATATGCAAAACAAGTTATGATGTAAATACCATAAATATTGCCACCGAGATTGTTCATAAAAATGAAATTTTCTGAATTTAAAAAAATATTAAAATTTTTAGAATAATACCAAAACCCTTGGAAATAGCTAAAGGATTATCCTGAAAGAGTAAGAATATGGGACAAATGTACAAAATAAAGACAATGTTAAGTCCTATAAGGCATGAAAAATTATACTTGTGCATAAGAACCAAGTGGAGTAGTACCTGATCATTTTTCTGGAGTTTTCTGAAACACTTTATCCCTTAGCTAATTAATGTGAAGTGTTTTGCAGGTCTATAAGAGAGGCAGGGTGTCACTGGAGTGTGTGGAAAAGTGATTTGGTTCCCAGAACAGCCTGAGCTCTCAGCAGTTCTTCCTGCCTCTTTTGCTTTTAGATTGCTTACCCTATCCTGCAGAGCTTAATGCCACCTTTCCAAATGTCACCTTGCTTGCCACAGGACACCACACTGTTAAATTTGCATGTTATAGCTTGGTTCTTTCCTTAACAAGCTAGGTGATTTAAATGTCCACATTATGCAAAATTCAGGAGTTGTTTACAGGGGCAAAACTCAAAGTACACGTTCCTAATAGAAATAGAATATGATACTCACAAATATCTAAGTCTACATGTTTAGTATCAATGATTGTTTTCCTTAAGCTCAAAATGATAATGTTTTTCATATTTAAAGGCAACCCATTTGAATGTATTGCTTACCCTTGAAAGAATGAATGGGAGCTCTATATATTTGAGTCCTAAGTGACTGTTTACAAGGTAATTTATTTTTATTTTTCTCTATTTCCTTTCCCCCCAAATTGTACACTGCTCACATCCCCCATAAAGCAAAGGCCATAGATTGTTGTCATTTTGGATTTTTTCATTTTGATTACTGTCATTTCTGAGCAGCCCCACATGCCCAATTTGCCTATCTGCTGCTATTACATTCAAGCCTATGCAAATGTCTGAAACCCACCCTCAGGCTTCTGAACAATTCTCATTGTCCCATCTGACTATATACACAATCTAATAATAAGAGTAATCTTTCTAAGAACACCTGAAGTCCACCTTCTCTAATGTAGTATTGATGTCTTTGAGAGGTGATGATGCTTGAAGTCCATGTGAAGAAAATCTACAGTCACTTGAACACACAAGGCCCTATTCAAAATCTTTTCACTTTCTGAGAGGTTGCCAGAGACAGTTGTTAAATCCAGTTTTTTTATAGAGAACTCTGACATTAAGGGAGAGAGCAGATCATTAATCAAAAAGAGACAGGAAGAGAAAAGGAAAAATCATCTTTATAATGCAAACCAATTCAATGCAATGACCGCAGGGCTATGGATAGATTTCATGCTGACAAAAAGGTGATTGGACTTGGGGTAGAAAATAAGACACATTTCTGAGCATGTGGAAATTTGTTTTACTTGACTGTACATATTTGTTACAAAGATTTTCTTTTTCTTTTTTTTCATTCTCAGGTAATGACCATTTCATATGTTTTTATTTATCTCACAGCCACTGCCACAATGCCATTTACATTGAAAATATGAAAAGGAAAGCTAATTGAATAAGGATATAGGCCACATTTTAAAAATACTTTTAAGAAGCATCAATAGTTACTTCTTTGTTCTGTGTTTAGTCTAATTTTCTTGGATCACTGAACAGGGCATTTTACATTTAGAATAAAAAAATAAACTTATCAGGTAAATTGTTAAAAATATTTTTCTCTATATATGTAGAATTTAAATGACACATCTATGATCCTTGGCCATCCACCCCCCACCTTTTTCCACCATTATATTTAATTATGGGCATAAAATAAACTAAGCAATGGTTTTCAATGATTTAATGTCACTTTCTATGCCAGATATTCTATAAAATATTAATGGAAACATGCATAGTAATAGCTGTTAATATACTCTTTTGAAAGCATGGATTTTGGCAGGTAATTCTTTACACTTACAATTAAATGCAAAGTTTATTAAAAACAATATATTAATTTGTAGAGAACTAAAAATAGACAAGATCTACCAATATGTTGTTCATTTTTAAAGCAGTTTTTAAAAGTTATTTTTTCTAATTCAAGAGAAACAAGAACATTGGATTAAAAAATAAGAAAACTGGGTATATAAGTCACATAGAATCCAAGCAGACAATCTTAGAGTTAAGGTACCTCAGAGGCTATCAATGCCAACTCCTATGTAAGTAGAAACTCCCTCTACAACTTTAACTGTGACTTGGTCAAGTCATTGGATTTCCTTGTGTCTCTTTTTCTCATTATAATGCTGCTAACGTTGGTCAGGGGGACGAGAGGGTAGGATGAGAAAGGACAACTGCTTTATGGATTTTCCATGTTATAAAAGGAGCTACACTAAACATTCACTTGGACATAACTTTCACTTGCAGATTAATTTAAAGTCATTTTCTAGTAAACCAATTTTTACTCTTCATACCAAAATCTTTATTGAATGAATGGAAAATTTTCTCCATCTTATTTTCTCACTAATGTGAAGGAACATAATTTTAGCAGGAAGTAAAATTAAATCAATTTGCTTTTTAAAAGGAGGTAAAAACCATGATAACAAACATTATTATCTTTTGATAAAAACAAAATAGTCTACACTTGTAATTTCATCTATGTAGGTAACTCCCTAGTAAGAAAATTCTTTCTACTAATGCAGATTGGCAACTTATAGTCTTTGAGAGTTGCAAGTGTTCCTGAGAAGTTAAGCAGTTTGCTCGGGGTAACCCAGTGAATATGAATCAGAAATTGGGGGGTGGCTAGGTGGCACAGTGAATAGAGCACCAGCCCTGGAGTCAGGAGTCCTGAGTTCAAATCTGGCCTCAGACACTTAACCCCAGTTGCATTCCCAAAAAAAGCAAAAAAAAAAATAAAAACTAAAAAAAAAAAAAAGAATCAGAAATTGGACTAGAACTCTGATTCCAAGACAAGCTCTCTATCAATTATTTCCCCACTGTCTCTTAATCCTTTTTATTTTATTTTGCTTTGGGGAGGGCAATTGGGGTTAAGTGACTTGCCCAAGGTCACATGGCTATTTTTTTGTGTTAAGTGTCTGAGGCCGGATTTGAACTCAGGTCCCCCTGACTTTAGGGCCAGTGCTCTATTCACTGCACCACCTAGCTGCCCCTTAATCCTTTTTAAGTAATGAAAATCTTGAGAAATTATCTTTGCAGTCACAGAGAGGAATCTCTATTCTACCGATATATAAGGAAAGATCAGAAACAAAACAAGGCAACACCATCATCTTTAATGTTATCATTTTATAGAACTAATCTAAAGATACATGAGAATATTGAGTACACAAAGAAATATTATAGATTCATAAAATCAATGATTTCCAGATGCTTAGAATTGCAAAGAACCTTAGATATCATTCAACCAAAAAACCTCATTTAAAAGATAAAGAATCTGAGAATAAGTTAGATAAATTTTAGTATCCTTTTTCCAGGGAATGTAAATAAATGAGATACAGGCCCTAACTGAACTTCGTGTACTAAACAATATTAATTCCAAGGCCATTCCCAACATTGGTTAATATTGTGAAATAGGCAGTGTGTGTCTGGTCTTTTTGATCCACTTTTTCTATATTTTGTTCCTTTATAATACTCCCTTCCAATTTTTCCTGTTTATCCCCAGTGTTCTCCCTTATAACAACTTACTTGAAGGAAAGGATATTTATCAGAAATTTATACTTTTGTGTGTTCATTTGTCAGGCTTTGTGGATTTATAATTCAAATTCCATTTCCAACACTCAGGACTTTCCAGAGTCATCGCTAAACCTTTGTGAACTTTGAGAAAGTTTCTTAGATTAATCTTCTAACATATAGAAAGGGTGTTAACTCTACCAGAGGGCTTTGCATTTTAACATTTATTTCTAATGATGGTAAAAGACCTTGTTCCTGTTAAAACATTTTCAAGGGCCTGCCCAATGAGACCATTAACTGTGCCCCTGGAACTCATGGTCACCATCCCTTTTGGCAGTGTGTGGCAGAGTTTTGCTCATTCAAAGCCTCCTCTTCTCTTCTGTAGGAGTGTGTAAAAATGGCAATTGGCCTCAATAAATCCAATTTGCACATATTTAAAACTGACTTCCTACTAATAAGTATGGGTGAATCAAAGACACTTAAAATAATGCTAAAAGAGGGGAAATATAATAGCCTCTAGAAATATTTAGTGGATAGGCACTTTACTAAGGTGTCACTTTTTCTGTAGAACCTTTTTTTCAAAATTTGATCTCCATTTTCCTTTTGAAATGTACCTGAGTTTACTCACAAACAATTGGTTAGAGTTCCATGTTAAGTTGAACATGATGGTAAAGTTGTTCTTTTATTTAACATCTCTGACTTTTTGTTGTGTCAGGTAAGACAAGCCATATTGGAAGAAAAAAAATAGTGTTATGTGTGTAGACACACTTAGCTTTGATTCTATCCTAAAATAAGCCATAAGGCATAGAGATAGTGGGGTGTAGTAGGAAACAATGTTATAGGAATAATAGACAATGTAATAGGAAACAATGTTAGCCTAACAAGAAGCTGGAGACTTACAGTATTTTTGCTTAGCCATTAACCAGTTGGATGACTTTGAAGAAACTTGTTGTAGTCTTTTCACTCACTGATGGAGGAGATAGAGTTTTAGACAGAATCAGAAACACCTGAGAGACCAGGTCAGCAAGTTCTAATCTTAATAAGACACTTCCAGTCATGTGACCTTGGGTCTTTCACAGCCCCAGTTTCCTTATCTGACAAGTAGCATAATAATATTTATGGTACTTAATTCACTCCTTCTGAAAATAGAATTAAATGATGTAATGTAAAGTGGTTTTTTTTATCTTAAATCATTTCTATAAATGTCAGTTATTACTATTTTTAATTTTTCTGGGCTTCATTTTCCTTATCTAGGCAATGAAGCAAAAAGATTAGATTAGGGATCTGAAATCTATTTGCATCAGGAGGCTTTCTTTTTTATTTCCATTTTAAGTAATAATACCAATTGAACTTTTAAAAAACATAATTAACCAATTAATTTTTAGTTTTTAAAAATTGCTTTTATAAGATTTTTAGTTCTAAATTTCCCCCTCTACTTCCCTGTACCCAGTATGGCATTTAATCTGATATAGGCTGTACATATGTGATCATATTAAACATATTTCCACATTAGTAATGTTCAAAAGAAGAATCAGAACCAAAGGGAAAAACCATGAGAAAGAAAACACAAAAAACAACAACAAAAAGAAACTAGAATGCTTCAGTATGCATTCATAGTACTTTCTCTGGATGTGGATGGCATTTTCCATCATAAGTCTTTTGGAATTGTCTTAAATCATTGCATTGCTCAGAAAAGTTAATTCTAACAAAGTTGGTCATCACACAATGTTGCTGTTACTGTGTACAGTATTCTCCTGGTTCTGTTCAGTTCACCCAATTCAGGAAAGTCTTCCCAGGATTTTCTGAAGTCTACCGGCTCACCATTTCTTATGGAACAACCAATATATTCCATTATATTCATATACCACAACTTGTCCGGTCATTCCCCAATCAATTTCCAATTCTTGCTACCACAAAAAAAGCTCCTATAAATATTTTTGTACATGTGGGTCTTTTGGCTTAGGACTTTCTTCAGAGGGAAAAATTAGACCAGTATTTCTCAACTAGTCAACATTAGAGCAGGCAGAGCCAAGTTAGCAGAGTAGCAAGAAATAATTAAATCAGCTCTTTTCTGCCAAATACTTCCAAACAGATCTAGAAAACATGCTAGATCTAATCATGTTGGGAAATACAAGGAAAAAAAAAATCATAGTGAGTCATTGTTCCATCCCAGGTCAGCATAGAGAGACAGAATTGTTTGCTTACACTGGGGAGGGGATCTGGATAGGAATGGCTGCTTGTGGATCATTTTTTACTCAAAGAGAAGTTGTATATTGGGACAGAAGGTCTATCCCAAGACTCATATGTGGCCCTGTGACAGGAACATTTATCAACTGGCAGCTACCTTGCCCATTGGAGTAGACTGAACCCACAAATAATGTGTTTTAGGGGTTAGGTGTGATTACAGGTCCTAGGCAGTGTACTGAGGGAGGAGAACAATTAGAAGCAAGAAGCAGGAATCTCTAGGTGTGAAGTGGGATCTTCATTCCCCCTTCTGCCCAATCTGAAACCTTCAGAGGCATAACCAAGGCAAGAAAGCCAGACCAAAAGAAGGCTATAGTTCTGTCTCTCTGAACCAGCAGAGCTTCCCAGCTGACTGATAGCAGTAGCCTGTTGTTTCTTAGATTCAAACCCAAGTCAGGAATTTGCAGAGCTCAGACCAGGGGGCAGCAAACAGATTTTGTTCTGGATCAGACCACTTGGTGAGCGTTGAGAACTTTTAGGTGACTAGGCTGAAGTATCCCTGAGATTTCATAATACTGCAACATGCAATATCCTCACAAAAGCATCAGTAAGACTTATCCAGACTTTCTCTCCAGAAATGGAGAGCCCATTTATAACATACAGTCCAAAGTCAGGAAGTATATTAGAAGAACAGACAAAAAAAAGAATCCTACTATTAAAAAAACTATTATGGTGACAGAGATGCTTGAAATCCAAACCCAGAAGAAGAGAATTTGTTTAAAACATCAATGAAATTTCAAATCAAAATAAAATTTGGACACAAATTCAACTAGAGTTTCTAGAAGAGATGAACTAAGTGAAATGAGAGTGATAGAGGGGAAAAAATTGAGTAAGAAATAAGAACTATGAGAGGAAAAAATTTGGAAAAGAAATTAACAACTTGGTATAAAAGGTAAAAAAAAAAACTTGCTGAAGATATAAACTCCTTGAAAATTAGAATGGACAAGTAGATATCAATGACTGAGACAATGCAAAATATTAACACATCAAAAGACTGAAAAATATAGAAGATGTAAAATATCTCATAACAAAAACAACTGACTTGGAAAACTGATAAAGGAGAATTAAATTAAAGCTCTTGAACTGCCTGAATGTCAGGACTAAAAAAAAAAGGCTAGATATCATATTTCAAGAAACCTCAAAAGAAAAGAAAATGTCCAGATCTCTTTGAACCAGAGAACAAAGTAGAGATAGAATAGTTTACCTCCTTTAAAAAAGAAAAAAAGAAAACCCCTAGAAACATTGTAGCCAAAATTCAAATTCCTCTGTGAATCTTACTCTTTCTTTAGTCCCTGGCCTCTAGTTCCTACCCCGCCACCCCCACAGAATTGTCAAGGATGTTGGAGGTAAAGGTAAATAACTTAAATGTTTTCCTAATAGCAATAGGAAAAGGGACTAGACGTGCTCTGAAGGTCTATACTTTCTCTGCAACTGATAGTGCCCTGGGGGCACAGCTAAAATGACAGAGAAGAGGAAGCAATCCAATCTAACTCTGAACATTCCTCTCAAAACAACTTTAAAGTAATGCCTCAAATCAAATTCTGGAGCATCAGAGCCAATAAAAAGTCAGAGTGAGACATGTTTCCAGTCTTAGACAACTTAGCAGCTTTGGCAGATCTCAAGCCAGAAGCAGGAAGGGGTTCAGACAGCTAGTGAGGAGATTACAGAGGAACCTTTGCTGGCACTGAGTGTGGGATGTGGCATTGTTTGGCCACTCTACTGCCTATATTCAATTGTGGCCACTTCCAGGACAGAGTGGTTCATCACAAAACAACAGGGTCCGTGGTATGCCAAGGCATAGAGAATTACTAGCACTTGCAGCTTCAGGAGAACAGGGAATCAGGTAATCATCCCAGGGCTAACTGGAATGCTAGCATTTGTGGCTGCAGGAGAGTAAGAGTCTTTTTTGAATATAGACTAGAGCACAGATCAAGAGAGCAATGACCACACCTCTCCCTTTATCATACTACCTTGGAAACACTGAAAACTTGCGGACTACTAGAGCTAGCTCTGAAAACAATAGCACCAAAAAAGTCAGAAGTTTGGGACAGTGCCTCCCCACTCCCATATGAGCAGAGCCCAACTTTAACATAAAAATCAAAGTCAAGAAATATGTTGGGGGAAAATGAGCAAAAAAAAAAAAAAAAGAACTTAGCTATAAAAAAAAAAAGCTACTGTAGTTGCAAGGAAGACCAAGACAGAAACTCAGAAGAAGAAATGACACAAAAACAGCTACAAGCAAAACCTCAAAAAATATAGTGTGAATTGGATGCAAGTTCTATTGGAAAAAAAAAATGAGTAATGCAAGAAAATTATGAAAAAAAAGTTTGGTAAAAGAGGAACAAAAATTCACTGAAGAAAAGAACTATTAAAACAGAGAATGTCAAATAAAAAACAGGTACAAAATATCACTGAGGGGCAGCCAGGTGGCTCAGTGAGTAAGAGCACCGGCTCCAGTGTCAGGATGACCTAGGATCAAATCCGGGCTCTGATACTTAGCACCACACCCAGAAATAACTGGCCATGTAACCTTGAGCAAGTTACTTAACCATGATTGCTTAAAAAAAAAATATCACTGAAAGAAATAATTGGGACATCTAGTTGATACAGTGGATAGAGGACCAGTTGTGGAGTCAGAAAGACCTGAGTTCAATTCTGACTTCTGACACTTTCTAGCTGTGTGAACTTATGTGAGTCACTTAACCCTGATTTTCCCCTCCCCTATAAAAAAAAACAAATAAAATAATTCTATAAAAATTAGAATTAGGCAAGTGGAAGCTAATGATTTCATGAGACAGCCAGAAACAAAGTAGTCAAAAGAGTGAAAAATAGAAGAAAATGTGAAATACCTTATTGGAACAAAATAAACAAACAAGTGACCTGGAAAGCAGATTGTGGCAAGATAATTTAAGAATTATTGGACTTTCTAAAAGCCATGATAAAAAAAGATCCTAGACATCATATTTCAAGAAACTATCAAGAAAAATTACCCTAATATCCTAGCCCCAGAAAGTGAAATAGAAATGGAAAGATTCCACCAGCCCCTGAAAGAGATTTCAAAATGAAAATTTCTAAGAATGTTATTACAAATTCCAGAGCTCCCAGATCAAGGAGAAAACACTATAAGCATTGAGAAAGGAACAATTCAGATGTCATGGAGCTAGAGGGTTTAGAATATGATATTCTGGAAGACAAAGGAATTAGGATAACAACCAAGAATAACCTACCCAGTAAAACTGAAAATAATGCTTCAAGGGAAAATGGATATTTAATGAATAGAGGACTTTAAAGCATTCCTGATGAAAATACCAGAACTCAATAGAAAATATAATATTGAAACACAAGACTCAAGTAAAGAGAAAGAGAATGAAAGAGAAATCATAAGGGACTCAATAAGGCTAAATTGTTTATCTTTCTATATGGGAAGATGATGCATGTAACTCCCAAGAACTAAATCATTATTAGGGCAGTTAAAAGGACTATGCATAGACAGAAGGCATGAGAAAAAGTTGATTATGTTAGGATGATCACACACACACACAATGGTAAGTAAAAGGGTTACACTGGGAGAAAGGTAAAGGGAGAGGAATAATAGGAAAAATTGTTTCACATAAAAGAATTGTACAAAGAAAAAAGAGCTTTTACAGTGAAGAGAAAAATTGGAGGGGGGCAGGCAACACTTGAACCTCAGTCTCATCAGAATTCCTTCAAAGAAGGAAGAATATGCATGTAGGTGTGTGTATCTATGTCTATCTACACATATATAAAATACATATATACACACAAACTCAGTTGGGCATGAAAATTTGCCTTACCTAACAGGGAAGTAGGTGGTATAAGAGAAAATGGGGAGTGATAAAAACAGAGGATGGATTAAGGGAGGAAGTCATCAGAAGCAAAATGAACTTTTGAGGAGGGACAGGGTAAAACAAGAGAGAGAAGTATAAACAGAAGAGACTAGAATGGAGGGAAATACACAACTGGTAATCCTAAAGGGGAATGTGAATAGAAGGAATTCACCCATAAAATGGAAGAGAATGTATTTGAAACCAGAATCCAAAATTTTGTTGTTTGTAAGATACATGAAACAGAGAGACGCACACACGGAGTTAATATAAGGGACCAGAGCAGAATCTATTATGCTACCTTTGAAGTAAAAAAGCCAGGGGTAGAAATCAATATCTCAGACAAGGCAAAAGCAAAACTAGATCTAATTGAAAAGATAATCATGGAAGCTACATTTTGCTAAATGGTACCATAAACAACAAAATAATGTCAAAATATTTTACAGCAAGTTTCTCTGATAAAGGCCTCCTTTTTCACATATGTAGGCTACTAAATCAAATTTAGAAAAATAAATGCCATTTACCAAGTGATAAATGGTCAAAGGATATGAAAAGGTAATTTTCAGAAGAGGAAACTAATACTATCTACAGCCATAAAAATTCTCTAAATCACTATTAATTAAAGACAGGCAAATTAAAACTACTCTGTCACCTAAAATCTATCACAAATGACAAATGCTGAAGCAGATGTAGAAAAATTGGTACACCAATGAACAATTAGTACAGTTGTTAACTAGACCAACCATTGTGGAGAACAATTTGGAACTATGTCCATAGGCCTATAAAACTGTGCATACCCTTTGACCAAGCAATACCATTACTAAGTCTGAAGCCCAAAGAGATCAAAGAAAATGGCAGCTAGGTGGTGCAGTTAATTAGAGCACCAGCCCTGGAGTCAGGAGGACCTGAGTTCAAATCTGGTCTCAGACGCCTGACATACTAGCTGTGTGACCTTGGGCAAGTCACAACAATTGCCTTGCCTTCTCAATTCCAAAAAAAAAAATGCCAAAGGACCTATGATTATAAAGATTTTTTATAGCAGCTCTTTTTGTTGATGGTGAAGAATTAGGAATTGAGGGAATGTCCATCAATTGGGTAATGGCTTGACAAGTTGAGGTATATGATTATGATCGATTATTATTGTGCTATGAGAAATAATAAGGGGGATGATTTAAAAAAAACCTGGAAAAAAAAGATATGAACTGATGCAAAATGAAGTGAGCAGAACCAGGAGACTGTTACACATAATAACAGCAATATTGTAATGATGACCAATTGTGAAAGATTTATCTTCTCTGATCTAGATAATACTCCAAGGACTCATGATGAATTCCAAAGCACTCGTGATTTTCTATCTCTGGAAAGAGAACTTATGAACTCTGCAAATTGAAGTTTAATTTTCTCATTTTATTTTTCTTGCTTTTCTGTGGTTTTATACGATTTCATATGTACAATTGTTATCATATAGCTTGCCTTCTTCAGTGGGTGAGTGAGGGGTGAGAGACAGGGAGAAAATTTGGAACTCATTTAAAAAAAATGTTTAAAATAAATATTAAAAAAAATAGTTGCCACTAGAGCACTAAGAATCAAGTGACTTGCTCAAACTTAAATAGTCATCATGTTTCAGGGACAGGATTTAACCTAGGTCTTCCTTTTTTTATTAAGCTCTTAATTCATCATGTTATATTGCCTCTCTTTGTACTTTCCTGGTACAAAGCAGAAATTGGGTGAAAAAAGCATTTTTTTTAAAGTTGTAATGTAAATATACACAAAAATGTAGGATTTTAGTTCCTTGTGCATAGCTCACTTTTTAAAATTCACATCACTTAGCAGAATATTTGGAAAATATTATATGTTTAATAAATGCTTAATTATTATTACTATCATAATTATTATTATTTTGCTTTTTTGGAGGGGAGAGGGCAGGGCAATTGGGGTTAAGTGACTTGCCCAAAGTCACATGGCTAGTTTTTGTGTTAAGTGTCTGAGGCCAGATTTGTACTCAGGTCCTCCTGACTCCAGAGCCGGTGCTCTGTTTACTGCACCATCTAGCCACTCTTAATTAATTATTTTTTAATTTGCAATTTGATTTCAAAACCATTAGATTACCTCTGTAAAGACCTTTTCAATTGAGATCAATTGATTTAAATTGAGAAAGAAGTAACAGTTTTTATTCTCCATTGTTGAAAATTTAGACAGGGAAAAAACACATACTTCACAAAAATATATACAATATTGCCTAATTAAGTTTTTTTTTTGGGGGGGGGTTTAAAAAAACGTTTGGAATATCATTAGCTTGAATGATCTGAAGCAAAAAATGCAAAATCCTAGAACAGCAATTCAGATAAAAAATGTTAGAGTTTCATGGAAATGTAGTTATGTGCAAAAACAATAAACTGTAAATCTAAGGCTGTTAGAGTCATTTAGATTTTTATGGTTTTAAACTGTTTGTAATGGGCCTAACAGCCCATTAACAGTCATTCTGGTCTGGCAATATTCTTCAGCAAAAAACAGATAGCCTTCCTCTATTCAATAGCACCTACCTATTAGCAGGCTCAGTTGGCACAATCTGCCATAGACATCTGCTCCAAAGAAATATTGACAACTAAGTAGGAGAAAGACATTCAGAATTCAGTCTTCTCCTTTGAATACTTTCCCCAAGTACTGAAAAAATGATCATTGCTTTTATTTAAAAATGTCTCTGCACACAGAGAAATAAGCTGGGCTATTAATCTAACTGATAAATTTAAAAATTGATGCATTTATATATTGACTTAACAGATTAAAAAAAACTGAATTGACTAGTCACCTTAGTCAAAGAAATTAAGCTGCAGGTACAACCTAAATTTTATACTTATGCAAAATTTTGCATATATGAACATACAACTCAGAAGTGTGCACATGTACTATGTACATATATACAAAAATGAGGTACCTACCTCTCACCTTGGACAATTTCTTTCTCTTCCTTGAGCCTAAGCTTCTTCATTTGTAAAATGAAGGGATTAGGTTGGATCATTTTCAGGACTCCTTCTAGCTATAGATCTATGTCCTATGACTAGAGATGCATCATGGAATGGTAGAGTGAGAGAGATATTGGAGTCATGAATACTTGGGTTCAAGTTAGCTGAACAACCATGGGGAAATCATTTAATTTCTCAGGACCCCTCATATCTCTGTGGCTATAAATTTTATAAATGAGTTGCTAACAAGCATTGGTGGAAGGAACTGCCGTGCTGAGAATTTCCTACACCAATAAGATTTCAGATCCAGATGTTTAAAAAAATGTGTGTGGTATAGAGAAAAAACTGCTGGATTTGAAATTAGAGAGTCTGGGTTAAAATCCTGACTATTCTATTGACCATCTGTATATTTGAGGAAGTCAATTATTGTCTCTGGGCCTTAGTTTGTTCATCTCTAAATTGTCAGTTGGTAGGATTCCTTTCTATTTTAAACCTATAATCCTAAAAGTGTGCAAAACACCTAGCTAATCAATAAAGAAGTGTTCCTACAGCAGAAAAGACAAATTCACACATTTCATGAAAATTCTATTTACATCTCTGTGGTCAATTTCAATTATGTGTTTGTTTTAATTAATGTCTATTTTCTTCCTTAGCTATTAAGACCTAGTTGATTACTTTAAATTTCACATAATTAGCATTCCAAAGCAGGTTTTCATCTATTTAGACCCTGAATTTTGTACCATTTTCTAATTGTTTCATGCACAGTAATTCTTCTCTTGCCAAGAACATTGTAAACCCCTCGAGAATAAGGATCAAACCATATGCTTCATTCCTTTGAAGGAGCCCAGAAATGGCCACATGAATATGAGGCGACCTTTGAATGGAGACAGAATCTAAAGGATAGCCTTGAAGAGGAAGGGCATTATAAGCAGGAGTGACAGCCTGTGCAAAGACCTAGAGGTGGGAAATGGGATTTCACATATAGTGGAAAACCAATGGACAAATTTGGCTGGAACTTAGAGTATGTGAGGTAATGTAATGTGAATTACATTTGGAAAGATTGGTTGGACCAAGATTGTGGAGGGCTTTAAATGTCGAAGAAGAAATTGTATTTTATCTCAAGAGATTACTGAATTTTCCTGAGTAGGGGAGTATCATGTGCTAATTTCCTTCCTTTCTTTCATATGAAGAAAATTGTTTGTTTGTTTCCCATCTGAGATATTTTGCCTAGGGACTTATCTTTGGATTTTTTCTTTTTTTTAGCCATCACTAACACTCACACAGAGACTCCTGTTTACCAGTAACTTTGTCTGTCATGCATTCTCCTTCAACTGAAATGGGGTCCTGAAAACCTAGATGGAGTTATAAATGAACTCTCATTTTTCCTGCTTTCTGAAAAAAATGGTACTTTATATTATAAAGTGCCCATGAGCACTCTTCAAATTAAGGAAAAAATCCAAGTGCAATTAAAAAATCAATTTCAACCACCCTTTTAAGTAGATAGACATCATTTATATTGCATAAGTGATAAACATCCCTATTCTCCTACCCATTCCAACACACACAGATACCTTTTATAAAAGAACATTTCTGAAAACCAACTAATTTTTGCCCTTATTTCGCCAAATTATGGGATCATAAATGGTTGGAGTAAAATGTGCTTTCTATGGTAAACTAATGCAAGCATTCATTTAGTATTAGAAACTCTTCTGCCACATCTCTGAAAAGATGGGGGAGATATGACTAAATAGCGTTTTATTTATTTTTATTTATTTTTATTTTTTTGCCTTTTGGAGGGCATTTGGGGTTAAGTAACTTGCCCAAGGTTACACGGCTAGTTTTTTTGTGTGGGTGTTAAGTGTCTGAGGCCAGAACCGAACTTGGGTCCTCCTGACTCCGGGGCTGGTGCTTTACTCACTGTGCCACCTAGCTGCCCCAGTAAGTTTTATTTCTGATCTTTTGCCCAGATGATTCCAACTAATTCATTACCTTACCAGGTAAACTTTTCCATTAGTGGACACCTATAATTGTCATGCTGTCATGATCATCAGTGAAACATTTAACATCCCTGATCCTCAGTTTCTTCACCTATAAAATGGGGATAATAATAACCATAGCATTTACCTCAAAGAGCTACTGTGAGCCTCAGATAACATTATTAAAGTAAGGCATTACATGAATGTCAATTATTATTGTTATAAATAAATCCAGGCCTTCACAATGAATATATTTATAAAGTGGACAAAAGAAAACATTCTCATTTTATTCCAAAATGCTTAAAATTTTCCAATTGGAAAAATGATGTACTTTTTTAAGCAGAATAAATTCTGAGGAATTATTTGGGAAAAGTTGAGATAAATGTAACAAAACTCCTACAGCTAGGTCCTTTCACTTTGAAAGAAACCAAAAATAAATTGATTTTCAGAGACATCTTTGGGACTACTTGATTGAACTCTCTTAATTTTAGCTTTAATCATGGCTCATTTATATCCAACTGCTGGCACTCTTAGAAATATTTTACCTTTCTTCTTACAGCTTGATTAAGTATGTCTCATCATTCCTTTCTCTGAGGCTATGGGGAACAATAACATATACCATAGGGACAGTTCTTTATAAGTCAGGGGTTAGGATTGAAAACTGAGTCTTCTCCACCTTTGCTTTTAATCATTCTTTGAAATATTGTCTAATACTAAATAATGGATATGGCAACAGCAACTGAAAAAAAAAGATCATTTTTCCAACTAAAACAAATCCAGCATTTACAATTTAAATCAAATGTACCATGCAAGAAAAAAAAATTAGTCTTAAAAGGAAGTTTGTTCAGAGTATTTGAGGATGAGGTGATATTCTAGAAGTTAGGGGAAAGAGAGAATGATAAAATTTAGGTGATATAGCCTCTTGAGATTGTAAAAATGACTTAGACTTGGATATAGATAGAAGATGATGAATGATATTTACTCTTTAAATTATAACCAATACTTATTTTTGAGGGAATTAGCTTCATAGTTCCCCCTGCCCCAATCTTGGTTAACAGGAATCAATCAACATTGGTTTTTCAATGTTGTGTGTGAAGCACTATGCTAGCTGCTATATAAATAGGGATGTTTGTATTAGCATTTTCTATAATTCTGACTGGAAGTTAATATTTCTGAGAAGTGTCAGAATTTGGGATAGATTTGTACAAGTACAATGAAAAAATTATCTGGGTTTCAAGACCAGGCACTTACTGATCTTTTCATGCCTCTATGGAAAGTAAAATTGATAAGTGCATGGAAGAGGATATTCTCGTATGTATAACTTCTCTAATTTTTGTTTGCTCTTGGCTTGAATAAATTAGTTCATTTGATATTTTACTACATGTGATAGTCTTCATGTAAGTGGCATTTGGTGGAAAAGGAGCCAAACATTAAGAGATAGCTTGAGGCACTCCTGTTTCCTTAAGGGGTATTGGTCAGGATGGTGATATGAACTCAAAAATATTTTCCCTCAACTATCAATGTTTAAAGGGATTTGGGGGCCTCTAGAAATATCTAATCCTACCACCCTGTAAACTACAATTAGAAAAACCCACATAAACATACATAACCTATATGGACAATACACACACCTTATCTATGATATGCATAATCACAAAGCAATGAGAATGAATGTCTGCATTCATTATATAGACAATTTAGACATATGTTTTAATATGTATTGATATATATTAATATGTATTAATAAAGCTTGAGCCAGTGGGATATGTATACTGTCACTTCATTGGGTAACATTCTCATGGGCCCTTTCCCTTCCCCTCACAGAGAACACATAGAGATTTAAGGCTGTCAGGGAAAATATCAAAAGAAACAGTTTCTCCAGCATGTGCTGGCTACATCTGCCTACTCTATATGAAAGTTAATGATCCTAAGATCATAGGATCATGGATTGAATGTTGGAAGGATTATTAGAGACCAATGGCTCCACCCTCCTCATTTTAGAAATGAGGAAATTGAGAGAAGTTATGTGGCTTGTTCAGGGTCATCTAGATTCAAAGTGTCTGAGGAGAGAGTTCTAACACATCTTCTTAGCTCTCAGTCCAGCAATCTAACTACATTATGCATTGCTCTCTCCCTTGAATATGGGACTAGTCCTACCAAAGTCAGGAAAACGGAAATTGTCTCTTTGGGTGCCTTAAAGTATATGATATCTCCTTCCTTTAATGCCCACCAGAACAAATGAGATCATTAAATTATAAGGTTCTATGAAATGTGTTAATTGATCATTTCATTCATTTCTTCCCAGCCTCATTCTCATGGCAGCCATTGACAGATCAAAATACAACCCTGCTCATTCCTGCCTTCCATTTTCTTCTTCTCCATATTGATGAGGTTTGGAAATAAAATTTCTCACCTTCTGTTAAGCTATTAAGCAGGCATCTGTGACTCAGCAGCTGAGGGGCTAAATGACACAGCAAACTGCTGGAAGCCCAATCTGGCCTTCTCCACTGTTACACTTAATGTTTAATCCTAGGCCAATGATTCTATGACCAACCTGACCGTTGCTCTTCAGTCCACTGGCAAGCTTTAGCCCTGCTGAATCCCTGGCACCAGTCTCTAGGTAAGGGAGCCATAAAGAACCAAATCTTAGGAGATCATCACTGACTTTTTATTGCTTCTGATTTATAACTGGCTTTTTGTTGTTGATGTCATTGTTGTTGCTGTTGTTTTCAATTGTGACCTGTTCCATTATTGGCAGAGTTTGGACAAAAGGTAGTAAAAGAGCATTGATTAGATTTGCCCGGAATTAAACAATTAGTATCAAGGGACACTGAATCGGAACTGAAAAAAAAAAAAGCATACTTTAAGCCATGTTACTAATGCAGGTCGTTTTGATAAGTGGTGCCAGCATCTTGGAGGAGGAGGGTAGTGCTATAATGAAGAAAAGATGATTATTAGCTATTGCAGTTGTTTTGCTGCCTGGCCAAATCATAGTATCACAGATTTAGAAGCAGAAGGAATCTTGGAGGCCACAAATTCCAACTCCCTGATTTTACAGATGAGGAAACTGAGGCACAGAGAAATTAAGCGATATGTCTTAGTAAGCCAGAAGAAATAAAAACATCAGTTGTTCAAAGGGCAGATATAAGTGCAATTAAATCCAACAGGTTGAACTGAGTTAAACTCTGTATGGCATTACTACAAAAGAAGATAACAAAATCCACTGGGGTTGAGAATAAAGGAAGTCTCATCCAATATTATGTTAAACCTACCCAGGAGGGGAAAAAGTCAAGTTGTTTAATATCCAAGATATATCTCTTCAGGGTTGCTATTAGTTAGATGTATCAATCTATTATGACATCCTAAAAGAGCCCATCCTGTACCCTATTCTTAATAACTTAGTTTCTATTTTCTTACACCATGCTTAAACCCCTGCTAGGATCCCGTTTTATTCCTCTCAATCTTCCCAGATGCTGATGAGCAACCCCAAACCACAACTCCTGTGGCTGGATACCCAGCACATTCAACCAAATCTCTCCTATATTTCATACCTGCGTTGATTCTTTGCATATCACAGTTTTTCTTTTTCTTTTTACCAAATTTGACGAAGCATATGGCCTTGTGAGGTCTATCAATAGCTGATGTAAAGTAATGATAATTTCTACTTCTAGAAGAAACTAATTTGTAGGAGAAGGGCTTTGAGAAGTTATATGTCAGATCCCATTGAGGACAATTTTTGGAGTGTGGTGCCATTCTCATCTAGTCATTGTAATGGGTTTCTGGAAGGTAACAGCTAGTAGTTAGCAAGTTTTGAATGAAACCTGAAAAATGTCTTGGTTCCAGAACCCTTCAAAATGTTCCACCTATTAGCCAGTAGTTGATACAGGTGCATATCAATTTAAGGAACATATGTGGTTATTAAAAGTTGAAACTAAAAAAAAATCTAAGCAAATAATGCCTTGAAGCTTGTTATTTAAAGAAATTTTAGAAACAGTCTCTAATTCTTTTACTGGTTAATCCATCAATTACCAAGCATTTATTAAGCACCTGCTATGTAGTAGGCACTGTGATGGGCCCTGGAGATACAAAGACAAAACTGAAAGTTTCTGACCCCAGGGATCTTGTACTCTAAGACATGTACATGTTTAGTATGTACAAAAATATGAATAATATATATGAGGTAATTTGGGAAGAGACACACTGCCAGCAAGGTTTCATGTCACTTGGCCTTTTGACTGCCCTTCTTTAGAGCTGCTCCAAGCTAACCAATATCCTTCCTAAAACATGGTGCCCAGACTTGAATACATTAAGTATTCAAGAATAATTAATATATAATAAATAATAATAATAATTAATAAATATAATAATAAATATTCAATAAGAATATACATTAAGTAAGGATGGTCTGACAAAGTAAACTGGGGTTCCATTCTCTAATCCTGAAATCTGCAGAAAATGGGATAAATTATACCTATAATTTATATAGTGATACTGTAGTACACCAATCCCACAAACCTACCAAGAAAACAACCAATGAAATTAGCCTGGCTTGTTCTTGACAAACTCATTTAGGTTTATTCCTACTTTCTTGGCTAAGTACTCATAAAAGAATTCTAGGGCTTCCAAGAGTCAAAGTCAAGCTTTTCAATCTTTCAAAGTTCGAAAACTGGATAAAATTTGTCAATATCGAATGCTGCAACACCTTTCCAGTTTTTTAATGACTTTCTGAAAGTTACTGCTAAGTACTCAGCAATGACTTGCCTTGAGGCCCACTAGGTGGCAGAGTGGATAGAGTGGCAGTCAGGAAGACCTGAGTTCCAATTTGACCTCAGATACTTCCTGGATTGTGATCTTGGGCAAGTCACTTTACTTTCTATTTGCCTCATCTCTCTATTCTATAAAATAGGACCTAATGTCTAGTGTTGTTGTGATGCTAACATGAGATTAATTTTATAAAGTGATTTGCAAACTTTAAAGTGCTCTATAAATCCTAGTTATTATTAGTTTACTTCATATCCTGGGGCAAAGTTTGTCCCAGCTAATACCCAAGAACAGTTAAGTTTTTTCTGACCATTGGCTCCTTTATTTTTGGTTCCAATTCCCTGTCAATAATTTTGGTAATATACTTCCCATCTGTATTTCCTATCTCCTGTCTTCTGCCTTTGTGCTATCTGTTGGTCACCCATTCCTTAAATGCTCCTGTTTCTCACCCCCGCCTCTTAAAATCTCTGGATCACTTAAAAACTCAACTCAAGTAAACACTACCTTTTGATGGAGATTATTCTTTGTTTTCCTACCCCTAGTTCTTTACCTTCTTGGATTTCCCTCTATTTAATCTCTAAACATTTTGGGTGAACCTAGTTACACATCATATCTTCTCTGTTAGAATGTAAGCTTTTTTGGAGCAAAGGTCTGTCTTTGGTTTTCTTTTGTGTCCCCAGCATTGAGCTCTATGCCTAGCATATTGGATCTGATTAGTGAATGCTGTTTGGTTGGTTGATTTCACCTTAGAGTAAATAGAAACAAAAGACAAGCTGAATAGTTACTTTTTTTCTTCATCATTCATTGTCTACATTTTATCCACCTGAAGAAGTGGTCCTATCTTTTTTTAAATTTCCTTTTATGTGATCTTTAGTGAAAAGTTTCAATTTGTCATGGGTTTTAGTGTTTCCTACACTATCCTTGAAAGTCCATGCTCGTATTTTTTATTCACTTTTAGTTATCTGAGCTTGATACTATATTCTATACTTCTAAAAAACTGAGTTGGGGGAATAAATCCCCTCTACTGCCATATTTTCTTCAATGTCATTATTTCTATTTGCATTAACAAAATTTCTTTCTCAGAGAGTACCCAACTTTATTGGGCTATTTTTCTCTATAGTGTTTAGGGTATGGGATTTTTGTTGTTCAATTGCTTCAGTTATGTCTAACTTTTCATGACTCCTTTTGGTGTTTTCTTGGCAAAGGTCCTAGAATAGCTTGTCATTTCCTTCATCAGTTCATTTTATAGATTACGTGACTGAGGCAAACAGGGTTAAGTGACTTGCCCGGTGTCGCACTGGATTTGAACTCAGGTCTTCCTGACTCTAGTCTCAGCACTCTATCCACTATACCAGCTAGGTGTCCTACCTTTCTAAAAAATTATTGATGACTTTTGTTTTTAAAGCACAATAATGTCCAAACATATCCCTCTCTTCTTCTGTTAGTGAACCTTCTCTTGTAATAAAAAAGAAAAAAAATTGTAAAAGCAACCAACATATGGATCATGCTGGAAAGTACATAAAACATTTCCCACCTGTAATTTCTCACCTCTCTAATAAAATGAGGCATTTTCCCTTCTTCAGAAATGGAGTAGAATATTGTATGTAATGTCAGACACATCATAGGACCATAGAGTCAGAGCTGTCCAGACTTATCCCTTCCTTTTAGAGGTGAGGAAACTGAAGGTCAGAAAGAATTAGTGAACTGCCCAAGGTCCCATAGATGGTAAATGTCTGAGTCAGTATTTTGAACCCATGTCTTTCTGGAAGGTGTATTGGTTAGTTTTTGTAAACCTTTCTATTTCTCTTTTTTTTTATTCTATGTCTTGACCACACAGTGTAGTGGTTAGAGAGCTGGCTTCAGAATCAGTTAGATGTGTTCAAGTTCTACTTCAGGTACATGGTGTCTGTGGGATCCAATAAGACTGTTCTCTTTACTATTCCTTGATCAAGACTTGGGGTTCTGCCTGCTGACTACTTCAATACTTCATTCTATAATAAGTCTTTCCCCATCTTTCTTAGTTCTAGAGCCTTCTCTCACTGGCTTATCTCTAATTTGTCATGAATATAGCTAGTCTGGATGTTTTTGTTTTCATGTTGTCTTCTTGAGAACAGAAACTATCTTTTACTACTCTTTGTGTCCCCAACACTTAGCATTGAGACTGGTACATTGTAGTAACTTAACAGATGTTTATTGACCGATAAGTGAAATTACAGACCCAGTCACTGTCTTATATTGTTTTTTTTTCTTTTTATAGTAAAATAAGTCTCTTTTGAAGTGGAAGGCTATATTGGGAAATAAAGTAAGTTATATAAAATCCCATCCCCATGGAAAAATCTCATGTTTTGCTTGACACCTTCCACATCCCCTAGTGTCTATCCTTGGTTAATTATGTCCTGTTTTTCCTGTATGTCATTTGTTATCTCTTCCATTAGATTGTAAGCTCCTATACCCCAATGTGCATATATCTTATTTCACAGTTGCGTATTAAAAAAAAAAGATTATAAGCTCCTTGAGGACAGACATGAATTTTTTTGACCATTTTTAAGCAGTGTCTGACACAGAGTAGGTACTTCATGAATATTTATTAATTGATTTATATAAAACAGAAACAATACAAATGAAAGGAGATGGATTCTCTTATCTTTTCTTCATGGTCAATTTGTTCTTTCTAATTACTCAGATTTAGTTTCCTTTGGTTGTTTTTGTTTATTTGCCTAATTGCAGTTATTATGTACATTGTTCTCCTTCAGCTTCCTAACCTCAGCATAAGTTGCTTTGCTAATGATCCTTTCTCAAACGTTCTTCGCCTTGCTCCAACACCCTTCTGGGTCATGCACTTTCTTACAGGATTATATTTACTCGATACTGAATGCTATTCAATCACAACTTCTGTCAAAGCAAGTTTCAAAATAGATTTTCCAAAGAAAGACAGTGTTAGAAAAGGACCACACACTGGTATGACCTTGGGCAAGTCTTTTACCTTCTATGGGCCTCAGTTCTTTCATCTCTAAAACAAATGAATTGGATTAAGGAACCAGGGAGGTCCCTTCTAAATCTATGATCATTTTATTAAAAATTCTTTGGTAAAGCAAATAGCTATTTCCTAATTTAATTCAAGATTTTCATTTATAGCACTGGGTTTGAGGAAAGCTGCACCTGTGGTGTATTACAAATCCTTGGCCAGATTTAAGCTGGCAATGTAGCAGAAGGAACATCCATTTCCCATTATAAAGCCCCTTAGCCAGGCAGTCCCCCAGCTGTTTAACCTTGGTAGATAAATGGGAGGATTTCATTCCTAGGGCAGACAACTGAGCAGCAACTCTCATGAGCAGTAAATTACTTTAATAAAATGTAGATTAAATAATTTTAAACTGTCTTCTCTCATTCCCTTTTAGGGAAGAATTTTTGAGGTTTGACCATTACAATTTTTTTTTGTTTTAGGGGCAAGGGGGGTGGGGAGACTTTAGGAACCTCTTAACCAGAATATGAGGTTCTTAACCTTCATGGACCCCTCTTCCAAATCATGTTTTTAGATAATAGAAAGAATTGATCAATTTCAGTGAGTGAAAATTAAGATACAATTTTTTTCCCCATCAAAGTTCATGTTTCCCTTGAAAACCACTTATAGACCCCATAGGCCCAAGGTAAAAAATCTCTACTCTAAACAAAGAGAAACATAGACATTCCAAAAGCAGTATTGACATAGTTACACCTTACAAATGAATTCCTCATTAATGTGATATAATGATGCCTCATTAATATATTCATATATATATGTACATATATATATGTATATTTTCACTCTGAGCCTCCCAATTTAAGTTAAAAAAAAAACAAAACATAGACCTCTGTTCCTTATGGATGATTCATGAATCAAATGTCAATGATCATATCACAGAGTCTCTGCCCATACAGATCTTATTCCCAAAAATAGTACTGTCGCTTCTTGTCAAGTAACACTTGTCATTCCACCTTTATCCTTTCATGTCTCTTTCCTATACTCCAGCATGAAGCACAGACAACTTTAGGTTCTATTTTTAGTACAGTTTTAGAACAGAAGGCAACAGTGGTGTCATTGTTCTCAAGTTTTGATAAGTACTTTGGTGATGTATCCCTTTATAATAATGATTTCTTCTTAGCACGTAATTTCTGAAGCTATAATTTCCATATGAAAAAATGAAGTCACACTCATTATTTTAAAACAAAAAATAGATTTCTCTTGGTGCCTCAGGGAGGCAGTGCAGTGTAGTGGAAAGGAGAAAAAGGAAGAAGAGAAGAAAAAAGAAGAAGGAAATCAAAGAACTGAAACTCAGAGAGATGAATTGACTGGTGTAAGATCACCCAGGTATTAAATGTCTGATCTGGGACCCAAATCTAAGCTTTTGACTTGCTATTATTGTTTCCTTTTTCTATTTCAGTGATATGTATATTATATATGTATGAGTGTCTACACACAAATATTTATGTGTTTTCAGCAGCCACAGAGACCAGGAAAGCTGCAATCCCTCAAAATCAGCTAGGAATAATTCCAGAGAGAAACTACACATCTCACATAAGATACATAGGGCCAGAAAAAACTGAACATGATGCCCCATGGATAGCAGGCATAGCGAGAGTGGCATGACCATGTCAACAGAAGACATCTTTGCCCTGTATATCAGAGACATCAATTACTCTTCCATGCCAGCACATACATACTTCCTACCCGGGGTGCCTCTCAGTGCATGTGGAATTTATTTTCCTTTGTTCATGTCCTTCCATGTGCATTTAATCTTCCTTCTGATGGTATAGGTATTTATGAAAAGAAGTGTGCCCCAGGTTTAGAGAGAAAATGTTTTGTTGCTACTTTTATTACTGTGCTTTAAAATAAATGTACCTTTGCTTGAACTAGTTGTGTCCTTGGGTTGAGTAGTAAATGTAAAAATACTGCTATGGGTTCATCACCTATGGCTTTTGGATATAGACCACTGGAATATGTTGAATTAGGAGTATTTTTTTGCAGGGCTTCATGTGTAAGAGTGGAGTGCCCCCAGGTGCTAAATTTAAATATCTCCAAAACTTCTACCTAGAAGAGTGACTTAAATAGAATAAATTCTCAATGAAGACTTTGAATGAATGAATGAAGTTAAAAGGTACAAGACACGAAGAAAGGGTGAGATGGAAATGAAGGCAAACCTCTAAAATTCTATCACTCCTGGCCTTTAGAATGGGAGCATGGGAGGAGCTAATGTTGACATCTATAAGTCATTTCTGCTTTTTTGTACATGACCATACATGCATGTAAACTATTCATTAGTGAGACAAAGGCATCTAATTATCACCTGTATCTGCCTGTTGCTGGGTCTAGGTAGCTATGTGTGCTTAGATATATAAACAATGAATCAGCCAACAAATCTTCATTAAGCATATGCTATAGAAGTCCTCAAAGAAGAAACAATTGGAAGAAGTCATAATGTAATTGGGAAAAAACACCTATAAACACAAATATAACCAAAGAGCTCAAGGACATCACCACAGGAAAACATCAACAAATGGAAATTAACATACGTACTAAGTACATTAATACTGAGGAATACCTAGGCAAGGAAAAAATGTTTTGCATCTTACTCTTTAATGCTTCCCACATTATGCAACATTTCCTTAAATATCAGTAAAGTAGGCCATGATCTACTATTTTACTTTCTTAACAGCAAAAACATGCTATACCATGGCTTGCTAAAGTATGGATTTTGCTAAACTATAGATTAAATAGTATCTTTTATATAAAGGATGGTTTATTAAGTAAATGTTTTGTAATGAAAAGGGCACTGAGCTCACAGTGTGTTTTTGAATCTGACTTCCATATGATGGAAGGCAGATTATTCCATCTTTGAGAATTGGTTTTCTCAAATATAAAACAGGAACAAAAATAGTTGTGCTACCTACTTCTCTGTTATGAGGAGGGTGCACTGGCTAACCTTAAAGTGTTGTATAAATATGGGTTGTTATTCTAATTGCTCAGAACTAACCTTGGGCAAAGCTGAGAAGTCAGAAATGCTTCTTGTTGGCTCTTTTCCTCAACTTCCCCTCTCAGCACCAAACTGATACTTTTGTTGTATGATGTAGCACTCACCATAGGAACAGGTTTGTGCATGACCTGATTTCTTTTGGTCCTTGCCAACTACCCAATAAGCTTATATCAAAAACGTATGTTTGATAAATCATTCTATTTCTTTGCCAACAGATCTGAAGTATGATGTTGTGAATATCCCAGTAGATTTGAGAATAGGTAGTATATAACTTACTGAATAGTTTATAGAAGGGAAGGGTGTTTGATTTCCAAGCAGCCTACCTCCCAAAGGATACAAAACAAACAAAACTCCTAGCTCATTCTATACTGTGCTGATGTAGAAGTCCAAAGCAAGGTTAGAGAGGGTAGGCATTGCATATGTCCCCGGACAGAAGCCTTTTAGAAGCACATTAGTTCAAATGACCCTTGATACTCCATTCATTGCTAAGACTCTATAACTCAAATCTCTTTGCAAGGTACTTAAGATAATATGTGAAATCATATGTTGAATAAATAATTGTGATTCATTTCTCATTTTCATTTTTGGGGCTCAGCATTTTCCTAGCAGTCTAGTTCAAACATGCCTGGTTAGGCTCCCTGACTCCATAATCTCCTAATTCTGATTTTGATAACCTGTATGAACTATGATAAGTAATTTCACTTCTGGACCTTGGTTCCCTCTACAATTCCATAATTTTCCCATGGATAAGTGGACTTTTTGTCTGTGTCTGACTCTTTATAACCCCCTGGACCATACCTTCCATAGGGTTTTCTTGGCAATATTATTGGAGTGTTTTGGCATTTCTTTCTACAATTTTATAGAACCAGGGGTTCAGTGACTTGTCCAGGGTCACAAAACTAAGTAGTATCTGAGGTCAAATTTGAACTTTCTGACTCTAGACCCAGTACTCTATCCACAGCACTATCTAGCTACCCCCTTTTATTGTTCCTCAAATATACATATATTATTTATATGTATAAACCTAACCTTGTCTGTGTTTCATTCATTCTAATGCAGAAAGTACATAGAATGTTAGAATGAAAGTTCTTTGAACGTAGGGATTGTTTCCTTATTTTTGTATCCCCAATGCTTAGCACAGAGTTTATATTAAGAAGATACTTTAGTAAATACTTGGGTGGTTGCTAGAAGGTATACACATTTGTGTGTGTGTGCATGTGTGCCCTTGCATAGTCAAAACATTCCATAAACCATTTTACCTCCGTGTACATGTTTTCTACCCTTATAGAAAGTAAGATCTTTAATGGATGTTTTCCCAAGGAGGACCTAGCATAATGTCTGGCATACAGTAGGCATTTAATAAAAATGTTTGTTGATTGATTTAATATTTCGTGTGTCAATCAAGAACAAGGCAGACTTATAGTTCTCTGACTTCTTTCTAGTTGTTAGCAACCTATGGGCCCAGAGCACCATGCATTCAATAGATAGTATGAACAAATCAGAGAAGCGGCTGATAAAATCAGAGTACACTTAATTAGAGGGTGTTGCCCTCACTGACTCTCTCTGACCTCCTACATTCTGGGCCTAATACGTCTTATCCGTGACACCTTCTATGTTCTTCAGGGCCTCTCTACTCCTCTCTTTCTTGCCGTCTTGACTATCTGATGATATGTATAAGGCAGACCCTCTGGTTGTGACTTGTGTCTTGATGTGACAGGAATCAATTTCATGATAGATGTTCCTTGTACATTTACACAAAATTTGCCATAAGACAAAAAGTGTTATTACACAATGCATCCATAGTTTGCTATAAATTAAGTAGCAATTTTCTCAAATAGCTATAACCAAGATGTAGGTCCCTATCCTTCTAAAACATCAACAAAAACAATGGCAATGGCAGTAACAACAAGAGAGTCAGCTGTCAATATTATGCTTTATCAGAGAAAAAAGCATTGGGACGGATAATTAAAATGGAGAGGCATCATAATGCAGCTGTTAGAAACCTTATCTCAGATTCCACGAGAAAAAATATTCAAGTCAATCTCAGAAACAGGGTCTCAGTTTCCAAATCTATAAAATGAGAATAAGAGGCAGCATGGCATAGTAGATAGCTGATTTGGAGACAAGAAAACCTAGGTTCAGGTTTCATCTATGATATAGCTGTTGGACCCTGGGCAAGTCATCTTAATGCCCCTAGGCACTGAGATGACACTCCATGACTCTAAGTTATAGAACAATTACACATTTGCCTTAATAGGGATTGTTTCCTCACCTGGAGATCTTTATACCAATGAAATCACATGTCTGGATCACTACCTTCCCCCTCTGCTCATCCCCCACCCCTCAAAAAAAAAATGATGGATAAGCCACTCAGCTAAATAGGGTCATCATAAGTGCTCCTTCTTAGCAGTTAGGTGGCACAGTAGGTAGAGCACTGGGCTTAGAATCAGGAAGACTCATCTTCCTGAGTTCAAATCTGGCCTCAGACACTTAACTAGCTGTGTGATTCTGGGCAAGTCACTTTACCTCAATTTCCTTATTTGTAAAATTATCTGGAGAAGTATACAGCAAACAGATCCAGTATCTTTGCCAAGAAAACCCTAAATGGGGTTTCATATATGATTAACAGCAGCATTTTCTAATTATGATAAGATATCTTTGTTATACCGGATCCTGTTGAGAGGGAAGGACTACCATAGGAGATGATTTTTAATCCTTGTGTCTTTAGTAGAGGGGTAGAAGAGATAGAAATGGGAAACTAAGGTTTTCTGTATGTAAGACCCTGGAACTGTACTTGTCCTGTCTCAGTTCCAGAAGCTAAACTCTGCTCCTCGTGCTCCACAGGGATTGATAATCATTCTTTCCACCAATGAGAAGAACCTTATGCAAATATCTATGCTTGACTCTTGGGTTATATATAGTCAATTTTTCTTAGAAGACTTGTACACACACACACACAACAAACAAAAAAGCCCCCACACCTAATTCAGAAGGCTCCTGGACTGAAAAACCAGACCACCAAAGATAGTTCATACATTCTTGTGCCATATAGTCTACATCTTAAGGAGCCAGGCTTCCAGATCAGGATGATTGTACCTGAACGGTAAAGCCCTTTCAATCCAGCTAGTGTTATTCCTCATGCAGCTTCAGTAAACAAAACAGCAACACTACCACAAACTTATAGAAGATCCCAAGTGCTTTTTTCCCCATACATTACAGGATAGAAGGTAGTCTTCCATTCAACTTGGTTTTCTGTTGTACGCATGTCTAGACTTAAAAAAAATGAGTCTATTAAATTCTGTCTTCTAGTTAAAAAAAAGTTACCTTGAAAATAGTCTTCCTTCTCTGTCATTCTATATTCTGGGGGGGGGGGTGGAAGGAGTAATGCAGGGCGATTGGGGTTATGTGACATGCCCATAGTCACACGGCTAATAAGTGTTCAGTGTATGAGGCTGGATTTGAACTCAGGTCCTCCTGACTCCAGGGCTGGTGCTCCATTCACTGTGCAACCTAGCCATTCTAATTCTCTGTCATTCTTACTGGCCAAATAGAGAAAGAATATTCCCCAAACCACTAGGCTGTCAGTGGTTAGGGTAGTCACTGAACTAAAAAACTCCCTAGATCATCATTTAAGTTGATAGAGCACTTTAAAACTTACAAAAAGATCTCATTCAATCCTGACAACTTTTTTTTGGAAGATTGAGATTCAGATAGTTTAAAAATCTTTCCCAGGGTTAGGCAATTAGAAAGTGACATACCTGACTCAAATTTTCTGACTCCAAACCCTGTAATTTTCTTTTTTCTCATTACATGATAACAGCCTCCTCCTTTGGAACTTAAACTGTAATAAAAGCTAACATTTACATTGCATTTTAAGGTTTGAATGGTATACTATACATGTAGTCTCTTTTGTTAATCACAACGACACTGTGAGGTAAGTGTTATTGGTGTCTCTCTTTCATAGATTAGGAAACAAGGTGAGAGGTTAAGTGATTTTACCCAAGAGACTCAAGACTCAAGTCTCCTAGATGCTAAGTCTAAAACTCGGAATATTTAAAGTTAATATTCACTCTTTTGATGGTGGAGAAGCATGTTGAGCCCAGGGTAGCATGTATGATATCACCAATGAAGAGTTATATAGAAACAATGTAAATGATTTTATCAAACAAATGTATAAAAAAGGGAAATGGGCCAGGGAAGCTTCCAGATGGAAGGATGATCATGGGTCAGCTCATGATTTTCACTAGCACTAAATTATGTTGAATGATCTGGAGGAAGACCTCCCAAACTTCTCAGATTTCATCACCATGACTCAGATAACTTCTCACCCTGTAATATCCCTTTGCCATGTTGGCCATCTTTTCCCCCCAATAAGTTACATCTGAAGACCTCCATTTTGGGAACTGGCCCAAACCAATAGTGCATCATTCCTTACTAGGCTATGCTTCTAATTCTCCAGACTTCTCTACCATACCACTTCTCTCACTTGACCAACTTTAAGCTCCTATTATGTGTTGTTCCCCACCCCCACCCCCACACTAGAATGTAAGCTCATTGAGTCCAGGGACTACTGTCTTCCTTTTTGGTTTTTATTTGTATTCCTAATTTTTAGCACTGTAGTAGACATTCAATAGAAGCAAAGTTGCCTCGTTACCTTTGTAGTAGTCCACTTGTGGAGAATAAGTGGAGGGAGTAAGTGTGGGAGGGCATGGAAATGAGTAGATGGGTCACGATTGGAAAACTCACACTGATGAGTCCACAAGTGCACTAAAATGTCTATGAAACATATGCAGTTAGTGAATAACATTAATAGTTAAAATGGCAGAAGGGAAAGATCAGGCTGAGCTGTAATCAGGTTACTCTACCTGAATATAAAAAGATCTGATTTTTTTATCTGAGGGGAGGGTTTCTGTTCCCTTTACATATAAGTATGGCTTCTGTCATCTAATAAATGTGATTTCAAATTAGTATGTGATTTAAAATTAGTACTCTATTTAAAGAATTTGAAACTAATTGAATGTTTGAGAACACTAAGAGAGAAATTGCGTATAAAGTGGGTGTTTTGAGTCATTCACCACCCCTCCCCCTGATGAAAGTTCCAATCTGAGTGATCAACTTTCATGCTCAAAGCTTTTTCCCTTCTCTTCAGATAATTTCCATTTCAAAGAACATCACTGATCATTTCTATGAAGCAGACTCTGAAATTCAGCTACTTTCAATAGTGTTGGTATGAAAGAAAAACATGCTGTCCAATAAATACAGTATGATGATTGAATCCAGCTTTTGAAGTTTATTACAACAGTGTAGGTTCAGTGACAAATAAATTGACTAAGCTGAAAAGGAATGGCTAATGGTATTTACCACTGTGTTAATAGTTCCTTCAAGCCCTGACATTTTATGATTTAGCAGAGCTAATGAGTTTAAACTTGGAACATGGATGTATTTGTGTCTGTCAAGTAAACCACTGAGAGAAAGAAACCAATGCAGGACTGTAGATAAAACATTTATCACACTGAAATTACCCAAATGGTTGAGTTTCTTTATCATTTCATGACTAACCATATATTGATTCATGTGTCTCCCATGCTTCTGGTATAAAAGCACTGGTTTTCCCTTAGAATAATATATTGAGTGAGTAGAGGAGGGATCCAATTTCTATCTTTTTTCTTAAATATCTACAGGGAGCACTGCTTCTACTACATGTTTACATCTTGGAGTACATGCAAGTGACTAAAACTTAAGGATGTTGTTGGCAAGAGAAAAAGACCTGTCTACTCAAAAAAATTCACAACAGCTTAATAGAAAGAAAACAATCAATATGGTCACCAATAAATTTTTGCATGTCAATATAATGTTCCCATATCATATGAAATGAGAAATATTAATAAAGAAAAGAAATATAAAAAAGATTTCAGGTCAACACAATATACTTGAAATTGTATTGAAATTGCCATGGGATCTAAGTGTGAATCATAGTCTTGCTACTTACTACCTGTGTGATATGGGGATAATTAACTTTTCTAGATCTTAGTTTCCTTATCAATAAAATGAGAAGTTTTGACCAATCTGAAAGGATTTAAAAGTAAGAATTACTCATTCCTCTGTGTTCCCACCATTGGAATTTGAGGGTATCACCTCTTTTTCCAAACCACTCTTTTCCTCATATCAAGTGGAACTACTCCTCAGTCATCACCTTGTCTCTACCTACTAAGAATGTGTGAAAAGATAACAATGAAGGATAGTCAAGGAGGCGCTTATCTATCCATCCACCTCACCAAACTAACTCTTGCTATTGTTTCATTGCTTTCACTATGAGGAGTATCAAGAAAACTCCAGATTTATTTTTTTATCCTGTTGTAAGAAATCTATCAAACCTTATTAATAATTTAAAATACATAATATTTTTTATTGTGCTCAGAACTGCAGAACTAGAGTTTAAAAAATGTAGAAGAAACATTTTAGATATAGGAATGGATCTGTGTCTTCTGTCTTCTCTCTGTACCCAATATCAACCATTTACAGGCCTTCTCCATTGATTTACCACTGTACTCAATAACAAGCTTCAATCTCAGAGAACATTAACAGTCATAGTTTTATATCTCAAATCAGGAATTAAGAACAGATTAATGAAATAGAAAAACCACATTAAAAATGTCTGTTGCTTGTAGGAAGTGAGGGAATTAGGGAGGAACTTTCTCTGTTCTTTTGATTTCAACTGCAATATAATCCAATCTCCTCCTTGTAATGGAATTTGAAGAAACAAAGACAAAGAAAGTTGAAATTGGGGAGTGGGGGGAGATAAGACAAATGGAAACAGAGACAAAGACTGACAGAGAGAGGAAGAATCATCCCACTACCTAAATCTAAATGCCTCTCCAGAACACCACACACACACACACACACACACACACACACACACACACACACCACTAAGTGCTTAGACAAAGGGGATTCATTTTTCCACCTATAAATAGGGACAGAGCAAGGGAAAAAGAAGAGGTAACCCACTTTCTGAGATCCATGAAGACCTTTCTTCATCCCAGAGTATCTTCTGGTGTTGAAGGGAGTGCAACCCCTGTGGTATAGGTATGCAGTTATTAGTATTTGATTCTTATCACTGAAGAGAATAAGACAACTGGGCAACAATGCCCTCTAGAGTGTTTTATAAAGGAAAAAAGTTTCACTGTGAAATGAAGAAAAGAGATTTGAAGGGGCAGAGGAGAATCCTAATATGTATCAAGAGGCAGTGAGGGTAGAGTAGAAAAATATCACACAAAGGGAAAAGAAAAGGATCACAAATAGTTGGAGATAAGAAATAAATATGAGACTTTTGAGGAGGAGGAGGAGAAAGAGAAGTGATAGTTTGAGCAAGCAGCAGTTATTGACAGAATATACAGAAATAATTAAAATTATTTGTTTTCCAAGAAATAATTCTGATATATAATGAACAAATAACGAACACCAAAGTAGGCATCATTTAGAGAAGATACAGTGCAAGAAAAAAATGTGAATACAAATGCTGAAAGCTCACAGGAGACAAAACCTGAGAGAGGATTAAACACACACACACACACACACAAAGACACACTAGCATGCACATATTATGGCCTCAGATATCTATATTTCAAAGGTCAAAGCACAGGAGTTGTCAGGTGAGAAATCATCCTGCAAGGGTTAAAGCAAGAAGAAATGAATAGTAATGAATAGTAAGTAACATGGTTGAGACTTATTAGAGCTGATATTTGTCAAATGGAAAAGAATGGAGACTCCTGATGCATACCTAAGATACATTTTCAGGATGTGAGAGAAGCGTGCAATATTTATCAAATTGAATGACGACTGCTAACTCCTTGTGATTTCCATAGGCAATGGTGATATTGCCAGAAGGAATCTAGAAAGCATTGCTAAAATCTTGAGCACAAAACTGAAGACCTTAACAGTACAGGTGGTGTTTTCATCACTGCTCATTATCAAAGGCAAGCGTTCCAGAAAAGAGAGACAGATTTAGGAAGTGAACAGTTGGTCAAGAAGATGGCATCTGCAAATGGGATTTAGATTTCTGGAGCATGACTTAAAATATAGATTTTATATACTCCTGACCAATGAGAGAGTACAGCTACATGCAGCAATGTATTTGCATAGAGACTTGCAAAATCTAATCCAAAGAGTTTTAAAATGAAAAAGAAGATAGGAGAAGACTGTGGCACTGTACTATGAAAAAAGCACTGACTTTGGAGTCAGAGGATATAATTCCTATCTTGCCCCTAAATTAAGTTACTTAATTTCCCTAGACCTCAATTACCTCATTTTAAAATGAGGGACTTGGACTAGACAGCCTCGGAAGTCCCTTTCTTTTTGCTGTCCTATGAATACACCAAAGTAGGTACCATTTAGAGAAGACACAGTGCAAGAAAAAAATGTGAATACAGATGCTGAAAGCTCACAGGAGACAAAACCTGAGAGAGGATTAAACAAACACACACAAAGACACACTAACATGCACATATTATGGTCTCAGATATCTATATTTCAAAGGTCAAAGGACAGGTAGCAAGCACAGGAAATAAAAAATCTTAACACAAGGTGGCATATTTGACCTCAAGGGTACCTTTCAGAATTGATGTGATAAGAGTAGTACCTGGAGGCAGTTAGACCAAATGGCCTTTGGGGTCACATCTAGCTCTAATTCTAGGAATCACTCCAGAGAGATAAATCATTCCTCTAATAGTTTTTGTTGAATGACAATCATTTTATTAGTCTTACTCAGAAGTTCCATAAAAGTTTGCTTCATATTTTTTCAACAAACAATTTTTGAAAAACTTTCAAAAGGGGGCTAGTAGAGGAAACTGGATATTAAACTTCTACTGTCATTCTTGAATTCTCCATATCACATTGTGAGGGGAAAGACAGGAGTTAATTACAAAATGATGAACATATCTAATAATCAACATAATTAAAAATGCAGGCTGAATACAACATATCTGATTTAGGAAATACATACACAACTACCCCAGTTTCATAAAATATTAGCTATGAAGCAATCCAGTAAATTTCCTTATCTGTGTTTCCAGAATAAGTATATCCAACAAAACAACTGTGGTGTTAAAACCTCAAATTTATAACCAATCTGCATGGGGCAGATGTAAAATCCTCATTTGTACAGTGAAACATCTACTGTTTATTTTCTCATGAAATGATTCTTGTTTTGATCAATAAATGCATCAGACTAGCTGTTCATTTTTCTAGAGGGGTCAAAGAAATGGCAGAGGTACAGCTGTTTTTGCTATTGCTTTGTTTTTGTCAGTGTCCAAGAAAAGGAATTTTATCCAAGAAGATAAACAACTTCCCTGCTATTGTCATCTAAATCAGTCCATAGAGAGAAACATGATTGAGCTTAAAGCATTTGGGGACTTGTAAGTGTTGACACATTTAGGTCCCCCCCCCTCCAAATCTCAAAGTTAGATTCGTCTCTGTAGTATTTGCAATATTTGTCTAAGAGGTGACCTGATTGCATAATATGCATATAAAATGATTCTGTTTATGTAATTCATTTGCATAAGAAGAGAAAATGTGACATGAAGATAATGTCAAAATATTGCCAGTTTGAATGAAAACACTTCTTTTTGCTTACATTGCATTAAAACACTTTTAGAAAATAGACATCACACATAGATGTCAAGCTATAATTTCATTGATGTGGGTACTTTCTCCAGTGGTGCGGAGCACAATCAATCCCTCCCAATATGCCAAGAACTGTTCTAAGTGCTTCAGATAACAAACACAAATAAAACTTCCCATAATGGATGCACCTAACATAGAGTGCCTTCCTTTAGATTTCTTGACATCTTTTTGATAACAATTGAGCAGGTGGATTGTTTGTTCATAAGTTATTCCTCTATTTCATGACTAGTCTACCTTATTCTCAGTCATTCTTGCCTGATGAAATCCTTTTTTATGCTTGCCCTGAATAACTCTTTGTTGTTATAGTGGCATAAACTACTCACCTCGTGCCCCTATCTCTCTCTCTCACTCCTGCCATGTGTTTCCCTATTGACTTTTGGATAATCTATAACATCATTTCTTCATAAACGATGGCATTCCATAACTCAAAGCCATATAGCATCACCAGAAGACTACCGATGTCTTAAAAAAATGGGCTTTTGTTTCAAAAGAAACTTGAGGTCATAAAGAACACAGCATGATGACCAAAAGGCATTCTAGTCTGTCCTCTGATATATATATATATATATATATATATATATATATATATATATATTTTTTTTTTACCATTGAAAACTGATGATCCATGTTTGCAATTATGATCATTACAACTCTTTATTAACCAGAAAATCTAATTAACTATGCTGGGTAGCAGAGAGTTTCCAGAGAATATTTTAAGAAATAAAAAATAAATATATGTGAATTGGGTTGCTTTTGTCCAACTGACTAAAAAGGCAAAGGAGATCAACATGATGAAAGGAAAATGCATTCAAACCCTGACACAAATTAAAATCAAAAGAAATTAATATCAGAGTAAATTTGGCTGCAGGAACTGCAATTAAAAAAGAAATGCTATCAGGGAAATAAATATGAACCAAATATATTTGCAGGCTTTTCAAATGAAGTAAAATAGACTATTAAGATGGCAACAACAGGAAAAATAATACATAATTAAAGGGCTAGAAAGAAAAACAGGAAGATCAAATGCAGCACATCAATGAATCTGGAGATTAAGGGAAGATAAAACATAATACAGAGCATAAAAGCTCTTGAAATCAGAAAGTGAACAAACAAACAAACCCCACAAATTATGAAGAAAGAGAAAAACATTTTGAGGAGGGTAGATGCAAGATTCCCTCCCCCCTTTAATTTTCAAAAATAATGTTTTATTGATGCTTTTTGTTTCTACATTTGGCATTTCTGGAAGCACTCCCCATTGACCTCACTACCTTCATTCACTTCAAATTGAACTCTCTCTTTCTCTCTCTTTTTTTTTTAAGCAATTGGGGTTAAGTAACTTGCCCAAGGTTACACGTCCAGTTGTGTGTGTGTGTGTGAAGTATCTGAGGCCAGAACCAATCCTGGGTCCTCCTGACTCCAGGGCTGAACTCTCTCTTTTAATCAAAGAAAAGATAAGTAAAAAACAACCATGCCACTACCTTGTCTGACAGTATATCTGGTATTTCCCCAAAGAGTCTCCCACCAATGTGCCAAGAAAAAGGAGACATGCTTCACTGTCTATCCTCTGAAATCACGATTAATCACTGCGTTAATCAAAGTTCTGAGGCCTTTCAATGTAGTTTTCCTTCACATAATTAGGGTTATCATGTCACCTGCTGTCCTGGTTCTGATTATCTCTACATCAGTTCATAAAAGTCTTCTTTTTTTCTGAATTCTTTAAATTTGTCATTTCTTGAGGATATTATATTACATTCATGCATTGCAGTGTGTTCAGTCATTCCCTAACTAATGGACAATTCCTTCCAGTTTTTGCTACAACAACAAAAAAGGTTGCAATTATTTGTGTGTGTGTGTGTATGAGGACCATTCTTCTGTCTTTGAACTCCTTGGAGTATATGGCTACAACTAGACATATAGTCAAATGAATCATGTACAGCTTAAGGGATTTTTAAAGTATAATTCAAATTGCTTTCCAGACTAACTGGAACAACTCACAGTTCTTCCAACAGTACATTAATGGGCCTACATTTTCACAGCACCTCTAATATTTACCTCTTTTGTCTTTTATCACCTTTGACAAATTGATAAATATGACCTGAGTTGTTTTAGTTTGCATTTCAATCACTATTAGTGAATTGAAACAATTTATCATATGGTTGTAGATAGTTGCTTTTTGTTGTTATTGGAAACTAATTGTTCAAGTCCTTCTCCGCTTATTGATGAATGATTCTTGCTTTCAGTAATTATATAAATTTGTTACATAGCATCAAAATTGTACCTTCATCAAAGATTTTTACTTTAAAGATTTTCCTCAGTTATCTGCAGCATTCATTTGATTCATGTAAATTTTTTTCAATTTAATGTGATCAAAAGTATATATTTTATTTTTTCATTGCTTTCCTTTGTTTAGCTTTTTAATTAAGTCAAATTAATTTTAAATTTAATTAAATTTATCTTTTCAGTCAATGAAAATCTCTCCTTCTGATAAATGAAAAAAAATGATACCCCTGTTATAAACATGTATAACCAAGCAACAGAAATTCCCACATTGGTCACTATTCAAAGTTATTGTTATATAAAATACATTTCCAATTCAATGCAAATATGCGGTATAACTTGAAATAATATTACAACCTCCATAGGATTCATTTTTCACATTAACTGATACCTAGTTGTTTATTCCCCTAATTCTTCCTCTGGAAGGCTAACAAAGACACTTTACTACATTTTAATTTTTAAAAATTTGTCTATTTAGTATTTTATTTTCCCCCAGTTACATGTAAAAACAACTTTTAACAGTTATCTTTAAAACTTTGAGCTCCAAATTCTCTCCCTTCCTTCCTTCCTGCTCCCCCTTCCCCCTATTGAGAAGACAAGCGATTTGATACAGGTTACACATGTGTAGTCATGAAAAACATACCCCTAACAGTCATATTGTGAAAGAAAACATAGCTTTAAAAAAACCCTCAAGAAAAAGTTTTTTTTTTAAAGTATGCTTCAAACTGCATTCAGACACCATTAGTTCTTTCTCTGGAGATGGATAGTATTTTTCGTCATAAGACCTTCAAAGTTGTCTTGGATCCTCAGATTTCTGAGAACAGCTGTCATTGCTGTTACTTTGTACACAGTACATTTCACTTTGCATCAGCCCATGCAAGTCTTTCCAAGTTTTTCTGAGAGCATCTTACTAATAATTTCTTAGAGCACAAAGGTATTCCATCATAATCACATACCAAAACAAAACTTGTTCACCCATTCCCCAATTGATGGACCTCCCCTCAATTTCTAATTCTTTGCCCCCCAGGAAAAAAAAAACTGCTGCAAATATTTTTGTACATATAGGTCATTTCCCTTTTTGCTTTCTATCTCTTTTAAGATATAGTTCTAGTTGTGGTCAAAGGGCATCATGGCTTTTTAACTCTGGAAGCATAGTTCCAAATTGCTCTACAGAGTGGTTGAATCAGTTCCTACTCAACAAACAGTGTATTATTGTATCCTTTTTTCCCCACATCCCCTCGTTTACCTTTTCTGTCCTATTAACCAATCTAATAGGTATGAAGTAGTACCTCAAAATTGTTTACATTTGCATTTCACCAACCAATAGTGAATTAGAGCATTTTTTCATATAATTACAGATAGCTTCAATGACTTTACCTAAAAACTGATCATATTGTTTGATAAATTATCGATTGGAAAATGGCTCTTATTTTTACAAATTTGACTCAGTTCTTTATATACTTGAGTTTTCATTTTGGGATCTCTTTCAGGAGGTGATCGGTAGATTCTCTCAATTTCTTTTTACCTTTTGGTTCTAAAATATCAGAGCGGTTTTCTTGCTAATTTCTTGAAAGATGATGTCTAAGCCCTTTGTTTGACCATGGCTTTCAAGTAGCCTGATAATGTTTAAATTATCTCTCCTGAAACTATTTTCCAGGTCAGTTGTTCTTTCAATGAGATATTTCACATTGTCTTCTGTTTTTTCGTTCCTTTGGTTTTGTTTTATTGTTTTTTTTTAAATTTCTCATAAAGTCATAAGCATTAATTTGCTCCATTCAAATTTTTAAGGAATTATTTTCTTCAATGAGCTTTTGAGCCTTCTTTTCCATTTGGCCAGTTCTACTTTTTAAAGCATCCTCCTCCTCATTGGCTTTTTGGAACTCTTTTACCATATGACCTACTCTGTTCTTTAAGGTATTATTTTGTTCAGTATTTTTTGGAATCTCCTTTACCAATTTGTTGACCTGTTTTTCATGATTTCCTTGCATCACTCTCATTCCTCTTCCCAATTTTTCCTCTACCTCACTTACTTGACTTTCAAAATCCTTTTTGTACTCTTTCATGACCTAATACCCATTCCTATTTTTCTTGGAGGCTTTGGATGTAGGAACTTTGACTTTTTTGTCTTCTTCTGAGTGTGTGTTTTGATCTTCCTTATCACCATAGTAACTTCCTATAGTCAAAGGTTTTTCCCCATTGTTTGCTCATTTTCCTAGCCTGTTACTTG
The DNA here is from genome assembly GCF_028583685.1 of Petaurus breviceps papuanus. NCBI lineage: Eukaryota > Metazoa > Chordata > Mammalia > Diprotodontia > Petauridae > Petaurus > Petaurus breviceps. The sequence goes on from NW_027186540.1 coordinate 13,887,389, forward strand.
ACTTTTAATTCTTTGTCAAAGTAGATCTCTGCTTTCAAGGTGGAGGGTGCACTGTCCCAAGTTTTGTTTCACTCCATCTTTTTGTGGGTTCTGCTACTTAAGAATTTGTTTAGAGTCATTTTAAAAATGTATTTGGAGGGGTTTGGGAGAGGTCTCAGGTGAGTCCCTGCCTTTACTCTGCCATCTTGTTTCCACCACTACACTAACAATTTAACAGAGAATTCTCAGGGAAGAGTAAATAAAGACCTAAAACTAGAGTCAGGAAGCCATGAGTTCTAATATGTTCTCAGATATTTACTGAGTGACTCTGGTCACGTCACAGCCTCTGTCTGCCTCAGTTTCCCATCTATAAAATGGAAATGATAAGATCTACTTCCCAGTGTTATTGTGAGGATAAAACAAGATATTTGCAAAGTGCTATGCAAACCTGACAGCACTACATAAATGCTATTATTATTATTTTTACAGATATCTAGAAAGAGTTCTACCTCTGGACTATCCTAGGTTCACCCAAAATCAGAGTAGATGTAATACTTTGTAGAATGAAGAATGGAACAGCCACAAGTCCCCTTTTTTCTGTAATAAATATTTTTAGATTATGCTTACATATTTAGAGGAGTCTGGAATGAAGAAGTAAGACCAGTTTCTAAATATTTTTTAACTGTAACCATTATTTCTGGAGTGAGATTGAACTATAGGCATTAGAGGAAGTGAAATTTTCTTTTGTCCTTGTTGATTGTCCTTGTCATACATTTGGAAGCTATTTCTTGTATCTTTGGTTTTTTGCTCATCATTTTCACCTAACCCATGACATGCTTTCATTTCTGCTTTGCAAGTATGGTGAGGCTGGGTTGATTCCTGACCAACAGATGCTTGATGTGACTAGAAATCATTTTAGTGGGTACTACAGCTTGCTTGGCCTCTGTCTCAAAACTTGGTTTTCTGAGGGATAGTATATTCAAGATTGGTTTTGCATTAAAATAGAGCCAAAGGTTGACTTTAAGGTTTTACATTTGTCTGACAATTGGTTCCTTTTCTGAAATGATCTCAATAAATTCCAGACATGGAACATTTTATGATAGAAACAGAATTTCAAGGCTATAGTTTTTTACATTAGAATCAAAACATAGGCATGTTAGTGAGAGTATAACTTCTTATTTGTTCTGTCAAACTATTAAATTATGTTTTATTGAATGTTCATTATGTGGAAGATCTGGTACCAGGCATGTGTTGATAACCATTTAACAACCATCTCTCCAATAAAATAAAATTGCATGTATGACATACTTTAAAATTTAATCTGTATTATTTTCTCCATTGCTTTACATCTATTCAATAAAGAAAACAATAAAACAAGCATTTATTTGACAACTTCTAAGGTGTAAATGCTCACACTGAAAATTTAACAGTCAGCCTACCAGAGCAAGTTCAAGGTGGCATCAGCACACTCCTAATATTAAACACATATATATTTTAAAAAGGCAAAGGAAAGTGCTGTACTTGGAGTAAGAGAACCTGGGTTCAAATCCCACCTCTACTTGATTTACTTTTCTGACTTTGGGGGATTTGCTTATCCTTCCTGGACCTCTGCCTGTTGTAAAGTGAGATTGGAATAGATCACCTCTTGAGCTATGATCCTAAATCAATTGATTGATTAGACTTAGGATGCATATTAACATGTCACTTTCACTGGAGGAATTTGTTTCCTTCAATATGAAAAGATGGGAGAACTAATTATAGATGCTGTATTTTTCTCATTCATATTCTGACTTTTGAACAAAAAGCTGATTTTATGAGAAGCAGGAAAATTTAGTGGAAAGAAGTTTGGATAAGGAGTCAGGAAATTTAGATCATTATTACCAAATGTGTGAATTTGTATAATGTCTAGCAAGTCACTAAACTTCCCTGTGACTTAATCCCATCACTGATTCATGGAAAGCATTTAATGTCTTTATTACAGCACTCAATATCTCTCCTATGGCAATAATAAGAATAATACCTGAACTACTTACCTCATAGGCTAAGTGTTTTCAATGTGAAATTATGGGAAACCACTTTGAAAAACATAATACTGTACACATATATAATTACTGACTATAAAAGGCAAACCATTTAAACAAAAAAAAAAGGCTGTGCTTTGGATTAAATGTTTCCTCCCCCCTTACTCTTTCTCTATGTAGGATTGTTGATGCAGTATAGAAATACTTTTCTTTCCTTTAGGGATAATATTACTCTTAGAAACAAGACTTGCCTCTTTTTAAAGAATGTCCCTATTAATGCCTCTCTGTCCCACACAACTGCATCAATCAATCAGCAAATATTTATCAATCCCCTATTATGTACAAAATTCCATAATATAATATAGACAGAATTATATGTCATAATAACTCTGCCTCAACCTTCTATTTTTGTGATTTGGATAACAATAATAATAATTTACATTTATCATAAGGTTACATACAGACTTCAGGGGGTCATCTCTTCCCTCAAAACAACTCTATGAGGTAACTAGTATTATTATACCCATTTCACAGATAAGGAAATAAAGTGACTTGGTCACCCAGCTTATAAGTAGCTGAGGTAGAATTTTAACTCAGGATTCCTGACTCCAAGCCTAATATTCTTTAAATCTTGGCATTTCATATATGAGACTTTATCTATATGATGAGGGGATAGAATTAGATCAACCTTTTTCAAAATGTTCTCCAAGCACCACTGGTGGTGGTCCCTAAGGCCCATTCAGAAGGTTCGCAAAGTCAAATCTATTTTCATTACACTAAAATATTTTTAATTTCTAATAGAGTAAATATAAATATGCATGAACTACATAAATAAAACTCTGGGATTCTTAATGCTCACGTTAAGAGTACAAAGGCAACATGTATAACATATCAAACTGCTTACAATTTTTGGAAGTGGAGAGGGAAGGGAAGGGAAGATGAGAGGAAGAAATATTTGGAACTCACTATCTTATAAAATTGAGTGCAGAAAATTGTTTCAACATGTAAGTGGGAGAAAATAAAATACAATTAAAAATAAAAAATAAGAATTTTAAAGTAAAAAGACTGGGGAAAAGAGTATAAAAGCATCCTTGAGAGCCAAATGTTTGTGAACTGCTGGATTAACTGATATCTAAGATTGCCTATAGTTCTGAATATAGTGTATCACTATGATGTCTGTCTTCCAGAAGTTTCGCAACTAGATGAAGATATATTAGGCACATTCTACATACAAAGAAAAGTAACAATACAATGCAGCAAAATGCAAATGCCTACAGTGGTATAGATAATGAAGGCTAAAGGATCCTAAAGACAAAAAACAAAAAAACAAAAGACATAGCTGAGTACTCAATCAAAGAATGCCATTTTTTTCACTACCACTTGCTTCTTAAAATTTCTCTTGAAGGACAATACAAGCAGATCCATGTTTGCTTATGGGAATGTTCCAATAGTTGAAAATGAAAAGAAATGACAAAGATAATTAAGCTGGTTGTGAAACCATGGATTCATTTTAATTTTGTTTTGAATTTCACTAGAAATGAGTTTTTCCAGGCAGCAACCTACTGTGCTCTGTTTACCCCCCTGAGCTGTCAAGGCAACATCCTAGTCTAAGGGGAGAAAACTTTTCCTTTCAAAATTAATTCTACTAAAAATAAATGCAGGGAAATGCAGCCACCCAAGTTCACCCTGTACCCAGAAGTCTCAAATGAATTTTCGATGCATCTCCTTGACATCCTAACAGAGCAAGGGTTGAGGTATTTTCTGTCTGGCTGTCAGTTCAGTCACTTAGCTGGGCTTTGGGGGAGGGAGAGAAAGAAAAAGGAGTTATTGCATCTCCTGCTGATGTCTCTTAAACAGACACAGTTCTTTCCAAGAGATTAATCTCTTAACAATAATTAAAGGATTGGCAAGAACACTCTGCTAATGAAGAAATGCCCTTTCCTCCACAACAATTATCTTAATGTTGCAAGTAAACACCAACCACAACAGGAAGGACACCAGAGTTACCAGAATATATGAAAACTATTGGTAGGCTATGTGTAATCCTTAATAAAAAATGTAGGAAAACTCAAGAACTTTTAGAAAACATAGAAGAAAATAAGAGGAAAGAAACAATACATTTCTGGAAATTACTTAAAACTGACTTCTCTTTGAGTGGGAATAGGCACAACCCCCTTCTCTTTGGGTTTTTGATGGAAGTGTCCATTCTCTGTGGTTTCTCTATGACATTTCTGTCTTCTAGCATACAAACAAGGACAGCAGCTGATTGTAGTTGAACTGCATGCTAATCAAACCCAAATATAGGAACAAATTAATTAATTAGTTACAAAGGTATAACAGAGATAGGTTTGCTGTCCCTCTTGTTCACTTTCTGCTATGAAATAAACTTGCTGTCATTTTTGGAACCTGTTTGTATAGCTGAAATTTCTTTACTTTTTATTAACTGAATTTTGTGATGATTTTGTTTGGTGGGATATATAGTTTTCTCCATCACCAAAGAAAGTTCAGCTTGATTCTTTTAGGCAGGACCCCATTATGACTTCCAAAGAATTTCACTTTTCAACTTCAGTTATGAATTGGATGGCTTACTTTATTAGTAATCTACTGAAGTGTATCAATGTTTTATCTAGAGACACTTCAGAGAGCAGGACCAAGGATTTTAGAGAGAAAATGCCCTAGTACTCAGCCAGCCCCAGATTTTACATATTTTTTAACAGGTAAGAAGCAATAAATTCCTTTCTTTGAACAACCAAAAACTAAAGGAATTTTTTTTCTAAATCCTAATTTCAACAAGATTTTTATAAAGAACTTTAGACTGGGACCTAAGATCTTGTTCGGCAGTTTATATATTCCACAGGATAAAATAATTCTACTTTTTTTTAAGTTTCCAAGTATTTTCTTACAGATCACCTCTGAAGAGATATTTATACACAATAGAAAGTAGCACACTATATAACTGATGTCTAGTGAGCTTTAAAATAGTTTTTCTTCTAATATTGTTCTTACTTAATTAGACCACCTGACAAAATGCTGCAGAAAATGTATGTTGAAGTACAAAGACCATTTCACTGGTTTGAAGTTGAATCTTTTACTAACTGAATGATCTTGGGAAAGTTGTTCAACCGAAGTGAGCCTCACTTTCCTAATCTCTAAAATGGAGCTCAACACTACCTCTTTCTTAAGTTTGAGAGGAAAGGACTTTAAAAAGTATGGAACTCACTGTATAAAGCATAGGTATGTTAACTACTACAAAATCCATATTGCCATAGACAAAGATGGTGACTAAGAAAGACTAGAGGCTGACCAAACACCTCTATAAGAGAGTTGCTACATTAAAAAAAAAAAAGCATGTGAGACATACATCAGAATAAATAATGTAAAATTTAATATTTATAGCATTATTTAATTAAAATGGATTGGAATTTTTTTTTTGCTGAAATTCAAGGGGCAGAACTAAGAAAGGGAGGGAGGAGAATAGTAATGGCAGAAAAAAAATATTTTTGGTTCAATATTATGAGAGATTTTCCCAGGTAATAGCATTCCCAAAAGGGAATGGGCTATTTTAGGAGGAAATTCCTTCCCCTGTAGAAAAGTTGGGGTCAAAGGTTAAAGGAACTGGTGGGAGCCTGGATCTGTTCCCTTCAAACAGTATAGAAGGGAGAAACAGAGCCTAGGTGATGTGGTCTCATGACTCACTTTTATATACTCATAATGTTATTAAAAGTTAGGACCAATAGCTAAGGAAATTTATAAAATGTCTTCTTGAAAGTACAGAATTTCAGGATTGTAAGGAACCTCAGAAACCATCTAGAACAGTGATAGGGAACCTGCAGCCTTGAGGCCATGTGGGGCTCTCTTAGATTGAGGTTTGGGTTCAGTCAAAAGGCTGCAACTTAAAGACTTAGAGGGCCACATTTGGCCTTGAGGCCACAGGTTCCCCACCCCTGGTCTGGACTAATGTAGACCTGAACAAAAAAACTCCTACAACATCTCCTTATGCCAGCCTTTACTTAAAGACTTAATGAGTGGAACATAGCACTTCACTTTTGATTATCTTTAATTTTTAGGAAATTGGATCATATGAGTGGTTTTGTCCTTGGATAATGGAGATGGGGTTTTTATGTTTAAGATTTCTTTTCTTTAGCACCCTCCTAGCCACCATAAGCCTCAGTCCTTTCCCTACTTCTTTGCAAAACAAAGTTTTGGAGGATTTGCCTACTTTTAAATAATTTCCCCACTAATAATTCTCTTTCCAAGACAACTTAAAAATCAATCAAATTTTGATTATGCTTAGAAATATAAGGGAGTTGATTTCATCATTGAAAGTTTTGTAGATAATTATACCTTCCTTCCTTCCTTATTTTTCTCTTGTATTTTTCAAATTGAATCCTCTAAGGCACTCTCTCCCTTCCTCCCTTCCCCCTCTACCTCTCCCTCACTCTGTCTCCTTAATGATTATCGAATGTAGCTTAGGTTGAATCTCTAGTGCTTTGTTTTTTTTTTTTTTTTGAGAATATTGCCTTTCAATCTATCATGTTTTTTATTAGACACCTGTGATATGTAAGATATCTTTGTGCTTCCTATCAGTCATATTGGCTTATATAAAATTTGTGTTTTCCCTTTAATGTTATTGCATTCTAACTTCCAATTTCACCTTCCTTGTTCAGGAAAAATCACAAATTTACCTCACATTATAAAATCTCATAAAAAATCACAAAATATATCACATTCAAGTGGCTGGTTCTCCTTTCCCTTTTCTCTTTTGTATTATTCTTTTTCCTCCTAAGTTCTGGGCTCAGGTCAGGATTCCCCTTGGCCCCTTTTGATCTATTTTCTTATTTGTTTTTTACTTTAAAGCCTTTTCTTCTGTTTTTTTTTTGAGGGATATTTCATTCTTCCTAATAACCTACAGTTTCAAGAACTATCCTGCAAGTAACTATTTTCTAAGAAAAAGAAAAGATTATGATTTGAATAAAAACAAAAAGTAGATGATATAATTTGTTGGAGAAGACATATATCACAATCCAATACATAAGATATATTCTTTTCTTTGATGCTGCTCCTCCAGGTTGAACTCACACTCACAGATTGGGTGCCCAGAGGCTCAGCTACCAGAATGTTTAAGAAATACTCTCTTGATATTCAATTCCAACAGTATAACAGTCTGGCAACTAGAGCCAGTCAAGGAGTATCCCCATGGGCCAGTCTATAAGAGTCCTATTATATAAGAAATTTATCTATTACTTATACTTTATGTTGGACCTCCTCTATGACAAAGGCAAATATGTTTTTTTGTTGTTCTTCAGCTGTTCAGTCATATCTGACTCTTTGTGACCCCATTTGGGGTTTTCTTGGCAAAACTACTGGAGCAGTTTACATTTATTTCCTCTAGCTCATTTTACAGATGAGGAAAAGGAAGCAAATAGAGTTAAGTGACTTGCCCAAAGTCACAAAACTAATAGGTATCTACGGACAGATTTTAACTCAAGTCTTCCTGACTTCAGGCCTGGCGCTTTATCCACTTTACTACGTAGCATAGGTAAAAGCTTCTAAAGACTTCCATTCATGATACCTGCCTTGAAGAAAATAGAACATCCAGCTCCCAAATACTTAATCAATCATAAACCTAAAATTTTCAGCAGACACAATAATGATCAAGGCATTCAATGCTAAACTACACTATTAAGTTCTTTAACCCTAGAACTTCACAAATTATCAGCAAAAGCAGCCCTATAGGAAAGGGGTCCTCCAATAAAGTCAGTGATGGCACAGACAAGCAAAGCAATAGCCTCCTGGTTTGAACAAAAATGGTCCAGACGTAGCCTGGAAGATTCTGTCCTGAGTCAGAAAAAGTGAAGGGTCCCTGGAGAAAACCACAGGGAGGTCACATCAGCATCCAATAACAGCAACCAAGGTAGCGCATTAGTCTCAGCGAAAACTTGGGAGCAAAACTAGGAGCCGTAAGACACCAACTTCATTAGCACTCTATCCAGAGATACAACTAGTAACCTTTAAGACCAAGTGAAATATTCATGGATGGTCTTAGTTCTGAACCCCAATATCAAAAAATTAAATTAATTAAAAATGTAATCATTATATCAGAGAAATTACTCCCTTTCTGCAGTGGATTAGCCACTATTACACCTTAAAGTGAGGTATCATAACCTGCAAGCCCTGGACAGATTTCAGGAGATTGTGAACTTGAATAGCAGGGAGGATTCCGCCTTTACTTTCACTAATGTCTAATTGAAATTATTATTTTTTTCAGTTATTTAAATCATTTTCCTGAGATGGAGTCTATAGACTTTACTATAATATCAAAGGAGTCCATAACATACAAAAATCTTAAGAACCCCAGTCTTTATTAGAGGTAAAAGAGGTGACTGAAGTGACCTATTAAAATCTATTTCCATTCTTATAATGAAAAGATTAAATGGGCCTATTTCCATTTAATGTTCTATTCACTTTACTTTCTATCACTTCATATAAGTCTCTTCAGGTTTTTCTGAAACCATTCCCTTAATCATTTCTTATGGCACAATTGTCTGTCACTTTTGTATACCATAACTTGTTCAGTCATTCCCCAACTGATGAGCATCTCCTCACTTTCTAATTATTTGCTACAACAAAAAGAGGTGCTATAAATATTTTGTACATATATAAGTCCCTTTCTCTTTTTTTGACTAATTTGGTATATAGAACCATTAGTGATGCCATTGGGTAAAAGAAGATATATAGTTTAATAGTTTTGGGGGAATATAATTCCAACTTTCTTTCTAGAATGGTTGAACCAGTGCAAAGGTACATCAAAAGTGCATTAAAGTACTTGTCTTATAGCCTCTCCAATATTTCTTATTTTCTTTTTTTGTCAGGTTAGTCAATTTGATGGGCATAAGGTGGTATCTTAGAGTTGTTTTAATATGCGTTTCTCTTGTCATTAGTGATTTAGAGCTTTAAAAAAAACATGTCTATGGATGGCTTGGATTTCTTCCTCTAATAACTGTCTATTTCCTTTGATAATTTATTTATTGGGGAATGACTCTTATTTTTATAAATTTGACCTAGTTTCCTATATATCTGAGAAATTAATCCTTTATCTGAGAAACCTGTCATAAAAATTTTCCCTAATTTCCTACTTTCCCCCCAATTTTTAGCTGTAGTAGTTTTGTTAGTGCAAATGCTGTTTAAATTTCTTATGTAATCAAAATTGTCCATTTTACCTCTTGTTAACCTCTTTATCTCTTGTTTGATGATGAATAAGAGCTTCACTAATCCATAGATTTGACAGGTAGTTTCGCCCATGCTCCTCTGATTTACTTATGCCACCCTTTATGTCTAAATTATGTTCCTATTCAGAATTGATCTAGGTATATGATATGAGATGTTATTCTATACTCAGTTTCTGCCATACTGTTTTCCAGTTTTCCCAAGTTTGTTGAGTATTGAATTCTCGTCCCAATAGCTGAGATCTTTGGATTTAACAAAAATTAGGCTACTGTTCCCATTTGCTTCTACATATTGTATAGCTAATATTTTTGGCCAACCTTTCTGTCTCTTACCTGGTGCCAAATTATTTTGATTATTATTACTTTGTAGAACAATCTGAGTTCAGGTACTGCTAGGCCTCCTTCATTCTGTTCATTCCCCATTTTCCATACCTTCATTTGCTATTCTTAACCTTTTTCCTCTCCTGATTAATTTTATTATTTTTTCTGATTCTATAAAGTAATCCTTTGGTGGTTTTATGGGTATGGCAATGAATAAACAAACTTGCACTGTCATTTTTATTATGTTGGCTTGGTCTACTTATGAGTGTTTAATATTTCTCCATTTATTTAGATTGCCTCTATGTAAAGAGTATTTTGTATTTATGTTCATATAATTCCTATGTATGCTTTGGCTAGTAAGCTACCAAGTATTTATTACTGTCTCTTGTTATTTTAAGTGGAATGTTCATTTCTAGCTCTTCCTACTAGATTAAAAAATTATTTACGCAATGATTTGTGTGGATTTATTTTATATCTTGTGGAACATCATTCTCCCAAGAACATGGGTGAAAACTCATCACCACTACGAGGGAAAAAAAGCAATCTTTAGTGTCTATGCCTTACTGATAGTGGGTGAATAGTCTACCTTTATAATGGCAAGGTGGTATATTTCATGGTTTATCAAAAGGAAAAGGCACAGTTTTTCATTAGAATGCCACATCACATAATTATTTATTAGTTCAAGTTCATTTTAAAAATAAGGGAAAATGTTTAAATAGGTAGGAGATAAATACAAGAAAAATAGGGACTATAAGGAGTAATAAATACTTGGAACTTAAATTCAATGTGATTTGTATAAAACATGCTGAAGAAATAATTTTCCAGTTTTGTTCTGTTGTTCCTTCAATGTCATGGAACATTGGTTTCTGAATACAGAGTAAAGAGAAGCCTTTGTCCAGATCCAAGTTTATTCATTATGACTCATTATATATCAGATAACTATACTGAGCAAAGGACAAAAGGAAATGTCCTTAAATTATGTCAGAAGCTATGCTTTGGAATATGAACAAATGGCCCAACTCAATGGTTTGATGTCCCTAAGAATCTATCCCCAATCTTCTCATCTTTTCAAAACCCACCTGGGTACCATAAGCCTCAGCCATTCCCTCTTCCTTTGAAATCGACTGATTTAGTGACTTATCGGAGAGGTAGCATGAACAGAGGCTTCTCGAGAACATCTAATTAGAACTTTGAGCTCAGTTTAGTCTACAAGTTCCTGCCTCACTCTTCTCTAAAGCAAGAAGTTCCTACCTCTTGTTGATGAAATTTCTGTGATTCAGAATGGCAAAAGTTCAAGTAAAAATCCCTTTTCACTTATCTCTCCTGGAACTTTCATAGGTCTTCTACTGTACCCTTTTCACTGTGTTTTCTATCATCTCTTCTCCTTCTTTGTATATTTTTTGATTAACAAGCATTTGTTTTCCTTTCCTCCTATTCGCTCCCAATTTAAAAGAAAAAAAATGAAAACAAAACTATCATTATCAAACATGCATAGATAAACAAAATAAATTCTCATGTTAGCTATGTCCAAAAGAGAAATGTCTTATTCTGCATCTTGATCTCTTCCAATAATGAACAGCTTTCTTTCATCCTTGAGTTCTTCTTTTCACACTGCTTATATACTGTGGCATTCCCTGAAATCTGATTTTCTCCTGAATATATCTCTTTTTTTGGAATCTCCAATGCTGATTAATCTTTTTATAATATTGGTCCCTCCATTTCCAGCATAGGCAGGAGGAAAATTCAATATGCTACTTGCTGCTGATCTCTCTTCCTCTTAATTTCAATTCATCCAAATTTATCATTTGATCAGTTTTCTTCTTGCTGTCATCTAGTGACTTCCAGTCTACTCTCCTTTCCTCAGTGAATTCAAGAGCTTGACTTTTGACTAAATGTTTAATGCTAGCCTTGTGGACAAGATGGTAAAAGGTGGATCTGATGATAGTATAGTCATATGAAATGGCACCAAAGGAATTAATGTGTCCATGTCAAATTTAGGGCAATATCTCTAGGGGTGTGCTCTTTGGTTCTGTGTTGTCCAACATTTTTCTCAATGATGACTGCAGATGACACAAAACTAAGAGCTAAATCTTTGGATAACTGATGTAGTATCAAAAAGTATTTTTAAATGTTAAATGGGACAGATGAGAAAGAAGAAACTTAATAAGGATAGAAGCAAAATCCTAATGTTGGATTTTAATAATCAACTTCAAAATATCAATGTAATATGGCCAGACAACTAATTATGTTCAAAATATCTGGGGGTATTAATGGACTTGTAGGCTCAAAATAGGCCAACAATAAAAAACATGACATTCTAGATTTATTTAATTATGTTATAATGTACAGTATAAGGGAAATGATAGTAATTGACTAAACTGCATCTGAAATATTATGTTAATTCTAAGTGCCTGACTTTAGGAAACACATTAATAAAACATACATTTACAATGCCCAGAATGTGGTTGGGGAATTAAAAGCTATGCATGTTATGGATTGTTTTCTCATTCCTACCTATCAAAATTATTTTTTTCCTTCAGAGTCCAATTTCAAATTCATCTTCAATTTTGTCATCTTTATGGAGTCCTTCTCTGATCTCTCCAAATAAAAGTGACATCTCCCTCCTCAAATTCTCCAATAGTAGAACACTTGAATCTGGATTTATTCTTTGTCCTTATAATTTTCTGTTGGCCTTATCACTGTTCATTTTATACTACTATTGGATTATGTGGTCCTTGAGGATAAAGACTGTATTACTTTCTAAGATTTTATCTGAAGCACCTAATATAATACTCTACACAGTAGGTGATGATTAGTGTTTGTTGGACTGAAATTCATTTGCCTGTGTTCCATGCATTGAACACTGAAGTCTATTTCTTACATATGGCTCATCTAAGAACATAGGACTTATAACTGGAAGAAGTTTAAAATTAAACATCATCTAGCCCGACCCCTTCCTTTTTAAGATGAGAAAATGGAGTTGCATAGAGGTCAAATGATTTGTCCAGTACCATAGAAGTAGTAAGGAGAGTCAAAATCCAAACATAGGTTCTCTGACACTAAATCCAGTGATCATGCCATTACTAGGATATTCCCAGTACATGACATTGGTGTCATCCTCTCCATCACCCTCTACTCTTCCCAACCACCACCACCTAAACAGTGTTAAAGTATCCTCCAATGAGTTTGGTCAGTGGGGTGTATAGCCTATAATTAATTATGTAAATACATTTAAGTTTATCAAATTCTGAAAAACATTAAGAAAATTATATATACATACATATATGTGTGTGTGTGTATGGAGAGACAGACAGACACAGGGAGAGAAAGACAGAGAGATAGACCCAGACAGACAGAAACAGATGGGGGGGTGTGTGGTAGAATTTTGCATGTGAGATTTTTTTCTAGATGATCCTATGACTTCTTCCATATCTTCTAACTCAGGTAGGAAGACTACAAATTTCAACATGGTTGCAATATTACAAGTGACCACAAAGAGGCACCAGGCTCCTATATTCAGAATCATTTTTCCAAACCTTTCTTGGAAAATAATGATAAAACTTAAGTGCCTAGGAAGTTACCTGTTAAGTTTTTCCTTCACTCTAATACTGAACCAAGAGTATCAGTTTGATGATACCTTCGTCCCAAGACTATGCTTAAAGCCAATTCTGCAAATCCAAACTAAACAAACTAAAAAAATTATCCAGGCTGTAGATTTTAGGCAACATTAGTAAAACCCTAGAGGTGTCTCTCACCTAACTGCAAAAGCACATCATTGTCACAGTTAAACTTTTCTTATAATAAGTGACTAGAAAAAGGTCAGTCTGGATTTTTAAAATATTTAAATCATAAAAATATTTTAAAAGTGACGAAATTTCATTACTCTCCAATATATATTATCAGGGCTACCTCTAGTGGGTTGTCAGGATCAGGATATTTCTGAGAGAATGGTGGGGAATTAATTTTTATGAATATTTATGAAGCCAGAGAGGTAGTTGTTGATTAAGTTGAATGAAGTGGCTTCCTTCAAGTCAGGGCTCCAAGTCTTCCCCATCAAGAATCTTTGGATTCGAGTCCTTCCTGGGACCTATAATGTGACCATGGACAGGTTACTTGACATTTCAGTGCTTCAGGAAACTTGCAGAATAAAAGTAAAAAACCAAGTAGCTGACTTGCACTAATTGAAGGAATTCCCACACAAGCAATTATCTATAGTAGTGTACATACCCCTGCATTTAGGTGTGTATATATGTGTGTGTGTGTCTGTGTGTATGTATGTATATATATATATGTATATGTTCATATATGTACATATATTCTGTATGTGTTTATATATATATGATACAAATATATGTATCTGACATACCAACAGAATTTCTGAAAAAATTAAAGGACCCATGACTTCATCAACGTGGGTTCTCCTTACACCTGTGTAGATTATAATAACTTTGTACCTTAGTAAGTAGGTTTAATAAGTTATTATTCCTCCCCCAAAACCACACACACACACAGATACATCACTGCCTGGTAGCTACTCTTCTGATGATGAGCCCGTCCGAATATAGTTAAATGTATATATATATAGATATATATATATATATGTGTGTGTGTGTGTGTGTGTGTGTGTGTGTATGCTAAATAAAATTGAAATGGACCATGTTCAATGAATGATTCATTTGATGAGCATTTATTAAGCTCCTTTCATATTTCTGACCCTGGAGAGATAAATAAAAAAGTGAAAAAGTCCCTGCCCTAAAGGAACTTATATTCCAGTGGGAACTACACATACTCAAGTACAAATTTACATATATCTTCCACTGAAATATAAATTCCTTTAGGGCAGGGACTTTGTTATATACACACATACACATATACTACACACACACACACACACAACTATATATGGGTGTCTCTGTATATATGTCTATATTATACATACATACACAGAAATATATAAAGTGATGGGTAAGGAGGGGTAGTAGGGAGAATACACTCGCAGATGAATGAATCAGGAAAGGTCTCATGCAAGAGGCAGCACTTGAGCTAAACTTTGAGAAAAAGTAAAGATTTTAGAGGTTGGCATGAAGATGGAGGACATTCCAGGCATGGGAGATACACTTTTAGTAATTCAGAGGATAGAATTTCTTGTGTGAAGCAGAGCAAGAACTGTGGTAATATGTACATGCATGTATGTATACCCAAATATATAGTGTGTCTATAAATGTATATATATGTTTGAACATGTACACATATATGTGTGTTTGTGTGTGTATCTTAAGAGGAGGTATAGAGAAAAAAAGTATATATAATAGAAATATATTCATTATATTTATAAAAATGATATGTTAGGGATATATTACATATTTATGTTAAGTATAAAAGTAATAGAATAATTTGTACTTTTATACACATAATATTATAATGTTTAGTAAATATATTTCCATATAGTCCCTCTTCTATTGTTTATACTTTCACTTATGTACTTCATCAGTTTCCATCAGCTTAATTATTATGTCTATGCTTACGACTCCCAGATATTTATATCCAGAAGAAGTATGAGATGACAAGAATAACTAGGACATGAATATATGAAAAAGGTGTTGGAGTTTTAGAGCACTGCATGTTTGTGTATGTGTATATACATATACCTGTAAGACCCTCTGGTCTTTTTTTTTCTACCTGCTGGTAAAGGCTCTTAACCCCAATTTGGTATACCCTAAGGACAGACCTAGATATGAATCATTTATAAATAAAACCTTTGAAATTTAGCATACCCTAAGGACAGACCTAGATAAGAATCATTTACAAATAAAACATTTGAAAACAAATATCATACTAAAATAGTATTTTAAAATATTTTCATATGGTCATAGAACTAATGCTGGAAATATCTTTAAAGGTTATATAGTCATACCCCTTCATTTTAGAAATTAAAATACTGATACCCAGGCAGAGCCTGTGACTTACCCAAGGTCACATATGTGAAATTAGCAGAGCTGGGATTCTGAACCTAAGTCTTCTGACTCCAAAATCCACCCCTCAACACAGTAACATGACTAATATTAGTCAGTAAACAATTGATAACCATTTATTAAATGCCTACTCTGTATCAGGGACTGCGCAGTATTCTTTTACTTTCAATATTTACTTCAGATCACTAATCACAGCTTAGGTATAACTATTATTATTTTTCTCATGTTGTTGCAATAACAGTTAACAATAAACTCATATAAGTCTTATTTTACTCATTTGTTGTTTCGTTAATTCGGCCATGTCTGACTGTTCATGACTTTTTTGAGGGTTTTCTTGGCAGAGATACTGGAGTGGTTTGCCATTTCCTTCTCCAGCTCATTTTACAGATGAGGGAACTGAGACAAATAGGTAATAACTGCATGAGGCAAGCTTTGAACTCAAGTGTTTCTTACTCCAGGCCAGATACTCTATTAATTGTGCTACCTAGCTGTCTAATCTTGTCCATTCTTTTTAATTTAAGTCCATCCTAAAGCAGACGTTAGTCATTAGGAATTTTAAAAATAATCACATTCTGTGAATACATACATATAATGAACATGTGACTATTTACTCAAAACCCAAAAAGACACTGGTCACTGAAAGCCTTGAGTCTGACACATATTCATATCTAAAAGTATTACATATTTACTCCTAAAGCAAAAATAAAATCTCTAAATATTTAATCTGTCTATAATAAGTTGACTCAAGGATTAACTTCAATACAAGTGCACTTTCATAATTTTCATAAATAATGGAAAATCTATCAAATAAAAATAACTCTACAAAATAAACTTATAAGCCCCATTACTTCAGCTGTGAAAGACCCTAGTTTTTTCATTAAACCACTTCATTATCTTAAAACTTCACACCATCCTTTCAGCAACTTTGCTCATGGAGTTAATAAGATTTATGACCTTGATAAAGCTGAACATCCAGGGGACTGTAAATCTGGCAAACCCCCCCCAAAAAAATTTCTCAAATATCTGTGAAGTCCATGGTATTTTCCTAAACTCAGAATTATTATCATTCAAAATATTTGATAGCTTTTTAACTAAAAGGATGACAGTTGCTATCAAAAGAGGAGTTAATTTTCTTATAACACAATTTTAACACCCTCAGAATATCAATTTTCAAATCAACAACCTTTCTTATACAATGATTTCCACAAAATCATGATATAAGGCAAATTAGGAGTCTAAAAACAACATAAATAATATCATGCATTGTTAAATATATCAAAACATTTTTGTAGTGAAATAATCTCAATTCAGTTGAATGTACATCTGAATCCTCTTACATAGTAAATTACTTCATCCATTCATCAATTTGGCATTCTATACTAATAGAATTTAGAATATCAGTATAGAGTAATTAAACCTTTAATTCTTATATATGCAGTTTCTAAACACATCACCTTAATGCCAAATATCGTGTTTTTTCCATTAAAGTCTGATATAACTGTAGAGGTAGTATAGTGGATGAAGCACTGGTTCCAAGATCAGGAAAACCTAAGTTCAAATCCAGCCTCACACACTTAACACACACACACACACACATAGACACGCACGCACACACACACACACACACACACAAACTAGCCACGTGACCTTGGGCAAGTCACATAACCCCAGCTGCACTCCAAAAAAGCAAAATAAAAATGAGCTGGAGAAGAAAATGGCAAATCACTACACTATCCTTGCCCAGAAAACTCCAAATGGGATCACATGGGAAATTACTGGCCAACAAAATGCTTAAAGAGGGTCAAACATCACAATTATTTCACTTTAAGTGGGGCTATGCTATAATTTTGTTTTAGGACAAACTCAACATGGATTTAAAATTACAAATGGTATCATTCAAATCTCAGTTTTCCCAAGGACTACTAGCTGCCAACAACTCAAACTAAAGAGCTTACTGCTCTCAGTTAGCTCCATTCAAAAGATTTAAGATGGCAGTCTCACCTTCTCCTCTTAAAAATGTCAGCATTTACAAATATCTTTAAACCATATTTTGGAAATTTACAGCAAAGATCATACATTTCAATTATAAATTTAGTCTCTAGTTTAGAATGTAACAAATTTCTACAAAAAGGAAAAAAAATTCCTTTCTTTATTTTCTGACTTTATCTCTGTAACCCCCATTTGACTAGGACAGAAATGACAGAAAGAAAGTATCTTTCAGGGTTTTTTCTTTTTTTTTTCTTCCTAATATCGTATCTCCTGCTGAAAGTCTGAAGTGGAAGTACGTCCTTGCTTACTAAGCTGGACAGTTTAGCATCAGATTACAGAAAGCTAGGAGAACTGTTTCAAGTATGAAACTTCATTAATCTTCTTCAGCATTCTAAAATCTCTGGCTGCATTTTTTTTAATACAACAGCTTTTATGGCTGGATATAATTTCCTTTAGAAATTTTCCAAGGTACCAGAATCTATGAACATTAGACACCACACAAGACAAAAACATTTCCAGAGAAGCCTGTGGGGAGGGGGAGAAAAAGAGGGGTTGCCTATTGTTCCTGTTATGAGCATTCCTCCCACAAATGACTCAACCTGGTCAACAGTTTATTTTGACCAAAACACATGAGCTTCCCTCATTAATCCAGGGTCATCCTAAATGAGCAAGTCTACTGGTATTATGTGACAAGTTCTTCTCAGTCACTCAGTCAACTTAATCAATAGAGGATTTCCTCTCACCTGGTCATGACATACAAGTGACAGTGCTTGTGTTTGCTGCCACTTACTAGTATATAGTCATAGATGGCATATCCAGTGTATTGTCTAATAGTTATGACAGAGTAAGAGAATTATAGGGAAAGAAAGAGGAGGAGGAGGAGGAAGACAGAGAGATGGAGATGAGAGAAAAATCTGCTGGAGAACTAGTTAAATTAACAGATGGGGAATCCTTCTACCCTCACCAACTCTTGGTTGATCAGTCAGAGGATTACTCATTTGTCCATGAGGGTAGATAGGTTAATTCTAAACCTCTTTGAGTAAGTACCCAGTAAATTTCTCAAAATTTACTATTCCATTTACCTAGAAAACTTTTTACATTACAACTTTGTCTTATTACTTCGTCTAAACATCCCTCCCTTAGAAGGATATCATCCTCATATTATAATTTCACCAAAAAATACAGGTTAAAATTAGATGTCCAAACTTGCATACTATTATAGTAACTCAGATATGTTCTAACACTAATATATTATTTAATAGATCCAGTATTGTACTTACAAAACTTTTTGATTAAAGAAATTTGCTATACAAGGAAAAAGAGGGGCACAGTTATAACAATGTTATATATTATAACAGAGGGGAAAACCTCCTTAGCTATGTTTTATTCCAGGCATGAATCATGTCTGATAGACAATTATGTAATCATGGGTTATTAAAAGCAAGGATCAGGATTAACCAGTTGGAGAAAATTTACTTTTCAGAAAGGAAATAGCACAATGGGGAAAGGGAATTAGGAGGATCTTACCTTAGGCCATGACAAAGTCATCACAGAGACCTCCACCTTTAACAGTTCTCAGACTGTAGCACATGTCATTTTCTTCTATTGGTTTCATGACAATTCAAACAACTATTCCTGTGGTCAAAGCTCAGAACAATAGTAAATTATAGTTCCAAAAATTTTTACCTGAAGTAGCAAAATCTTACGAACTACAATCTTACGACTTGACTATCATTCCTGATATTCAGCTAACAGTTAACATCTCGTTTATCCTCTACTTATAAATTAAAACTACCCAAATTCTTGGGTTTCAGAGATATAGCAGGTATCTGATAGTTAACCCACCATTAATATGCTGAAGCAACATCTTTAAATTACCATATACACTTTCATAATAATCAAAAATTTCAAATAAAATTTGCTATTATATATTATCATCTGTTTAATAACAAAATATACCTCATTAAATATTTAACAGTTTTCAAATATCTTTTTTATCGCATCCTTTTAAAAGCCAATTTATGTATAATAGTGTCTAGATTAAAAAGTTCTTTTGTCTAACAGCATTTCTGTTACAGTGATTTCTCAACTGCAGAATATAACAAAATTTAGACATACAACAATAACACAAATGACATATGTTTAAAACATGAAATAAAACTTCAGATGATATCAGTTCAGTTAGTGGTGTTTTCAAATTATCAAATGTAAAAATCATTAATCATATTACCTTTGATTTTCTAAAACCTCTTTAGAGTTATCAGATAAGGAACAATTATATTCAACTAAAAAACAATAAGAATGTAATGCTTATAGCATATGCCTGTCACTGTGCTAAGTACTTTAAAATCATTATATTATTTTCATCTCACAACAAGGAGGTGGGTATAATCGTTATTTTTCTCTTTACAGATCAGGAAACTGGGGCAGACAGAGATAATAATACTTGTTTAAGATTACACAGATATTAAATTTCTGCAACCAAAATGTAATTCACGTTTCCCTACATTTTTCCAACATTTTTATCACTTGTATTAGGGATTCTGATCTGAGATAATAGGAGTTAATAGAATAACAAGAATTGGGTCTCTGAATTGGGAAGGCCACGGGAGAATTTTGGTTTAAATAGTCATTTCTCTTTTCATAGTCAAAGAAGGGTTAACAAGAGGTGGCTATAAGTTGCAAACTGTTCACCTGCTTTTTTTCTTTCTTCATTCTGGATTTACTTCCAAACTAGCTGCCTTCCTTCATTGCTCTAGATTGAACAATGAAGCTATCCATCTTCAGGGGAAGTGCCATCTACTTTTAAGTTTTATAAAATTTAATCCTTATTTTCCCTTAAAACAAATTCTACAGAGTGATACCCCAAAACTTACTAAGATACTTCAGAAGGGAGTTCCTGAATTAACCCACATCCCAGGAGCTCTCCCCCTCAATCTTAAAATGATTATCTCCAAACTCCTTAATGTACTAAGATGTTTTTAGCATGTCTACAAACTTTTATTATCTGACTTTATTTCTATAATTCCAGCATAACCAAAGCTGACATGACAGGAAAAATGCTCTGCAGGTGGTTATTGTTGTTTATAACCTAATTGTCTATGGAAAGCCTAAAGTGGGAGTTCATCCTACTTACTGGGACAATTGCTTCAAGCATGAAAGTTCATTAATCTTTCCCAGTGTTCTGAGCGCTTTGACGACAGCACTTAAAAGTTTTTCTGACTGGCAGTATTTTAAAGCTTTCAAGGAAATAGATTCTACAAACAACACAAACATGACACATTTTACAAAAACAGAGACACAGACAAAATGTCAAGACAGATACAGACACAAATGGTTCTAAAAAAGGGTGCAATTACAATCCATACAGAGGTATACAGTTACCAAGGTATGCAGTTTAAGAAACACCAGAGACATGCAGTTAAATTTTGTAAAGGCATGCATCTTAAAAATAGCAGAGGCATGAAAGACCAATTAAGAGAAGTGTGTGGTTTAAGAAAGAATATTCTTACCAGAGTGATATGAGATGAACCAGGTCACCACAGGGGCATTGGAGTTTTCCTCACAAAGAATGGTGAGTTCAATCATGGCAGAAGCTTAGAGGATTTGACCAGGGACAAGGGCAGAGGACTCACCAGATTGGGGGCAAGGTGTGTGTGTGTGTGTGTGTGTGTGCGTGTGTGTGTGTGAGAGAGAGAGAGAGAGAGACAATATATCTCCAGTGGTGCCTATTTCATTCCCACTGGTCCCAGAGAATTGTATGGCCCAGTTCCATGTCCAATCCCACTTGTGACACCAATTTATGTCAACCAAACCAACTAGCCTCTAACCTGTGGAGGGCTATATCCAAACAGAGCAGGCTACAGACAGGAGAGTCAGATATCAAACAGTAGTTTAATTTCAAAGAGAGAGAAACAGCTTGGAAGCAAGGAGGCAGATTAGATACATGTTCCAGGGCCCTGCCCCTAGTAGGGCTGGAGGGAACCTGATTTAGTGTAGGTAAATCTCAATACTTATACCAGTGGCTATGTAGTAAACTCTACCCCTGACAATGAGGAGTAACAGCAGCAATGGGAAAAGTTTGATTCATAGCAGAGCCTCATGACTAAAACATGGATATAGCAGGTTTTTGTTTGAGCTCAGAGAAGACCTGGTGCTGGTCAAAGCAATACAATAATTATATGAAACAATTCTGGGATTTTGCCATAGCTGAGACCACCCAGAGGGTAAGAACAAAGGATTGCTGTTATACCAGGCTCAGGGCATAAGCTTGCTTGCTTGCTGGGCCTTATCTCTGGAAAACAGGGTATCTCCTAATATTTTGACACTCTCCAGAATGGTTAGATCAGTTCACAACTCTACCAATCTGCGTTAGTGTCCCAGTTTTCCCACATCCCCTCTAGAATTTGTCATTTTCTTTTTCTGTCACATTAGCTAATCTGATAAGTGTGAGGTGATATCTCAGAGCTATTTTAATTTGCATTTCTCTAATCAATAGTGATGTGGAGCATTTTTCATATGACTGGAGATAGTTTTGATTTCTTTATCTGAAAACTTCCTGTTTGTATCCTTTGACATATCAATTTGGGAATGACTCATATACTTTATAAATTTGACTCACTTCTCTACATATTTGAAAGATAAGGCCTTTATCTGAGAAACTTGCTATAAAAAATTTCCTCAGTTTTCTGCTTTCCTTCTAATCTTGGCTGCATTGGTTTCATTTGTGCAAAACCTTTTTCATTTAATGTAATCAAAATTATCCATTTTACACTTCATAAATACTCTCTTCTTTGGTAATAAATTCTCCCCTTATCCAGAAATCTGACTAGTTAACTATCCCACAATTTGCTTATGGTATCACCCTTTATGTCTAAATAATGTACCCAATGTAACCTTATCTTGGTATCCAGTGTGAAGTGTTTGTATATATGTAGTTTGTGCCAAACTGCCTTCCAATTTTCCCAGAACTTTTTTGTCAAATAGTGAGTTCTTGTTCCCAAAGTCGAAATCTTTGTTTTTAATCAAATATAAGATTACTATGGTCATTTCCTAATATTTACCTTTTCTATTCCACTCACCCACTACTCTACCTCTTAGCTTTCTTAATTATTAAAGTTCTTTAATTGTATGGACTGCCTTGAAATGTAATAGATTGCCTCACAGAATTCTTTGATACCATATTAAAACATGGCATCCCAGTCTTATAAAAAGTGCTGATCTTAGAAATAGCAAACTGTGATTGAATCCTGATGATTACTTATCAGCAGTCTGGCCTATACTCTCTAGAGATGATTTCTACAATCCCTTTCTGGGTCTATTTTTTTTTTTTTTTTTGCTTTTTGGAGGGCAATTGGGGTTGTGACTTGCCCAAGGTCACATGGCTAGTTTTTGTGTTAAGTGTCTGAGGCCATATTTGAACTCAGGTCCTCCTGACTCCAGGGCTGGTGCTCTATTTAATGCACCACCTAGCCGCCCCCTGGGTCTATTTTTAATGACTGTCATATATATTAGTTTTAAAAATTTATCACTCATTGAAAACAGATTTTGTATAAACTCTAACAATAGATGGAATTTATGTACTACCTTAGGGATGCCTAAATGCTTTACATATTACATCTTATTTGGGCCTCACAACAACTCTATAAGGTAGGTACCTTTGTTCCCATTTATAGATAAGGAAACTGAGGATCTGAAAGATTATGTGATTTGACCACCATCACACAGTACTGAAAGTTAGATTTAAACCAAGGGCCCACCTGAC
This sequence comes from Petaurus breviceps papuanus, assembly GCF_028583685.1. Classification (NCBI taxonomy): domain Eukaryota; kingdom Metazoa; phylum Chordata; class Mammalia; order Diprotodontia; family Petauridae; genus Petaurus; species Petaurus breviceps. The sequence continues at coordinate 13,910,661 of NW_027186540.1, forward strand.
TCTGAGTCTTGCACTTTCTCCAGGACATGGCTCTGCTACGGCCTCTCAGTACTGGCTTCATAGCATCCCTGTGTCCCTCTACCTGGTTATTTACCCAAGGAAGCTAAGAATTTGATGAGGATTATGATTATGCCATATATCAATTAAAAACTATTTACTCAGTATTTTACTATGTGCTAAGCACTGGAGGATTTAATACAAAAGCAAACATGGTATCTGCCCTCAAAAAGTTTACATTCTAATCTAATCCAATAAACATTAATACCTACTATGGGCCATGTGCTGTGCTAGCAAAAAGAAAGAGAGTCCCTTCCCTCAGAGGAACTAAAGAGGGGAGGTCATCCACAAAAGGAAACAGGAAAGGGGAGAAGGCAGGCTAGGACACCAGATGTCTGGTAGGGAGGCATCTTTTTCCATGGAGTTGAAACCAGGCAGAGCAGAGGTGAAGTCAATCAGGGCTTTAGTTAGCAGCATGGTGATGAGATTAGAAGTAATAAGCTTTTCCTGTGAGGAGTATCTTCTTCCCCAGTTGATGCCAGATATGGAAGCAAATGAAAAGTAGAGATATTCTAATATTCTATATAATAAGAAAATAAGAAAAAAATATTCTAATAACAGGGTTCTTTTACCTTAGGCCCCTGGACTTAAAAAAGATAACTATATTGCAATAAAATTGGTTTTGTTTGTAATCTTATGTATTTTTATTTTTTCTTTCCTGGTGTTTTTCTAAGAAGGATCCATAACCTTAACCAGACTACAAAAGGGGTCTATGGCACAATACCCCCATTAGAGGGGAAAAGAAATGCAAAAAGAATTTATATACTAATGGGTGATACAAAGACAAAAACAAAAATGGACTCTGCCCTTGAGGGGCTAATATTCTGCCCTTGGGGGTCTGCTACGGAAGGGCACTTTAATACAGAAAGTTACTAAGTTTTATGACCATGAAAGAATATATTGACAGACTTCTTCCCAGAGCAAAATAGAGTCTGATAATGTTTCCAAAACTAGAGTCAGGGTCAGCCAGGGGAGAATGGAGGGAGGTAGGTTGATATAGGACAAAGTGGTTGAGGAGAAAATGACTGGGAAGTATCAAATGGAATAAAGCATGGCTATGCCACCAAGAAGGACATCAAAAGGACAAGTCATTATGGTTTTCACTATACATTGAAAAGTAAAACCTAAAGAAAACAAATTATACTGTAAATAGCACCATAGTATGGCATTGGATACATCATGTGAAAGAGTTAAGAGGGACAAACTAATTTCCTTGAAAAGCCAAGCCTCTCTGCCATAGACATGGCTTTCACTTCATAGAAGCAATGAAGCAGTCCTAATATCTTTTGGGTCTCTTTGTAATTTCAGGTTTCCATTGCAGGTCATTTAAAATTTTTTCTTTCCTTTTAGACATTAATAGTTTCTAACTAATTTTAGTTTCCCAGAAGTGATACTTTAATATTTCATCATGGACCTTGAGTTCTTGAAACTTTTAATCAGGTGGATACTGACCCTAGCAGGTTGTAGTTGTTCAATCATTTTACAGTCATTTCTGACTCTTTGTGACCATATTTTAGGGTTTTCTTGGCAAAGATCCTGGAGTGGTTTGCCATTTCTTTCTCCAGCACATTTTATAGATGTGAAACTGAAGCAAATGACATTAAGTGACTTGCCCAGCTAGTAAGTGTCTGAGGCCAGATTCGAACTCATGAAGATAAATCTTCCTGATTCCAAGTCTAGTGCTCTATCCACTGTACCATCTAGCTGCCCTCTCTGGAAGGTTAGAAAGTCTTTAAGATCCCAATAAAGGACCATCTACTATGTAAGGAGAGACTTAGCTAAGTACAGACATCCTGTAACCAAGAAACAATCCATACAATGAAGAATTATTTGACCCAGGTAATCCTCACTAAAAGGTCTCATTGTACTTATCTTTGAATTAATTAATCATCAAGCACCTATTGAGTACCTGCTGTATGCCAGGTTCTGTAACAGGTACATAAATATATATATATATACATATAATGTATGTATGTCTAGAATATACAGTGTATGTATATACATATGTATATGTATTTATATATGCATGCATGTATAAATTATATATACATATATATATATGATATAAGGACAAAAAAATTAGAGCCCCAACTCTCATGGAACTTTCTCTTCATTTTAGGAAACAATATTCATATACAAAAGCAATATGAATCATATAAAAAAGTAAATACAAAGTAAATCATGGTAGGAGAGAAAGTGAAAGAGAGGTAAGGGAAATTTTCACGTAGGAAAGGAACTTGAGTTGAGCTTTGAAGAACTGAAAGAGAGAGATGAAGATATTTCAGGCATGGAGATACTCTATGAAAAAACATGGTAGCAGGAAACAGAATGTCACGTGAGAGGAATATCAACTACTCCAGTTTTGCTGGAATGCCACATTTTTGAATGAGAGAGCATTTTATAAGCCTGGACTTAGAGTCAGATGGTAAAGACCTTCAAAAGGCCAAGCAGTGAATTTTGTATTTATCCTATAGGCAATAGGGAGCACCTGATGTTTTCTGAGCAGGGGAGCAACTATGGTTTAGTAATATTCCTTTCAAGTTATGTGTAAGATGAATTACAGAGGGGAGAGACTCAAGTCAGGGAGCCTAATTAGAAGGCTATCAAAATAGTTTAGGGGAAAGATGACAAAAGCCCGAACTAAGATGAACTAGGATAGCTGTGTGAGTGTTGAGAAAGCAATAGATAAAAAGAAGCAGTGAAGGTAGAATGAACAAGGCTTGGCTACTTATCAGATATATGGGTACAAGGGAGAGTCAAGAGTAAAGGATTACTGAATTTTTTAAACTGAGTAACTGGATGAATTGTAGTGTTCTCAACAGAAATCAGAAGTTAAGATGGTTTTTAATTGTAATTAGGATTTCACAACATGTCTATCAAAGCACAGTGAGTGGAACAATATATGTCCATTTACTGGAAGAGAAATGGCAATATCAGGTTAAGAGAGAAGAGTAATGGGATAAGCTTTAAGATCATTAAGATCAGGAAAAACTGGAATTAGACTTGAAAACCACCATCACCTTCATGTATACCTGGAAACTTAACAGGTTTTTGTGGGGGGGACATTCTAGTGGTGCTAGGCTACCTTGCATCGATTCATAAGACCCAGTCAGTCTGGGAAGCTAGGTGATGGAGTGGATAGAGCCTTGGGCCTAGGGTCAAGAAGACTCATCTTGAGTTCCAATCTGGCCTCAGATACTGTGTGACCCTGGACAAGTCATTTAACCATGTTTGCCTTAGTTTCCTCATCTGTAAAATGAGTTGGAGAAGAAAATGGCAAACCACTTCAGTATCCTTGCCAAGAAAACCCTAAATGGGGTCATAAAGAATCAGACATGACTGCACAGCAGCAACAACAGTATGAGTAAAGATTCTGTGTATAAAAGAAGTGGTTTTGGAAAGATACACATGAACTACCTAAAGATTTAGATGTTTTTCTAAGTTTGAAATCTATCTTTTAGATTAAAGATCTCAAATCTATAGGTTTTGGATTTCTTTGGATTTTTTAAAGCTTCTCACTGCTCCAACCTTATTTATTCAAGGGAAAAAATGTTGAATTTATAATTAGACAAGCAAATCTTTATGAAAAGCAACAAAGATTAGAGTAATGGAGGAAATATATTGGTGATACAAACAACACAAACCTGCTGTTAGGATTTTAGTAAAATGATATTGATTATGTGGAGTCACTGAGCATCTCTGAGCTAGCTTACCAACTTCTTGGAGGATAAGATCATCACTCAAGTGACATTGGTAAATAGGGGACAGTATTAGGGAAAAAAAAACTCAGGAAGGAAGTCGAAGTGTGCTATCAAGACCATAAATTACTGTGTACAAATAATTTTTAAAACATCCACTAAACTTGACAGCTGTGCAGTATTGCATAAAAAATAACCTCCTACAATACTCTGAATGTCAGACCAGTGTCTCAAAGTCAGAATGTCCCAAACTGAGCTCATTAGCTTTGTCCTTCAATCTACTACTCCTTTAGCTTTCACTATTTATGTCAATGACATCACCATTCACTCTATCTCCCATATCTGAAATCTTGTTATATTGGATATTTCTTATTCCTTACCTCACACATCCAGTCATCTATCGAGTCCTGTTGATTCTACTTCCATTAACACCTCTAGCTTCCATTCCTCTTTTCCCATCCTAATAGAACTATCCTTGTCTAGGACATCATTTCACCTGTGTTATCTTTTCATCTGCCTTATCTTTTTAAAATATATTTTATCCCATTAAATATTTCCCAATTACATATAAATGTTTTAACATTCTTTTTTTGTAAATTTTGAATTCCAAATTCTCTCCATCCCTTCTACACCTCCCCATCCCATTGAGAAGGCAAGCAATATGATATTGATTATACATGTAAAGCCATGCAAAATATCTCCATATTATCCATGTTGCAAAAGAATACACACACACAAAGAAAAATAAAGAAATGTTTAAAAGTATGTTTCAATCTGTGCTCAGAGTTCTCTCTCTGGAGGTGGATACCATTTTTCATTGTGGGTCCTTTGGAATTGTCTTGGATCATTGTCTTGATCTGAGTAGTTGAGTCTTTCACAGTTGATCACCTGTATAATATTGTTTTTACTATGTACAATGTTCTCCCGGTTCTGCTCACATCACTCTGCATCAGTGTCTGAGCTGTACTAATAGCCTCATAAAAAGTAGTCATACATTCATTCCATCCTTTTTCTAATCATCCTACCAACTGCTTCCTGATTTAGTGTTCTTATGCACCAAGGATATGGATAGGTATTAAACCTATTACTTCATTGAGATCGAGAACTCTCAGGTGAGGAAAATCTCTCTAGCAATGCAGGTTGGCATCTTCTCTGTGGTTTCTAATCTTATGACAGTTACCTAGAATTCTGAGCAGTTAAGTCATTTGACCAGAGTCATACAGCCAGTATGTATGGCAGAGCAATTGAACCCAGGTGTTCCTGACTTCAAGGACACCTCTATTTCCTCTATGACATACTGTTTTTCTTCCTTATGCATAGATATTATGTCAATCTTCTGCCCAAAAACCTACAGTGGTTCCCTAGTGTCTAAAAAATAAAGTTCAGATTTCTTAGTCTGGTATGCAAGGCCATATATAATCTGGTATCATGCTACCTTTCTAGATTTATCTCATTTTGCTCACTTACATTACTTTCTGGTCATATTGGACTATATCATATCCCTATAGGTAATCTGCATTTCCACCTCTATAACTTTGTCAGTACTATTTCTTATGCCTAGATGCCCTCTCTCATTTAACCCTAATGAATTTCTGTTCATCTTCTAAAACCCAAGTCAAATGTTGCCCCCTCCAGGAAATTGTCCTCTCTGACATTCACGATATTGTCCCTGTCAGACCTTATTCAGCCCTTTTTGTGTGCCTGTCTTATGGTTGTTTGAGGTTTTTGTCATATTCCCCACTAGATTGTAAATTCTTGAAGGACAAGGTTTTGCCTACACTTTGTAATTTTCCTACCCAGTAATAGCACAAGAAAAAGTTGACATGCAGCATTTGATTAATAAATGTAAGTTCAGCTCCAATTTTGTTAAGTTGACATTAAGAAACTAAAATAGTGTATGTCCAGTGTTGAAATTCATGAACAAGCATTATTAGTCTTAGAATCAGAAGCCCTAAGCTTCATTCCCAGCTTCATTGTTCTTTTAACAGTGTGACTCAGGCAAATCACTTCTCTCAGTTTCCTTATTCCACAAGGTAGTGCGATGGATAGCGTTCTAGACCTAGAATCAGGAAAACCTGTTTTCTAAGTCACCTTCAGACACTTATTATCAATGTGACCCCGTGCAAGTCACTTATCCTCTATTTGCATCTGTTTCCTCATCTGTAAAATGGAGCTAATAATAACACTTCCCAGTATTGTCATGAGGAGAAAATGAATATTTGTAAAGTGTTTTACAAATAATAAAGCATCATATGAATACTAGATATTATTATTATTATTGTTGTGTTAAATGGACATAGTCAGGCTTATATGATTTGTAGGGCATTTTGCAAGAATTATGTTCTATATACCTTGAAGAGTTACATAAACATGAATTATTAGTTCTGATAGGACACTTACTTCAGTTCACTTAGGTCTCCATATCTACAGGAGAATTCAAAGATTTAGAAATGTTAGCCACAAAGAGAAAGGCTTATGACACAATGCTAAAAATAAAACTGAGTAAATCTCATTGGAGAAAGAGAAGACTGAAGTCTTTGACATGAGCCAATGTTGTGGATTATAAGTCATGGAACACTGCAATATCCAAAACATTCAAAACTGAATATCATTCTATATAGTCATTGCAGAGGGACATAGTATGTGTGAGCAATGTGTATAGCACATTGCTCACACAGAAACAAAGCAAGAACTACAAAGAAGAATTCAAGCAAAGGGGTCATCAAAAAAATGTATAAATGAAAAAGGAGATCAATCAGTCACACGATGAGAATAAAAGATAATCAGTGGATAGCCCACTAGTGTTCCCTGGTATTCCATGAGGTCAGAAAAAAAAAGCTAGGAAAATCCAAGCACACTGGGAGAATGGACTATATGGCCTCTAAGATCTCTCCCAGCCCTAAATTTATCTGCATATCAGTCTTTATAATGGCAGCAATGCTAATGTTTAGAATATTTCAGGAGAGTTTAGAGTAGAATCTCTATCACAAAAGAGACTGTGACCTACATAACCCTTTTTATAACCTAAAGCTTCTTAGGTACTTAGCAACTGTGGAATAGTAGTAAAAATTAATAATAGTCCCAAATATCAGCTGTAATCAAAGTTCCCTAAACTATTTCTGCCAGGATAAAGGGGGCAATAAAATAGCAAATGTGCTTTGATATTCAAGTGAGTATTTAATGATCATCGCTTCTGAATGTAGACGAGCATTAAAATTGTAGACAGATGAGCACATGGAAACAAAATCTTCCTTTGTACAAGTCAAAAAATAGTTTCAGGAAAATGACCAAAGAGCTCCCGTGGTCACTGTTGACTGTGAATTACAATGATTATGGATATAAATTACAATTAATTCTCAACCTGGAAAGTAAAAGGAAGAAGCCAAGTAAAAATCCAATCACCACCACATAGAGGAATAGAGGCGATTACGTAATCAGCCAAATCGATTTTCTAAACTTCCCTGTCAGACTGATCTAATTTGTTGCTTTGAGAGAGGACCAAACCTGATAGATGAGGGGGAAAGTGTTAATTTGATAAACAGCTTCTCTGTCCACTTGACCTTATTCAGCATCATTTTCCACATTTTTAAACTTCTTTTACCCAGTGTGGAGATGATTTGGAAAACCCTATATATTTTCTTAGCTTATAACCTTTGATCTAGTTATAGGACTTCTGTCTGGACTAAACATTTGCAACAATATCTTAAAATTAATTTATTGGGGCTACAGGATGTCACAGGATTGTCTACATATTATCAGCATCATTGACTGGAAGGCAATGCAGCTGAGAACTGTTCTATTTCCCAGAAGATTCAAACAATCTAGCCTTCCATTCTCTCACTCTTTCTCTTTTTTTCCTGCTATTCACCTGGTACCCTTGCTGTTTCAACCTAAATATAAACTGCCTGGCTCAGTTTTGAAGAGTGAGCCTGAAGGAAATGTTAGAAATGGAATCCCCAAGGCTATCCAGATATTGAAAGCTTTGTGCAAGTGGGATCCAGTGGAGTTGAAACAAAAGCTGGTCAGTTTTCTCTAAACTCAGTATTACAGGGAATAGAACACCACAGTAGGGGCCACAGCACACTGTCTGTTTTCCTTCTCTTGCTCCTGGGCAGGGATTTTGACTTCATTTTGGGCTGACCACAGTTGTTTTAGGAAGTCAATATATATCCTTTAGGTTAAGTTCAGAGAGGAAAAAAAAATAAATCACTGTATCTGCTTTTAAAATCTGGGCTATCTCTTCCAGACCTGTTTGGAGCAATTAGAGTGTTTAATTTAGTTCTTTTTCTTCACAATTCCCAGACAACAGTTCCCTATTTTAGATTTTGTTCTTTTTGTGTGTTTGAATATATCCCCACGGTTTAGTATTCACATAAATGATTTATAAATATTCATTATGAGAGGCAGCTTAGACTACTGGATAGGGTGCTGGACTGGGACCTAGAAGACTTGAGTCTGATTCCACGTCTACAGTTTGCTAGCTGTGTGACCATGGGCAAGTGTAATGGCAAGAAAAGTAGTACTTTGCTACTTGTTTCAGCTATCTAAGTGCTTTTGAGCCATATCTTTGATTGTATCAAGAATCTTTTTTGGAAACAGTATACATTGTGTTGTCCTTAATAGGCCTAATGGAGTTTGAAAACCTTCCCTGCCCTTAACAGTCCTAAGAGAATTTGAAGACCTTCTCTGCCCTTAATAGACCTAATGTCATTACATGGAGCTCACGGTGGGAGGAACAGGAAGGAGCAGAGCAGAGAAAAGCTCAAGCAGAGCTGGGAACAGAAAGAACTGAGAGGGAGAATGCTTGTGATTTTTGGTGCTTTGCTGATTTGTATTACTTTCTGAGAGTGTGATGTTAGCACTCTGTAGCACTCTGTCTGTTTTTCTGTCAGACAAAAGCCTTGTCTGTTTTGTCAAACAGAAGCACCCTGCCTGTTCTTATTGGACAGAAGTTCTGAAAGAAGACTTTACTGTTGTTAACAGAAGTCCTGAAAGAAAACTTTACTGTTGATTTATGTTTGATTTCTCAGACGGAGCCTTGTCTGTTGATTTGTGCTGTTTTGTTGGACAGAAAGTGAATTGAGATGATAGTACCAGCAATATGTGTAAATATTGTTGTAGCTCTTGTTAAGCTTTGTCTTCCTAGAAACAGAAAGTTCAAAGGACTTGGAGTATAGTAGTCCCTGCAAGCTGAGATATAGAACAGGAACAGAGAGATACCTATGTGTGAATCCAGGCAAGAGTCCTATCGAAGAGGAGCCTTGGAAGTCAACATTGCATTAAGATGAAAGAGGACTTTACTTGGATATTTTGTATTGACAGGATAGATTATAACTTTCTGTGACCCAGGGGTGGATGGTGTTAGTATTTTCTGTTACCTCTTAAAGATGACTATACGATGTCCTGAATGATATGCTTTGTGGCCACCTTAGTAATAAGCTGTTATGTTACTGTGAACAGTATGCTTTAGTTTCTTGAATGTTATGCTTTAGTTTATTGCTGAGTAAATAGAGAGTTCACTATTCTATGTGATTAGATCCTTAAAGTTATTCACAGCAGCAGTCCTCAGGAGAGCTGCTCATGATTGGCTTAATAGTAAGTCATTTAAATTCTCTGAGACCCAGTTTCTTTATGTCTGAAAGGAGGATAATAATACTTGGAGGTTTCAGTATTATCATGAGACTCAAATGCAGTAATGTCTGCAAACTTTAAAGTGCTATGTTTCTATCATCACCATTATAATATCAGAAATGACAGGGGAAGAAGACACCCTGAATTTTAACTCCCAGGTCTACCATGTCACTTAACTAGCTATGTGCCTGATCTTAGACAAATCATTTAATCACTCTGAACCTCAGAGTCTGGTGGTCTCTAAATTATAGTTAATATCTTCCCTTCCTACCTTACAGGTTTGTGGTTCATGTTCAATGAGGTGCCAGAGGATGGAGTACTGAACATGGAGTTAGGAAGATGTGGACTTAAATTTCACCTCAGATACTTTGTAGCTTTGTAACCTGGAGAAAGTCTATAAACTTTTCTTTCCTTTGGTTTCCTTATCTGTAAAATGAGAGGATTGGGCTTGACTCTTAATGTCTCTTAGAGCACTGAAGTTATTATACAATTTTTTAAACCTCAAAGAATTCTATTATGTATTGAGTATTATTAATATTACAATATAAGTTCTTACCTCCATAGGCCATTAAGGGCTGGTACATCTGATACCCCCACACTCTTTTATAGATGTATGGCTTTCCAAAATAATGTCTAGATCTTAAATACATGCGTGCGCACATGCACACACACACACACACACACACAGTGGTTGCAAGATTTTTGATGGGCCTCAAAGTTCATTCTGTATGGAAAGAACTCACCAGTTCTGAACTTCTAAACAGACCCATCATTGTTTCTGAATTCTTAAAAGTCCGTATCTTCAAGATGAGAGGTCATTTAATTTCTGTGACCAACTCAATCCTAATCTCTTCTGGGACTCCCACCGAGTCTATGAAAAATCACCCAAATAGAGGTAGCAGTTTATATATTGTGAGCATGTTGACTAGGAGCTAAGCTGAAATTTCACTTTGGTCTCTAAATGGCCATCCATCATGAAAACACCTGAAGGTTCCATATGGTCCTGACAATTTCCCAAGATAGATGTCCCCTGTTATTTGGAATTTATGATTGTACTGATGAATTGTAACAATATATAATGTAAAAGTTGACATTTGCCCTTGTATTTCAAACACTTTTTCATATTTCATCAGTATCTTATCTGATTTTCAGAACATTCTAATTAATTTGTCTTAATAAAATAGATAGCAAGATGTATTCATTAGCCAACAATTTAAAACTAATTAGAATATTCATTATGAGGAGTAGCATTTATTACAAGCAAATCTCATAAAGTGAAATTTGTCTGTATTAGGCCTGGAGCCTCTCTGTGGGTTCCCTTATGTTATGAGTACATTTTGACTAAATCTGATGATCCAAAATCTATTAGAATTACCTAAAGAATACCAAGGAAAGCAATACAGTTCAGTGAAAAGAGTGCTCAAGTTGGACTGATCATTTTGCAATAACTGGACTTGAGTTCAAATTTGAGTTTTGCTACTTATTTCCCTTGGGATCCCAGGCAAATCATTTAATATTCTAATTGTTTCCTCAATCAGAAAATGAAGGTGATTAACCTGGAATTAGGAAGACAAGTTAAAAAATAGCCTCAGATACTTAACTAGCTGTGTGACCCTGGACAAGACAACCTCTGTCTGCCTCAGTTTCCTAAGCTATAAAACCAGGGATAATAATAGTACCTACCTCATAGGGCTGTTGTAAGGATTAAATGAGATAATATTTGTAAAGTACTTAGCATAGAGCCTGGCTCATAGTGTGTAATTAATAAACCCTTTTTTCTTTCCTTCTTTATTATAAAAATATTCTTTGTACTTAGGAATGTCATCCTATGAAGCAGTTGAGGAATGAAAGCAAATCATTTGGGTTAAATGCAGATCCTATAGAACATGATATCGCCTTATCTGTTTTCAAGAGCCATCTAGGAAGTCTATGTAAAATAACATAGGGCAAAAGTAATATGTTTGAGTTGGACCACACAAGCAGGACTGAAGGCTATTGATTCCATTTCATAAGATTGAAGGAATTTATATGTCATCTAATCCAATGCCCTTAATATACAGATGAGGAAATTGAGTTCCAGAAAGGCTAAAGGTCTTATGCAATGCCACAAAAGGATGCAACTCTCCAATCCTGGAAAGCCAGGATTCCAACTTAAGTCTTCTGACTCCAGGCCCTGCATGCTTGTCTCACATTACCTAGTGTAAGCAATCATGGACACTGTGATTTTAGAGCTCCGGGAAAGAAACAATTATCTTCCCAGTGAAAGTATCTAAAATGACACCATTAGAGCCACTCATTGTTTTGGATTTATTACCTTCTTTTTCTGTCTTTTCAAAATGCAAATAAATGTCCTCATGAAGGAAAATGCATTAAGTCACAAAATTCTCAATAGGAATTTGTTAATCAAGATCATTTTCAGAAGAGGATAGCAGAGGAGCACTGGGGTACCTGAGAGCAAAGATGCAGTAGGGGAGTGGAGGGTGTTTGGGTGGCTGAATGTGGGGAAAGGGATTCAGAAAAGGGTTGGTATGGGAAGGCTTCAAAGATGAGCTTTGTGTCTCTCACAATTTTGCCTGTAGCCTAGCTTTTCTTTATATTCTAAATTTAACAAATGCCAAATAAAATGGACATTTCCATATACAAAGTAGAATAGAAAAAGAGGATTGGGCAGGAAACAACAACATTCTACTATGTATAGCTTGCTTTTCTTTTTAAATATATAATTAATTCAACATATAATTTTCAAAGCTACCCTGCCTGCTTTGTTTCCCTTCTGGCTTTCCTTCTGTTCTCTCCTGTTCATGGTTGTGTTTAATGTTTTAATGAACCCTTTTTTCTTTCTGTTCCTTTTTTGTGGCAACCTTTTTGCTAGCCCCCTGTTACACCCCACTCCCCCCCCCACCTCCAACAAGTACTGAAAAATCATCAACAACTTTGTCATAAATATGAATAGTCAAGCAAATCAAATTCTCACATTGAGCATGTCATAAAATGTATGTGTTATTAACTGATGCAAAGTGAAGTAAACAGAACCAGAAGAACATTGTACTCAATAGCAGCAATTTTATACAATGAAGATCTGTAAATGATTTAGCTATTCTTAATGATATAATTATCTAAGAGAACCCCAAAAGCACTAATGATGAAGCATACTATCTGCCTCCAGAAAAAGAATTAAAGCATGCTATTTTTCACTTTCTTTTTTTTTAATTCGTCTTCATGTACAAAATGACTAATAAGGAAATGTTTTACATGATTGCACATGTATAATCTATATCTAAGTGCTTATCATTTCTGGGAGAGGGGGAAAAGAGGGAGGAAGAAGGACTGAATTTGGAACTCAAAACAAAAAAATGTTAAAAATTGTTTTAACATATAATTGGGAGAAATAATATATATATATATATATATATATATATACAAAAGAAAATGTTATGTGTTATCCTCTACCTTAAATCTATCACGTCTATAAAGAGTTGATAGCATTAATCCTAAAATCATGGTTGGTCATTGCATTGACCAAAATTCTAAAGTTTTCCAAATTTGTTATTCTTTAAAATGCTATTATTGTATAAGTGGGTTTCTACTCATTTCATTCTGCATCTGGTCATACAAGTCTTTTCAAATGTCTCTAAAACTACCCATTTTGTAATTTCCTATGCTACATGAATATTCTTTTCTATTTTATATGTCATAATTTGTTCAGTCATCTTCCCATTGTTGGTTACCCCATTAGTTTCCAGTTCTTTGCTATAACAAAAAAATACTCTAAATATGTGTGTGCTTGTAAATATATGTCCTTTCCCTCTTTCTTTGATCTCTTTGGTGTATGGGGCTAGAAGAGGTATCTAGGGGGTCAAAAGGATACTCACAGCTTTGTGACTTAGGGGGAGGGGAAGCTTAGTTCCAAATTGAAATAGAGAGCATAGTATAGGGATAAATAACTGTCCTTAGAAGTGGGATCAATAAGACCTGATCTCTATTCCCTAGGTCATTCATTTAACTTCTCAGTGCTCTAGGCAAATCTCTAAGAATATAAATTACAGAGACAGAGTCAACTTGTGATGGTGTTTCACACCTGAAAGTTTCCTATACAAGTGAAATTAAGGACCCAGTATGTATTCTTATCTCCATCTGGCTTATACAGAGGAGATGTCAACAGCAGCAATAGCTTCACTGAATGAATGAATGAACTGGTGTATGAATGAGTGAATGAAACATTTATTAAGTGCTTAACTGTGTGCAAAGCACTATGCCAAGTGGTCAGGATACAAATAGAAAAGTAAAGGAGCCCCAGGTCTTAAGGAACTCACATTCTAATCGGGGAAAAATAATACATGTGAGAAATGTTAGATTTGAGTAAGATAGAAAAAGTCTCATTGTCCTTAGGTTGCAGTGGCAAAGATGAAGTCAGTGACTCTTCTTTAATATCATTACCAATGGGGAAAAGATGATATAAGCATCTGATGCTGAACTATTTGATAGTGCCAAGGACTCTGGTGGCAAAGCTTTCTTTTATTCAGTAGCTCTAATGATAATACTTGTGGAAACAATTACCAGGCTGCGTCTCCACAAGACTCCTTTCCCAGGCTGATTTCTGAGGACATAGAGCTGAAAGCATTCTTATTTGCAAGGTTCTTGTTTTCAAAGTCCTAGGCTATTGTAGCAGCAAGCACCCCAGCATACCCAGGGGGGCTGCCTAACACAGGTTCTTAGATCTGCTTTTCTAAAGGAAAGCAACTCAAAGTTAAAAATCTTGCTTTAATCAATCAAACATATCATTTACCTAGTTCAGGGGGAAAAGTTAGCACCTGAACTTCAGAGTATACAGACAGAAGTTACAAGAAGACAAGAGAAACATTTCAAGGAGACAGGTCTCCAACTTCTGGCCATTACATACATCCATACCTAGTCACAGTTACCAGAGAGGGAAGCATCAACATCTGGGTTTTGAAAGCTAGGGGGCTCTCAACGGCTGCCTAGAGTCTTGTCCGGTCAAATCACATAGCACTTCTCAAAGGGAGTCCCAAAACAAAGCCTCACATCAGGGTTTCTATAGCCTCCTCCTGGTCTCAGAAAATGTAACAATCCTCTTGACCCACTGCCCAATCACAAAGTATCTCCTGAAAAGCAAGTCTCCTGACACAGGCTCCAGGTGCACTTAAGCCTATCAAAGGGCCTAGGGGCAGGGAAGATCTTAAATTTACATTCCCATTACAGCTATCCCCATCAGGTCTAAGGTGGTGGTGTTGGAGGTTCGACTTGTCTAGTCTGTGCTTTCCCTCAGGGTTCATTGGGCTTCTGTTATGTTGGCTTGCCTGCTTTGTGTGTGGAGGTTGATTGGCAGTTGGTGGGAATGGTTGCCCTTCTCCACAAATGATGGTTATGAGGGCTGAGCTGGAAGCAGGAATGGTGGTCTTAGTGGTTTGCCACTCTTAGGGCTCCTGTAGCCATCTGCCTGCTGGTGGCAGCTGGACAGCAGTTCTTGCTTGGGATGAGAAAGATGGGTCTCCTTACTACAATTATTTCTCCCCTCAATAGTGGCTGTGGGTTTGGGACTGGCATGTACTAAATGCTAGATACTAAAATGTCTCCACTTATTCCCCTTTTAAGTCAATATTTAAAATTTTAAGCCCTTCCCAAAGAGTTTTTATGGTGTCTGGAACATTTTTGTAGTCTTTTAGGGATATCTCTACATCTAAGAATTTGGACTTGGAATGTTGGGAGTATTAGTTTGAGGAAAGTGTCATTTCCAGCTGCCTAGAATACTACAAAGCAAATGGTCTGTGCTAAGGTGCCATCATGGGTGGGAAACAACCTTTGATTGATAGAGAAAGAAAATCTACTTATGTTACTGAATATGAAAACCTTCATTCAATAACATTCTCTTTTGTGCTCTCTTTATTTCATATCACTAGAATACATATTCAAAAGTCTATCCTAACTAGGTAATAGATAAATGTTAGTAGTTAAGGAAAAAATTTGAATTGTTGAAAGACTGAAAAACACATCTGAAGATATGGCAGGAAAAAATATGTCAATTACCATGGCCTCATTATTGTCAGCATTTAAAAGTGAAAAGGCTCTTTTATTTTAATCAGCATAATGATTCAGTGCATCTATCTCAATACGCTCTTGGAAGACACAGACTTTTTGCTAAAAATAACAATTTGAATTTGCTGATTAAAAAAAAAAATCATGATCACAGAGATGTCCATAGAATTGGGATCAGTAGGCAGTTAATTTCAGTGGTTCTTCCATTAGCAATAGATTTTTTTATGCCTCAGCAAATTGTCTTTTTTTTTTCTTTTAGGACCATAGCTGATTTGTGACATCATAAGTCTATATGTCTCCAAGATAAACTGGAATTTTTAATGGCTAAAAAAATTCATATCTGGAAGTCATTCTTTTCCCCAAGATAGGTAGAAACTGAAATCTCCTCTCTTCTGCTTTACACTCATAAAATAAATAAATAAAGGTACCAGATTTTGTTCTCTGAGGATACATCCAATTTAAGACCCGAAGTGAACTCATCTTTTCCATTTTGTGAGGTATATAAATCAAATCCCATTTGATTTATTGTGTTGATAGGACTTTAAGAACCTCTTATCTGCTTTTAAATTAAAAATATCTTGTGAGTTTTTATAAAAATGAGCGTTAATGTTCCTGGAAGAAATTCAAGAATTCATGAGAAACTATTAAAACTCTCAACTTTTGAATTAACTTTGTATGAAAAACTTCTACATTTTCCAAATCAAATACATGTTATAACTATTACCTCCAGGATCATATCTTTCATTTTTCAGGCCTGGGAAAAGCTTTATACAAAGTACTGCCAGGTGCAAAAGCATGAAAAGAACTTTCAGATCAACTTTTTAAGACAAATTCCATTGTGGGAAGCAGGGGAGAAGATAGCCCATTACATTGACCTTCTAGACCAAAGGCTACTTTGCACAGAGAGGTTAGCAGGCTCATTTACATGTCTTTTTTTGGCTTCCTATTTTAACCAATTATTCTTCCTAACTAAAATAAATTATTCTTGCTGATTAAGAGCTAAATTCTTTTGTTTTCATGATGTAGAGGGAGTAAAAGTGCTCTTAGTGCCTTTTAAATGATTGTTGTTTGTCCTTTATATTCTGAAAGAGGTCCAATGACATCATTGGGTAATGACATCATTGGGTAACGTCATGACTTACACATGAATTTGGATTTAAGTGAGGTGGAATCAAATAGTTAGCAACCTTGTTCTTTCTTCCAAAGTCATTGAAGTCAAGTGGCCAGACAAAAGTCAGGACAACTGGGGATAGTCTGGGATTCTGTGGATGACCTTGGCATCTTCAGTGCCTGGACAAACTCTAAGGGCTCCACAATGTCTGCTTGACCTGCCTTTGTGGCCATTGGAACAAATTGTTCTCATCCACTTTTACATTACAACACATTGGGGGAAAGTCCAAACTATCCTCACCTATGTATAACTCTTCCCCATCCCCCTTACATGTCAACAAAACAGATTCTTAAGTATGTTGATAAAAATATAAGTTGGAGAACATTTATTTCACACAATAGGACAGAAGTAATTGGCAGAGCTTAGAACAGCAGGTAGCAGGATAATAGTGTAATAGCTATATTGCTAGATTTCTTGTCAGGAAGACATGGGTTTGAATTTTACCTCTCACATATAAGGATCATGGAAAAGTCACTTATGATCTCAGAGCCCAGTTTCTTCCTTTGTAAAATAAGAATAGTATTGCTAGTTGTTCCTTCCTTGGGGTTGTTATGAAGCTCACATTTTACATACATGTAAATATGTAGACAGACACACACATATTCATATACATACACAGACATGCACATATATTTCTTTCAAATTTATAGAGTAATATATGGCAATTTTCTTTGAGTACTTATAGAATAGGAATTGTCCAAAGGTTATACTTGAGGCAAAAAAAAATTGTTTTAAAAATAGAAATCAATATAAAGCAATGACTTTACCTAAAGCAGGGCCTTGAGTAGCCAAAAGAACAGCAGTTTGTTTGTTTGCTTACATTTTGCCCTCTTCCTGAGAGGATTTGAAGTGATAGGAGAAGAGCAGTTAGAAAGGATTAGTCAAGAATGAAATAGAGAAAAGTAGAAGAGAGAAGAAATTGAGATGTGAGAGGTTAGAGAGGGAGAATAGACCTTTAATGGACAAGTTGGGAAGGGGAGGTCTAAGTGAAAAGACAGTTGATCTAGAGATGCTGAGAAACAATTCAGAAGAGCAAGCAAACTGCTCACTTAAGGACTACAGGACATAGAGGTTTGCAATAACAAACAGAGTGTTCCTGAGACCAAGACTAAGAGAAATCCGGGTAGGCTAAGGGAGAAACAGACTGAAATTATCAAGCATCAGGAATATACTAAGTCAATTAAAATATCAAGGTCTGTATTTAAGGTTAAGGTCTGTGTTTAATTACAGCTTGTGCACCAAGAATTTGCTAGAACCAGCTCTCTCTGGAGCAACTTGCTTTTTCTACTTGCTTTTTCAAAAACTCAATGAGTATTTACACATTGGAAACTGAGACTACAAATCAGGGCTCGATTGATTGTTTTGTTGATTGACCAGACCTAAGAAAGTGACAGAGAAAATAATAACAATGCAGTTTAAACTTAAAAGTGTGTCCTGCATACATTTTCCTCACCCCACCCCCTCAGAACTAGTTGTTAAACATATACCAGCAAATCAAGTATCTTAAGATTTTCTCACTTTGCTATAAGGTAAGCATTTCACAATTAATGACTTCCTAAACATGTACCATCATGTTTAATGTTGGAAAGTACCCTTAACGGTCTTGTAGTCCAAATCACTACCCAAAAGAGGAATCTCCTTTTTTTTCTTTTTGGCAGGGCCATTAGGGTTAAGTGACTTGCCCAAGGCCACACAACTAGCTTTTGGGTTAAGTGTCAGAGGTCACATTTGAACTCAGGTCCTCCTGGCTCCAGGGCCAGTGCTCTATTGACTGCACCACCTAGCCACCCCCAAGAGGAATCTTCTTTACAAGGTCTTTGGCATGTGGTCATCCACCCTCTTCATGAATACTTCTGGTGATGGAGAGCTCCCTGGCTGGTTAATTTGGGGATAGCTATAATTGTTTGATTTGGGGATAGCTATAATTCCTAGAAAGTTCTTCATGCTGAATTGTCATCTGCATCTTGGCAGTTTTTCTCCACTGATTCCAGTTCTTCCCTCAGAAGTTACATAGAATAAATTTAATCTGTCTTTCATTTGAAACAGCAGTCACATTTCTTCCATCTTATTCCATTCCGGGGGGGTGGGGGGGAATGTTTTTTTTAAGAGTTAATATAGAAAGACTATCTGTTCTTATTCTTGATTTCCTGATATTTTGGTAAGAGGTAACTTATTTTCCATATGATAAGTGCTTCCAAAATGTATTCTTATTTGGTGGAAAATTTTTGAGAAATATTATTAGCTGATAATATTTAAATTCTTACTTTCATTTACTGAAGTTCTAGATTATACTTTTAAAAATTATCTTCAATGACATTCATCATTTTGTATTGCTTTTTGATGTACTCATATAGTACAATGATTTATCTTCATGTTCAGATTTCAGAATATAATTTGCTCTCTTTCTGGAGATTTCAGTTTACCACATACTTGTTAAAATAGTTGAAGATACAGTTGAAGTTTTGAATAATCACTCTTCATTTTGTCAAACTGTTGCTAAAAGTTCTAGAGAGGCAATTCTCTAGGATTATAAAATGTAGGTGATTTCCTGTTTTACATCAGTAAATGGAGTTTTCACACTGAGAATTTCCTAAACCAATGAAATCACAAATTTACCACATTTCCTCCACTCTCCCTTACTTCCACCCCAGCAAAATGTCAGTAATAGTTCCTTTCTGGATTAATAATTCATAGCTAACTAGTTCAATAACATGTTCCTGGAATTGGAGTCAATAAGACCTGAGTTCAAATCCAACTTACGGCACTTATAAGTTATTTGACTTTGATTAAGTCACTTATGCTATCTGCCTCAGTTTCCTCAGCTTTAAAATGGGAATAAATAGCTCCTACCTCCCAGAATTGATGTGAAAATTAAATAGGATAATATTTTTAAAGCATTTAGCACAGTGCCTGTCATTTAGTAGGTACT
The DNA here is from genome assembly GCF_028583685.1 of Petaurus breviceps papuanus. NCBI lineage: Eukaryota > Metazoa > Chordata > Mammalia > Diprotodontia > Petauridae > Petaurus > Petaurus breviceps. The sequence goes on from NW_027186540.1 coordinate 13,930,201, forward strand.
TAATAGATGACAATTGCCTTCTCTCCTCCCTCCCTACACCCTTCTAACTAACATAGAAGGATCATTAGCTATTGGGTTAATATAACCTGTCACATCTGTCCCTTTCTTTCACAGGCTACCACCCCAGTCAAGGTTATCATCACTTCTTAAAATACCATGCTAGCATCCTAATTGATCTCCACTTTTCCTATCCACCCTTTAAGCATCTGCTAAAAACCAAACCAAAGTAGTTAGAACTGCCATTCCCCTATCCACTTCCACTTCAGTAGCTCATTATTACATATATGATAAAATACAAATTCCTCAGTTTAATCTCAAAAGCTATCACAATCTGGCTCCAATTTACTTTTCCAGACTTATTTCAAGATATTTTCCTTCACACATTCTGTATTCTAGACAAATGGGTTCTACTTGCTGTTACCAAAATTTCAGGATTCTATTTCCTGCTCTCCCTGTCTTTGCACAGGCTGCCTCCCTTTCAGGCAATGTACTCTTGCCTTTCCCCATTCTTGGTACCTTCATGGTTCAGGCTTCAGGAAACTTTTCTTGATTCCCTTATTTTTCAGCACTCTTTCCCTCTTCAAGTTATATCCTATTCACTTGCCTGTTTATATTGTGCTATAGATTCAAAAAAATTGTAAGCTCCTTGAATCTGGGACTGGATTTCTTTTTTGGTCCTGGTATCACCAGAACTTAATAAATCAGCTTATATTAGGCATTTATGAAATATTTGTCAACTTGAAATGAATTGCACTCCCTTAGGATAGAAGGGAGCATTTTCTTCATGATGTTATTAGGTTAGGACATAACAATGAATTTCAAGGTAACATGGAAGTCTAACTGTTGTCCAAAAAGATCATTTTAGGAAATAGTTTTTAAAAAACTGCCATTGGCTGTACTTGGGAATCAAATATATGTATATAAACACATACATATACATACATACACATATATTATATATATAATAATTATTATAAAACTTTTAAATTTACTTATAGTAAATGGTATTCTGTTTCACATTCAATTTTATTATTTGTATTATTATTACTTAGATCAATTAGCAGACAATGGAAAAATCTCTAAAGCCAAACAGCCTGATTATCAGCTGGTCTTTTAACCTAGTAGCCATGCAGAATGAATAATAACCCTATGTACTGTGGAGGCTGTCATTAATCAGGGTATTCCATAATAATCATCCTGCTACTGGGAGACCCAACTAATGGGAATCTTTTGAAAGTCAGTCTTTTGAAAAAGATTAAACTTCTTTTTGATTATAGTTGTCTCACCCTTGAAATAGTTTTCCAAAATCATTAGACTTGCAAAACTTCAAATTGGCTTACAATGGCCACAGCTCATGCATGAATTTTTAATTTCTTCCCCTCCTGGCTGTTTCCTTTCTTCTTAACCCCTCTCGAGGCAAAGATACTATAAGTACAGAATTCTACAAGTGACAGTTTCCTATGAAAATCAAGTGCAAGGGGTGGCTAGGTGGCACAGTGAATAGAGCACCGGCCCTGGAGTGAGGAGGATCTGAGTTCAAATCCAGCCTCAGACACTTAAAAAAAACTAGCCGTGTGACACTGGGCAAATCACTTAACCCCAATTGCCCTCCAAAAAGAAAAAAAAAAAAGAAAATCAAGTGCAGAAGAAACAAATATGCATTGTGAAAGAATCACAAAAGCTAAGCAATGGAAAGAACTTCAGAGGACCTCCAGACCAATTTATAGCTCAAAAATAATCCCTTCTAAAATATAGCTGAAAATAGGCATTGCTTGAACATTTCCAGTGTGGAGGAACAAATTACTTACCAAGGAAACTTTTGGGTGGACATATTCACTTGGCAATTCCCACTCATTGTCCTTGGTTTTCTCCTTTAGGACAAAAAATAAATAAAAAAATCCAACCAAATCTGATTCTTCTACCACTGAATAATTCTTCAGGTATTTGAAAATTGCTATTGTGTTTTTCTTATGTCTCTCTTTTAGCCTAAGTGCCTCTGGTTCTTTCAATATATATTCATATGACATGAATACCATATTCCCCATATTCTCTAGTTAATAATTAATAATAATAAAAGCAATAACAATGGCTACAACAGCAATAATAAATGATGTTTTATATAGTAGTTTAAGAAATACTTCAAATACATTACCTCATTTGATTTTCATAACAGCTCTAAGCTAGTAGATATTATTCTCTCCAAAGATAAGAAACTAAGATTCAGAAAGTTTAAATGACTTCTGTTGTGTAATGCAAATAATAAATCTGGGAGGCAGGACTTGAACCCATGTCTCTTCTAACTCTGACTTCAATGTTCTTTCCACTATTCCCATGCTTCCTCTTTCAAATTTGACACCTAGAATTGGTATGGTCATAAAAGAAAACAACTTAGAACTATGCTTGACAAAGCTATCAAACTATGCAAACTCTTTGACCCAGTAATACTACTACTCTACTAGGTTTGTGCCCTCAAAGAGATCAGAGAAAGGAGAAAAAATCCAAAACCATTCATATGGCAGCAATATTTTTTGTGGCAAAGAACTAGAAATCCTCCATTAAGGATCATAGGTATCTGTCGATTGAGGAATGGCTGAACAAGTTATGGTATATGAATGTGATGAAGTACCATTGTGCTGTAAAAACATTATGAAGTTAACAGTTTTTTTAGAGGACTTCTATGAACTGATAAAGAATGAAATGAACAGATCCAGGAGAAAGCTTTATACAATAACAACAATATTGTAAAGACAAATAATATCGAAAGACAGGAACTCTGATCAACTCAATGACCCACCAGAATTTCAGAAGACTCAACATGAAATATGCTACCTACCTCAAGATAAAAAGGTAATAGACATAGAGAATGAGATACAGAGATAGATATAGATAATATACATATATACCTACACACATATATAATTATATATGCACATGTATTTATATCTTTATATGTAGATGAATCTTTATCTATCTATTTCTATATCTATCATCTATCTAATCTATCTCCTTTTTTTGGATATGGCTAATGCAAGAATTTGTTTTGCCTGACTATACATGTTTGTAACTGGGGTTTTGTTTTTCTTGCTTTCTCATGGGATTGGGATGGGAGTGTGTGGAAGAATAGAGGGAGCAACAGAAAGGAAAGAATTTGGACTTGAAAATAAAATTGAATTAGAAAAAAATAATATGCAGAACTGAAATCAGTAACCCTGATGGCATGTGATCTGAGCGGGACAAAGAACAGCAGAACTATCACCCCAATACTAAATTCTAGGTCTAATTCTTTATTGCACTTTAATATTGCATTATTAGGATTATTTAATATCATAGCTAGGTGGCATAATGGATAGAGCAGTAGCCATGGGGTCAGGAAACACTGATTTTTAAAAAATTAAACTTATTCATTTCTTTTTCATTTTCAACATTCACTTCCATAAGATTTTGAGTTCCAGATTTTCTCCCCATCCCTCCCTTCCCTGACCCAAGACAGCATGTAAATTTACATAGGTTTTACATATACATTCACACTAAACCCATTTTCATATTAGTCATGTTATAAAGAAGAATTAGAATGAATGTGAGAAACCACTGTGATAGTAATGGCAATTAAAGATTCCCCTGTATTGGCTTGGTTTTCAAATTGATTGTGTTAAAACCCAGAGCTTGTTAATCCCACCTGTGGGATGGACTTTTTGATGTGAAAAGAAAATCCTGAACTGGGAGGAGCTGGTGACGTAGATTTGGAGAGACAAGAGAGAGGCAGAAGACCTTTTTGGAAGCAGCACCTCGTGGAGAGAGAGACTAAGAGAATTGCTGGTGGCCGCTTTGAATTGCCCTGGACTTTTGAGACCTGCCCCCTGAGCTGCCAAGGACTGAGGAGACATGGCTGTTTTGCTGGTACTTTGTCTGTCTGTTTTGATGTTATTTTGCCAGATTTGTCCACTGGTGAAAGACTGTCCTGTTGAAGAAGTCCTGGAACCTGGCATTTGGTTAAGAAGCCCTGAGACTGTCCTGCAGACAGAATGAATACTGTCCACTGGTGAGGGACAGTGCTGTTGTTGCAGGGGTCTGGAGACTGTCCTGCAGACAGAATGAATACTGTCCACTGGTGAAGGACAGTGCTGTTGTTGCAGGGGTCTGGGAGCCTTTCTGTTGGTTCAGAAGCCCTGAAGAAGGATTTTCTTGTTGTATGTTTACAGAAATCCTGGGAGAGGGCTTTGCTAATGTGTTCAGGGGTTCTAGGACTGTTCTACAGACAGAGAATAAATTCATGAAGGGATTGGCAATGTATCTTATGGCCTTGCTAAGCCTTGTCTCCCCAGGAACTAAGATTGCTGAGAACTTGCCTCATGTCAAGATGAAGAAAAGACCTCCATTTGGGTATTAAGTGCTGTGTTTAAACTTGATGTAACTCTGGGGTAGATTCAATTGTGATCCAGGGGTGGGGAACTTTTGACCTTATGTTTGGAAACTAATCTCCATTTGAGAAGAGGGGCTTTGTGGTGGACTAAATGAAGGTATAGCCTAGGGGTGGAGAAGTATTTAGAACAGAGACTTTGTAATTGATTGAATGATTGGAAGGTCCTGGGGTGGGGTAGTGCTTGGAGATTATTTAATCACACTTAGTAAATGCTGTATTTTGAATGATGTCATGTTTTGATCTTCTCTGTTCTGGGTTTGTTACTGAATAAAATGGAGAGCACCTATGCTGGTATTCTGAACCTTGGGAAGTTGCCTTTCCTTGGCATTACATTACAACCACACACACACAAAAAGAGAGAGCAAATAATATGCTTCAATCTGTTTTCAGACTCCATGGTTCTTTTTCTGGATGTGGACAGCATTTTCCAGCATGAGTCTTTTGGAGTTGATTTAGACCCTTTCATTGCAAGGAAGAGATAAGTCTATCAAAGTTAGTCATTGCACAATGTGACTGTTACTATGTACAGTGTTCTCCTAGTTCTGCTCACTTCACTCAGCATCAAACCTTATAAATCTTTCCAGGTTTTTTCTTAAGTTTGCCTGCTCATTATTTCTTATAGCACAATAGTATTCCGTTACATTCATATACCACAACTTGTTTAGCCATTCCCCAGTTGATGGGTATCCTCTAAGTTACCAATTCTTTGCCACCACAAAAAAGAGCTGCTATAAATATTTTTGTACATGTGGCTCCTTTTCCCATTTTTATGATCTCTTTAGGATATAGACCTAGAAGTAGTATTGCTGGGTCAGAGAGTATGTACAGTGTTATAGGCCTATTGTGCCTATCAGTGCACAACTCCACCAGCAATGCATTAGTGTTTCTATTTTTCCACAGCTTCTCCAGCATTTATCATAGGATTTCAAATTAAGCCTCAAACACTTACTAGTTTTATGACTATGGGAAAGTAACTTAACCCTGTTTGCCTCCTCCCTTATCTCCAAAATGAGCTGGAGAAGGAAATGGCAAATATTATGGTATCTTTGCCAAGGACCCAAAAAGGGGTCATGAAGAGTTGCACACAAGTGAAACAACTAGCAACAGCAACATACCAGCATCTCTTCATGTTGACATGTATATATCCCAGAGAAGCTCTTTCCAGAGAGAAGCTATTTCTGCCACCCCTTTAAGGTAGCTAGGTGGCACACTAGATGGCACATTGGACCTGGAGTTAGGAAGACTTGAGTTCAAAGCCAGCTTCAGACACTAGCTGTGTGACCCTAGCAAGTCAGTTAACATTATTTGCCTCAGTTTCCTCATCTGTGAAATGAACTGTAGAAGAAAATAGCAAACTACTCCAGTATCTTTGCCAAGAAAACCCCAAATGAGGTTACAAAGATTCGGACAGTACTGAAAAACAACTACATTGCATTTATCTTTTTCTGCTGCTGGGTCTCATTGCAGACTCACATTGATTTTTCAGTTCACTAAAATCACTGGCCTTTTTTCAGATGACCTTTCTGATCAGCAATACCTCCTTTCTCCTGTACTCATGAAGCTGATTTTGTTTTAACTCAAGAGGAAAACTTTACAAATAAGAAAAAAATCACAAAGTTAAAATTGTGAATTAAAGTTGGAATTTATGTCGTCCCAAGAGAAGTAACAGCACAAAGACCTAGAATAATCTAAAAAATTAAACAAAAATAGTTTTCATCACAAAACCCAAGAAATCCAAATATATTTTTGGAGACAAAAGATGCTCACATAGAACAGCACATGATTTTCAGGAACTTGTATAGATAAGTACTGATATGAATGAAGGGGAAGGTATTAATTAGGGAAGCAGAATAGACTGTATTTATCTTGTGAATGATGTAAAGGACCGAGGAAGAGGGAAAAATCCAAGGTGACAGAGGTTTTGAGACTGGTTAACTGAGACAGGTGGTTCCTTCAACAAAAATGGGAAAGCAATGTTTAATCTCTTCCCCAAATTTATGTAACATAAATAGTTATGGTGGTCCAACTTTCAGATTGATAACTCATGTGCCCCATTGACTAGATCAGAGGTTGGCAAATTGCCTGAGTGCCATATCTGGCTGCTGCCTGCTTTTTAATACAAGTAAGCTAAGAATGTATTACATTTTTAACTGTAATAAAACTTTATTTTAAAATGTAAAAAAGAAAAAAACATTCTTAGCTTGTAGTTTGCACAAAAACAGACATAGGCAAGCTATAATGTGCTGACTTTTAGATAGGATGATATTGGAATTTCCTTCTAAATCTTAATTCATGATTTTATTATTTCGTTACTTTACATGGATTTGTAGCTTCTCTTGTTTAACCTGTCCAATTGTCTCATCATGCTCATCAGCTGGAAAATAATATATTCCCAATAGTATTTGCATATTAATTTGATATTTTAATTTAATTCTTTTTGTCTAGGCTTTGCCCTCACCAGAAGACTGTTGTAGGGGTCTTTTCTAGTATGATTTTTAGCTTTCACATATACATTTTTATATGCAATATTAGACATTTTTAATTTTACCTTCTCTATAAATTTATTTCAGATCTATTATGTAATATCTTTTTGGCTCCTCTGGATTTAATTTAGACAATGGACATACAAATCAGTGCTATTTTCTTAGATTATCTAGTCTGTGTTTGTATTATCTTTGTCTTATTTGATTAAATTGAGTATCTGTGAGATTCCTATGCTAATCTTCACACTCAGAGAACATTTTCTTTTTAAAGTGTAGAACGCTGCTAATGTATATATTGTGCCTTCTACACTTGTCATACAGTGGATTATTATAGGTCACCTCTCCAGCAGTAGACAGATCATGTGTCCCTTGGGTGCTGGTAGTGCATATTTTTCCAATTGACACTGCAGAAGTCTAAACCTGGAACCTACTATGAGATAGAGCTAAAGGGTCTTCTATAATGTAGGCTGAAATTTCCATGCAGGAAATGTTATATTCAGAAGGTTTAGGCACAGGAAAGGACTAAAAGTATTCGGTTGGGAGTTCAGAGATGGGATTAGTTACCAGAGAAATGAAGGAATAAGCCAAAGGACTGAGCAAAGGGCAAAAGGGAAAGACAGATTTTTTTTTTCTTTTTTAAAGGGGGGTATGGAGAGGGAAGAGCCCTCTCTAAGCAAGCAAAGACAGCTATGGCAATCAAAGGAAAATCAAGTGTGTGTGTGTGTGTGTGTGTGTGTGTGTGTGTGTGTGTGTTCTCACACCCATCTCCCAGAGAAAGAAATGTTAGCTATTTCTATTTAGTGTCATTTCTGGTTAATGAATCCTCAATTGTACAAACTAATAGAGGTGAACAATGGCATTGAACAGCTACACACCAGGCCACCCCAAAACCATTTCTGTTTGGATTTGGGATCTGTCCCTTACTGCTTTGTTTCCTTGGGAGATTCTATTCCTAATTATGTTTACTTCCCAATATTCATTTTAATGGTGCTTCATGGTTTATAAGGCTTGAAACATATTATCTCATCTGATCCACAGAATCATTTATTTCCCCCTTTCTACCACAAGGAAGCTGTGATTCACAGAAGTATCTCTCACAAGGTACCATAGCTAGCAAGTGCCTAAGGTGGAATTTGAACTTTGTTTTTTTGTTTACAAGTCCAGTGCTTTAGAATCCCCATGAAATCCTGACTCTCCCATTTCAAATAATATTTAGCTGCTCTATATCACATCACTTTAAATGTGGGACATAAGTGGTCCAGAAATGGATTGTATAGTGGAGAGACCAGGGTTTTCTCAATGCAAATTCCTTTGGCCACTGCTTCCTTCCTCCAACTTCTTTGAGTCTCTCCTTCCCTGATGCAGCCTCCTGGTCTAAGGGTATCAAAGATCCCAACTCTATGTATCATGGGGCTTGCAGACTTGTATCCCTGTTGAATGTTCTTTCTGTGTGAGGGTAAAGTAAACCTCCTTTGTTAAATGTTCAGTGACTTGTGAATGGCTCACTTCATCTAAAAATCATATCTGAGCTAAGAAGGTACTGGGGTTAGAATTTCATCTCCAGTCAGTAGCATGAGACAGAGAAAATCTATATGTGGTATATTTTAGAGCTGACTATGCCTCAGAATAAATTCTCTTTAAACCTTCTTTATGGCAATAGTTCTTAGTGCTACTAACTATTCTCCATCAAAGAGGAGAATAAAAGCAAATATTTATCTATCTGATCATCACTACCATAGACAAATGTGCACAAGTTGAGAGTCCCTGCTCTTCCATTTGGATAAATTGCAAAGGAAAAGCACTGGTGTGACAGTGAAAGGAACTAGGTGCAAATTCCACCCAAATTTTACTACCCATGTGACTGTATGTGAGTCACTTAATCACCCCAGGTCTCATTTTCCTCACCCATAAAATAAAGGGGCAGAGATTTCCTCTGAGATCCCTGTCAGTCCTAAATCTGTAGCCTATTATACTATAAATCAGAGGTTCCCCAAATGAAAATTTTGGAATAAGATCTAAATTAAATGAAGATTAATTAAATAAGATCTAAATCTAAATAAAATCTAAATTTTGGGATAAGATCTAAAATCTTAAATTGGATAGTGGAGAGGACCAGCGTTTTCTCACACAGAAATCAATCCATAAAATCTATGCTTTATTAATTGATAGTTTAGAAAGAATTGGTCTTCTTCTATTATTATGAAAGTATTTGGATGTGACTTCTAGGATACTCCAATGAATTATTGTTATTAGATTCCACTTTTTCCAAATAATATTTTTCCCAATTACATGTAAAGACAATTTTTGGCATTCTTTTCTAAAATTTTTAGTTCCAAATTCTCTCTCCCTCCCTCCCTTCCTCCCTGAGATGGTAAGTAACTTGATATATAAAGTAAAGAATAATATACTTCAATCTGCATTCAGACTGTATGGATAGTATTTTTGATCATGAGTCTTTGAAATTGTCTTGGAACATTGCATTGCTGAGAATAGCTATGTCATTCACAATTGATCACTGTGTAATATTGCTGTTACTGTTTATGTCATCCTTTGCATCAGTCCTTGCTTTGCATCTGTTTGCATCAGTTCATCCTGATTTTTCTAAAGGCATGCTGCTCATCCTTTCTTATGCCACAATAGCATTCCATTACAATTATATTACCATGATCTGTTCAGCCTTTCCCCAGTTGATGGGCATCCCATCAGTTTTCTGTTCTTTGCCACCACCAAAAGAGCTAGTGTGTGTATGTGTATGTGTATGTGTATACATACATACACATACGCAAGTACACATGTATGTATACATATATCTATGTATATATGTGTGTGTGTACATATTTACATATAGGTTTTCTCCCTCCACACACACACCTTTTATTAACTCTTTGGAATACAGCCCTAGTAGTGGTAGTGTCTGTCAAATGGCATACACAGTTTTATAGCCCTTTGAGTCCAAATTGCTTTCCTTAACACATGGATCAGTTCAAAACTCCACCAGTAGTATGTTAATGTCCCAATGTTCCTACATCTTCAACATTTATCATTTTTCTTTTCTGTCATATTAGCCAATCTGATAAGTATGAGGTGGTACCTTAGAGTTGTTTTAATTTGCGTTTCTCTAATCAATAGTGATTTAGAGCATTTTTTCATATGACTATAGATAGCTTTGATGTCTTCACCTGAAAATGGCCTGTTCATATCCTTTGACCATTTAGCAATTGGGGAATGGCTTGTATTATTATATATTTGAATCAGTTCTGTATAGATTTGGGAAATGAGGCCTTTATCAGAGACACTTGTCATAAAAATTATATCCCAGATTTGTTTCTCTTCTAATCTTGGTTGCACTGGTTTTTGTTTTTGTAAAATCTTTTTTTAATTCAATATAAACAAAATTATCTATTTTATATTTTGTAATACACTCTATCCCTTATTTGGTCATAAATTCTTCCCTTCTTCACAGATCTAATAAGTAAACTATTCTTTGGTCTCCTAATTTGTTTATTGTGTCACTTTTTATTCATCTATATCTAGTTTCTGCCATATTGTCTTCTAGTTTTCCAACAGTTTTTTGTCAAAGAGTCAGTTCTTATCACAGGGGAAGCTATGTGATACAAAAAATAGCATGCTGACCCTGGAGTCAGGAGGACCTGAGTTCAAATCCAGCTTCAGAAATTTACTATCTGTGTGACCCTAGACAAATCACTTAACTCTATTTGCCTTAGTTCCTCATCTGTTCAAAAAAAAATGAGCTGGAGAAGGAAATGGCAAACCACGGCAACATCTTCACCACAAAAATCGCAAAAAGGGTCATGAAGAGATGGACATGGCTGAATTGAAAAAAAAAAAAAAACAACAACAGAGTTCTTGTCCCAAAAGCCTGGGTCTTTGGGTTTATCAAATACCAGGTTACTATGGTCATTATCTACTGTGCCTTGTGTACCTAATATACTCCACTACTTTATTTCTTAGCCAGTACAAGATTGTTTTAATAATTGCTTTATAATACAGTTTGAGAGCTAGTATGGTGAGGTCACCTTCCTTCACATTTTTTTCCTTTAATTTTCTTGATATTCTTGACCTTTTGTTCTTCCAGATGAATTTTGTTATTATTTTTTTCTTGCTTTAAATTTTTGATAGTTGATTGGTATGGCACTCTATAAGTAAATTAATTTACATAAAATTGTCATTTTTCTTGTGTTCTATCAACCTGCCCATGAGCACTTGATATTTTTCTAGCTATTTACATCTCACTTTATTTGCATAGAAAAGTATTTTGTAATTGTAGTCATATAGTTCCTGGATTTGTCTTGGCAGGTAGACTCCCAAGTATTTTATTTTGTTTTCAATTATTTTAAATGGAATATCTCTATTATTTACTGCTGAACTTTGTTGGCAATATATAGAAATTCTAATGATTTATGTGGGTTTATTATATAACCTGCAACTTTGTTAAATTTGTTAATTATTTCAGTGAGATTTTTAGTTGATTCTCTAGGATTCTCTAAGTACATGATCTTATCACCTGCAAAAATGGATAGTTTTGTTTCTTTGTCACCTATTCTAATTCCTTCAATTTTTCTTCTTCTTTTATTGGTACAACTAACATTTCTAATACAAAATTCAGTAATAGTGGTGATGGGCATCCTTGCTTCATCCATGATTTTGTTGGAAAGACTTCTAGCATATCTCCATTACAGGCCATGCTTGCTGATAGTTTTAGGTAGATACTACTGTATATTTGAAGGAAAGCTTCATCTAACTATTTTTTAGGTTTTTTTTTAAATAGAAGTGGATGTTGTATTTTGTCAAAAGCTTTTTCTGCAGCTACTGAGATAATCATATAATTTCTGTTGGTATGATAAATTATGCTGTTTTCTAATAATAAACCAGTCTTGCATTCCTGGTATAAATCCCACTAAATAATAGTGTATGATCCTGGTCATGTATTGCTGTAACCTCCTTGACAGTATTTTATTTACAATTTTTGCATCAATATTCATTAAGAAAATTGGTCTATAGTTTTCTTTCTCTGTTTTCACTCTTCCTGTTTTAGGTGTCAGCACCATATCTATGTCATAAAAGGAATTTGGCTGGACTACTTTTTTGCCTCTTTTCCCAAAGAGTTTATGTAGCATTGCAATTAATCGTTCTTTAAATGTTTGGCAGAATTCACTTGGGAATCTATCTGACCCTGGAGATTTCTTCTTAGGGAGTTCTTTGTTGTCTTGTTCAATTTATTTTTATAACATGGAATTATTTAGGTATTCTATGTCCTCCTTCTATTAATCCAGGGAATGTATATTTTTGTAAATATTCATTAATTTCACTTAGGTTTTCAGATTTATTGGCATATAGTTAGGTAAAATAGTTTCTAATAATTGCTTTAATTTACTTTTCATTGGTGGTAAATTAACCTTTTTCATTTTTTATGTTGGTAATTGGTTTTCTTCTTTTTTAACCAAGTCAGTCAATGTTTTATCTATTTTGTTTTTTCCCCCATAAAACCAGCTACTAGTTTAATTTATTAATTCAATGGTTTTCTTATCTTCAATTTTATTACTCTCTCCTTTGATATTCAGGATTTCCAATTTGTGTTTAATTGGAAATGTTTAATATTTACCCAAGTGAAATAGATCTTTCCTGCCAACCTAAACTGCCTTGGGATTGAGCTAATTGTTTCACCCTGTCTTTTTGTTGATTCTGCACTCCAGAACTCATTTTGCAGCATTATTTTTATAGTTGTTTGGAGGTGAATTTGGAGAGCTCAGACAAGTTCCTGCCTTATTCTGTCATCTTGGTTCTTCCCCCTACTAGGTTTTATTTAAGAGAAAGAATTATGATAAAAATTTTCATTATCTCTGATGCTAAAGATTTTGCCCTTTTTTTTCCAATGTTAAAAGGTTATTGCAATAATTTGCATAATTTCCAAATCTAAAATGATTGTATTTTAATAGCTTTTAGTTTCCAATATATACTTCAATTTTCCAAAATGGAACATAGAACACTCATTTTTAATATGTGATATTGTAGGCTAAATGAGGCATAAAGAGAGTTCCATTGAAATTTAACAAAATTTAAATGTAAACATTACAAAATTAATTTCCCAAATAATTATTGATTAGACAAAACAACAAGAATGAAAGAGTTACTGCAATAGGATCTCTCTCATACACACACATTTCCTGGTTTATCTATTCTCTAATTTAGAAATGTTTGCTGAATTTGTGGAATTCTAAAACCTTTCACAGAGAGACAATTTTTTGTTTATGTCTCTGTTGTCTTGTATCCTGCTGGCACTTGATAAATGTCACTGGCATTTGATTAATTGCTGACACTTGATTAATTGGAGAAAAGAGGGTGGACAAGATGACTTCTTAAGGTCCTTGCCAATCTTGTGATTCATTGAGCCCAGTTGATAAGTGGTAGCATGCTAATAGAATTGTGTTAGTTCAAGAAATGGGAGATCAGCACAGGATTCATGAATATGTGTGTGCATGTAGATGCATTATATATGCACAAGAATATAGGCATGTTACACATATATAAGTATCATGCACATATATATGGATATACATGTATATATATACACATGTGTATATACATACATAAACACTGCATTAAATGATTGTACAATCTAATAGGAGAAGACAACATGTGAAAGAAAGTTGAAAAGGGTGGGGATGAGAGGAGGGAAAAAGCAAGAATACAGTGTAGGGGCATGATGGAGAAGTCTAAAATAGGGAATCTGGTGGTAAAGGGGGAGCACCCTATGCTGATTTTACTTTTGAAGAAACTGTGGTCTAGAAAGCTTAGGTGAAATTTGCAAAGTCAGGCAGGTATTAAGTGGAAGTGTCATAATTTGGAATTTAAATGTGTCTTCCATTTCCATTCATTGTATTGTAGGTTTAGAGCTGGAAGGAATGTCATCTATTCCAATTCCCAACTTTTATAGTTGAAGACTAAGGCCCAGGCAGATTGTGATTCACCCAAGGTCACAGTGGTATTAGATGAAATCACCAGGTCAAATCCAGCACTGTTTTCTTGGTACCACATCTCTCTCTCAGAGTCTATCCTATAATATTCTAATAGGAAGTAGATCACAAGGTATGATGAAGGGGGTTAAAAAAAGCTGACCAACTCAGGACTGTTTATCTCTATAAGGAGTAGACTGTTTCTTGCAAGACTCTGTACTGAACATAATAGAGGAAACAAGACCATAAGATGCTTATTTTTATCTGTAGAAATGACCTCTATCAACTTTCTGCAGTCAAGGGCAATATATATGACATTACAATGAAAGCAGTTTGTAAGGAGGTAAATAAATGTGGACTTGATGTAAGGGAAAATCTAATAATTATTTCTATCCACAAGTGGAATTGGAGGGCTTTCTCCACAGTGGTAGGTTTCCCCTCAAAGGAGACTTTCAAACAAAAGAAGAATGGCAGCATGCTGGCTATGTTATGGAGAGTGTTCTCGATCAATGTTGGAATAGTGATCACTAAGGCCCCTTTCCACTCTGAGATCCCATGTGGTTGGTTGTCCCATGTGAAGTTCCTATATGTTAAACAGAAAAGAAGATATTTAGAAGAAATTACTTAAGTAAGTAAAATTTTCTTGGAAGAGGTACAGTTTTTCACTGTCTCTACACACTTGACATTCTAGTCAAATTGTTTTACTTTCTGTTCCTGATACACAACGTCTCCTATCCTACCTCTATACCCATGCTGAATCTGATGCTTCAGATGCTCCCTCTCCCCATCTTTGCCTCCTTCTTTGTTTTTCTTTTTTAGTAATTTACTTATTTTAGTCTTCAATAGTCATTTCCACAAGATTTTAACCTCCAAATTTTCTCCCCATTTCTCCCTTCTCCCCACTCAAAGATGGCATGCATTCTTATTACCTCTTCCCCCAGTTTGCCCTCCCCTGTATCATCCCACAACCCCCTTATCCACTTCCCCTTACTTTCTTATAGGGCAAGATAGATTTCTATAATCCATTGCCCTGTTTCTATGCCATCCTCCCTTATCCCCTTCCCCCTAACTTTCTACACAACTATTTCCCAGTTACATGTAAAAATGATTTTTAACATTTGCTTTTTAAAACTTTGAGTTCCAAATTCTCTCCCTTCTTTCCTCTCCATCCACCCTTATCGAGAAGGCAAGCAATTAAATGTGGGTTATACATGTGTAGTTATGCAGAACACTTCCATAATAGTCATGGTATGAAAGACTAACTATACTTCCCTCCATCTTATCCCACCCCCATTTATTCTATTCTTTCCTTTGACCCTGTCCCTTTTCAAAAGTGTTTGCTTCCAACTATTCCCTCCCTTAATCTGCCCTCCTTTCTATCATCCCCCTTATCTCCTTCCCCCCTACTTTCTGTAGGGTAAGATACCCAATTGAGTGTGCATGTTATTCCCTCCTTAAGTCAAATCCAGTGAGAATGAAGGTCACTCATTCCCTCTCCACCACCCCTCTTCCCCTCCATTGTGGAACCTTTTTCTTGCCTCTTTAATGTGAGATAATTTATCCCATTCTATCTCTCCCTTTCTCCTTCTCCCAATATATCCCTCTCTTACTCCTTAATTTTTTAGATATCATCCCTTCATATACAATTCACCCTGTGCCCTCTGTGTATGTGTGTATAAGTATGTATGTATGTATATGCATATGTATTCTCTCTGATGACCCTAATAGTGAGAAAGATTTCATGAATTACAAATATCATCTTTCCATGTAGGAATGGAAACAGTACAACTTTAATAAGTCCCTTATCATTTCTCTTTTCTGTTTACCTTTTCATGCTTCTCTTGCTTCTTGTATTTGAAAGTCAAATTTGCTATTCAGCTCTGCTCTTCTCCTCAAGAATGCTTGAAAGTCCTCTATTTCACTGAATGTCCATTTTCTTCCCTGAAGTATTATGTGCAGTTTTTCTGGATAGGTGATTTTTGGTTTTAATTCTAGTTTCTTTGACCTCTGGAATATCATATTCCAAGCCCTTCAATCCCTTAATATATAAGCTGCTAAATCTTGTGTTATCCTGATTATGTTTCCAGAATATTCAAATTGTTTCTTTCTGACTGCTTGCAATAATTTCTCCTTGACCTGGGAACTCTGGAATTTGGTTGCAATAGTCCTAGGAGTTTTCCATTTAGGAACTCTTTCAAGAGATGATTGATGGATTCTTTCAATTTCTATTTTACCTTCTGGTTCTAGAATATCAGGACAGTTTTCCTTGATAATTTCTAGAAAGATGATGTCTAGGGTCTTTTTTTTTTTATCATGGCTTTCAGATAGTTCAACAATTTTAAAATTATATCTCTTGGATCTATTTTCCAAGTCAGTGATTTTTCCAATGAGATATTTCACATTGTTTTCTTTTCTTTTTTTTTAAGCAATTGGGGTTAAGTAACTTGCTCAAGGTTACACAGCCAGGTGTTTCTGGGTGGTTGCTAAGTATCTGAGCCCAGATTTGATCCCAGGTCTCCTGACTCTGGGGCTGACGCTCTTACTCACTGTACTACCTGGCCCCCCCTTCACATTGTTTTCTATTTTTTCCTTCTTTTGGTTCTGTTTTATAATTTCTTGCTTTTTCATAAAGTCATTTGGAATTAAGTGGAAGAGTCACAATTTGAACTTAGCTTTGCTTGATTCATTTTTTTAGTGCCCCTTTAAAATTTGTTTGTGTTTTGATCATTAGTCATGTTCAACTCTTGATGACCCCTTTTGGGATTTTCTTACCAAAAATACTGGTGTGGTTTGTCATTCCCTTCTCCAGGTCATTTTACAGATAAGGAAACAGAAACAAACAGGGCTAAATGACTTGCCCAGGGTCATATAGATAATAAATGTCTGTGACTAGAATTGAACTTGGGTCCTCTTGACTACCCAGCCAGTACTCTATCCAGTTAGCCAACTTCAAAATTACTATGTACATAATTATTTTGGATAATAAAAGTTGATATTGATGCTGGTGGATGGTGCCAGGTAAATAGGCCAAAAATTTCCAAATTATCTTGACCCAGTGACTGAAGTAACTGAATTGTGCTTAGAAAAAAGGGGGGGGGAGGTTAGTGTTTCCCATTCTAGGGAAAGGGAAAGAATAAAGCCTTAAAAGAATGATGAATATTTGTTGAGTTGAAGTGAATAAAATTACACCGATTTTAGTTCCCTGTTTGAGATCAGAGGCCTGAATTGTCACACCTGGTTCATAGTGACCTGTCACCACATCTGGATATAATTTCTGGTATTTTCTCTTCATTTTCCTTTCTATACCTTCTTTGTCCACCCACTTAATATGAAAAGAGTACATTTGTAGTGCTTATTCACAAATGATTTGAGAAATAGAAACATTTCTAAATTGTTCAGAAGAGTAAGGTCAATAGAATTCTGCTTAAAACAAATCTACCAAATTCCAGGCTGCATGGCCCCTAATCATTCTAACCAAATACTTTACTAAATTTCCTTAGACATAATATGATCCATGATCCTGTGAAACCCAGGAAACACTGACCATTCTGTCGTCTTCCCCTCTTTGCTAAGGATGAGAATAGTATCTCATCTTCAGAGGACACCCAAGCAAAATTTAGAAATCACTCATTGCTGGGCTCTCTGGCTAGAGTTTATTGCTTCCTGGTTCATCCCTAGCTAATCATGAAACTTTCTGATGATTGGGTGATATGGACAGAATGGGGCATATCATCTCCCTCTACTCCCTTTAGAAGAATTTACTTTCATTATAATACCTCCAATGAGAGGAATACAATTACATTTCTAATGTTCCCTCTTTTTTTCATTGATATTACTTCATAATATTAAGCTAATTAGCTTCCCCCTCTTGTCAGCAAGGGAAAAACCAAGGAAATATGAGTATTAAGTAACTTGATGAGAATTCATCTATCACTCAGATTATTCTCAAAATTCACACACACACACACACACACACACACACACACACTTTCTTTACAGAGAAACACCAAGAAGGAAGACTGAATAGGACAAAGTAAATGATTACACTTGGAGGCAGAGGGAAGGGAAGAGGTCAAAGATGACTCCAAAGTTTCTTTTGGCTGCATCACTTTTGAGAGAAGACTGACTGCAAGTATCTTTTGATCATAGAATCATAGAATTTTAAGAAACTTAGAGATTAGCTAATCACTCATTTTGCAGATGAGAAAAAGCTCACGAAAGTTTAAATGACCTCATAATAGATGAGAGCTGGCCCTACCTTTCCAAAAAGATAAATAGACCGCAGTTTAGAAGGGAGGACAAAGATTTGTTTGGGGTTTGTTGTTTTTCCTTTTTTCCTAGCAACTGTATAGTTTATAAATATTAAAGGAGGTCATTTGGGCACCAGTGATTCCACATTTTGATTTATAAGATTCATAGAATTTTAGATCTGGCAAGGAACTGAGACATAATCCAGTCTTTATTTGACAGACAAAAATAACTATTTTTTAAAAATATTTATATAGTGCTTTAAGGTTTTCAGATGTTTTTATCAGCATTTTTATTTTTGATCTTCATACTAGTCCTGTGAAATAGGTGCTGCAGTAGTTAGACCACTGTACTTGTAATTAGCAAGGTGTTCAATCATTTCAGTTGTGTCTGACTTATGATGAATTCATTTGGGTTTTTCTTTGCAAAGATACTGGAGTGATTTGCTATTCCCTTCTCCAGATCATTTTACAAATGAAGAAACTGAGGCAAACAGGATTAAGTGACTTGGCCAGGGTCACACAGTTAATAAGCATTTGAGGCCAGATTTGAACTCATATCTTCCTGATTGCAGGCTCAGTTCCCTAGTCACTGTACTGCCTAAGCTGTCCTTGGTATTAGAAAGAACTGAGTTCAAACATGACCTCAGAGAGTTAATAGCTATGTGACCCTGGCAAGATAGTTAAAAGCTATTTGTCTCAGTTTTATCATCTGTAAAATGGGGGTAACAACATCTACCTCCCATAGATGTTGTGAAGATCAAGTAAGATAATATTGTAAAATGCTAGTTATTATTATATCTATTTTAAAAACAAGGAAACTTTAGCTAGGATATGTTAAGAACTTGTCCATGGTCACATAGCTAGTAGTGTCATAGACAAAATTTGATTCCAGGTTTCCTGTTTTCAAACTCAATACTTTTTTCATTCTATAAATGAGATACCAAAATCACCAAGCTAATTAGAAAGAGATCAAGAAATAGCATCCCAATTTTCTGAATGGTAAAAAAAAGTTATTGTTTCACTATACCAAACTACTTCTTCCAAATTTTATAAACATATTAAAAACTTTGTTGTGTTATTGTTTTGTTTTGTTTTCCTTTATTAACAGGAATGTGCAGGGCAGCTAGGTGGCACAGTGCATAGAGCACCATCCCTGAAGTCAGGAGGACCTGAGGTCAAATCTGGCCTCAGACACTTAACACACTAGCTGTGTGACTTTGGGCAAGTCACTTAATCACAATTTCCCTCCAAAAGAGCAAAAACAAAATAAAACAAAACAAAAAACAGGGATGTGGTTTAGAGATGGAAAGGAGGAAAAGTATTCCATTTACCTCTACAGAGGAATTTCATTTCATTTCATCACCTCTAAAGAAAATGGTGTGTTTTTAAAATATATTTCTCATTGCTGAAGAGCAAAGGAAGAGGAAGGATAGAAAGGAAACATTTTATTCCTCATAGTGTGAGATGATTGTACTGGGATTTGTCAATCAGATCAGATCTTGCATCACCCTCAGAAGTTATTCTCCATTAATATTTCATGTGGCTGGAGTTGATATATTTTTATGCCATTACTGAAAGGATAACCTATACAAGTTATATTTCCAAAATTCATATCATGTTTGGCTAAACAGGGAAAAATCCATTCATCTAATTTATACATATGTCTTGTCCCTCTCACTGTGTGGCTGCCCACATCCCAGCCTACATTTTGCTTTTTACAGTTTTTCCATTTGGAAGCTAAAGTCAGCATCCTCACCAATCATAACACCTCCAGTATCTTCAGTTCTCCTGCCATTACCCTGGCAACAAAGAGGACAGGACATAAATAGCCACTATGCCAAACATATTCACTGCCTCGTTATGCTCGTGGGAGTTAGTGTTGTCAAGGGAAGTTTATGAAAAAGTAAAGTAAATTTTGATTTACCAGTGAAATGCCTTTATAAAGAGCACATTCTCATTTTATTTTCTATGAGATTCTGAGGTTCTTGAGGGCAAAGACCAAGTTTCATCCAAACTTTGGAACCTAGTATAAGACTTCTCACAGAGAGTGCATAATATATATTTAGTGGTATCTTATTTTGGTGAATTTCAGAATGAATACTGGTCAAACAAACCTCTAAATACAAATGACATACTTTTTTTTTGTAACTGTGCCCCCAGACTAGATGTACAAAAACCTTAGGCCTGATCACACTGCAGATAGGCATGGGACCTTTGACCTACTCCATTTCTGACCAGGTCAGTTCACCTGTCCTTAGGCCACCTCCTGGTCTCCTTCTCTTGGAGGGTTACTATATTGGTGCTGAACTTAGTGTGGATATCCAATCAGTTTTAGGGAATGCAGCTCAGAACTCATGAACTTAGATCCACCAACTTTAGACTCCCCAGTTTCAGAAATTGTCACCATGTACTACAACACCCAGAATAAATGATACACATAATTTTTTTTTCTGTTTCAATATGACATAAATACAAATCTAAGCGTTTTTTTTATTTTGACAAATAATATTGAAGCAAAGGCATAAATCACAACTAAACTTAATAGTTATCGTAAAGGCATTGACATGGAAAGAGAGAAAGAGAGACAGACAGAGACACACATACAGAGACAGACATGGCAGGGAGAGGGAGATAGAAACAGGGATGGGTATAGAGATGGAGGCGGAGGTAGAGATGGAGGTAGAATAAGGATAGAGAGGGTAAAAAATAGGTGAATAATTGGGAAGGGCAGTTAGTAAATTGTGGCTCAGAGGACACTCCATTTTGGGATATGGTCTCTTCAGGGGAAGAAGTAGTTTGACCTTCATTCCAATGAAAGAAAAGTTAGGCTTAGGAAAAGGACACCTTATTCGGGAGACCCTGGGAATAGTAGCTGTTCCATACAAGGATTTGGGCAACCTTATAAGGTTTTCCCTTGTCACTTTTCCCTTGTCACTGAACTGGGGCAAAACTACAATAACCCTATTCTTTTTAGGGCTCTGCTCCATTGATTTTTGAATTATGATTTGAAATCTGGGATAACACTTATACCTCTGGACTACCTTGGTTCCTTACATCTTTATGGATATAAGAAGTTACTTTAGTCAATACACACTTTTCTTTTATCTAAGTCCTCTTCCCTGCTACTCCTACCCCATATCCAAACCTCTAGAGATTCCAGTTTCTGTTTAATCATTTATTACAAAGTCAAATTTTCAAGAGATGAACTGTAGCAGAATGGATCAATATGGAACCCTTGCCTTTTTTTGAGCCCTATTTTTAAAGATTGTCCCTTTGGAATGGCCATAAACATGCAAAAAGCATAGATCAGAAATGCCAGTAAACATTACATAAGGCAAATATTTCCATTGGCCCTTTCCATGTGCACCCCAAGGACACCAGCCAACACTATCTGTGTGCCTATGGGAATAGCTTAAGTGATAAATAATATTAAGTATAACATTTGAATTGTCCAACTCTAAGAAAAGAACAATTTTTACGTATATAAAAAATACATACAAAAATGAGTATAGCCTTAATAACTAATGAACATAATAATGATCAGTCTCAAATCCAGAGGAAGTATTCCTACCTACATCTTGAAATACAGGTGATGAACTCAGAAAAGAGACATATGTTTAGACATGGCAAAGGAGACGATGGGTTTTGCATGATAATGCATATTTGTTGCAACAGTTTTTTTTTGTCTTTTTCCAGTGGGAAGAGGACAGGAAGTAAGGAAAATATTTTTTTATTATTTTCTTAAAAATAAACTAAATTAAATTAGATTTGCTGTGAATATACTTTGTTGAGAGATATTGTACTACAATGGAAAGAATATAGCTTTGCCATGTCTATGATGGAAAAATTGCCACCTCTCTGGGCTTCGATTTTTCTCAGCTGTAAAAGGGGGATAATATTTTCACTGCCCCATGGGACTGTACTGAAGAATGTTTTCTAAACTGGAAGCAGAATATAAATGTAAGTTATTGTTACTATTTGCCAGTGGTTTAAGGTATACTGGGTCAATGCACAAATAAATATTTATGCTTAGCACATAGTAGGCTCATAATTAATTCTTGAATGACCACACACACTCATACACACACATACAGATACAAGCATGAAGACCCAGATACACAAATAAATGTCTTAGGAAAAGAAAAAAAAATGCAGTAGGGTTCTAAATATCTCTTTGGTGGAGACGTTATTTTGTGCAAAGGAAAAATTGCAACATTTAAATTTCCATGTATCACAATACAATATAATAAAGTACAAGTGCAGGAATAAGTTGTTTCTAAAAGAAAGATGAGGGGAAATTCTTGAAGAGTGTGTACATCTTCTTTTATCCTTCAAAGAAATAAAGTGAATAATGTGTTTTGAAACGTGCAATTTCACAGATATCCATTATATTTTCTCTTTTCTGCATATTCTCAGGTTTGGTAAACTATCGAGGTAGTCAATGATAAACCCTTTAGAAGTACATTTTTTCAGCCAACTAATGGCCCCTTGAAAGCCATTTAGTCTATTACATGAGTGATATACCTTTGTTACTGTCATTGTTCTTATACAGTTGTTTTTCAATTGTGTCTGTTCAATTTGTAACCTCATTAGGGGTTTTCTTGACAAAGGCACTGGATGAGGCAACTAAATTAAACAGGGTTAAGTGACTTGATCAGACTCACCCAGCTAGTAAGCATCTAAGGTCAGATTTGAACTCAGGAAGACAAGTCTTCCTGTCTCAGGACTCTCATAGCATCTGTACAATGTATGAATATAGGTACATAGTTGTGCTTTGTATTTAAGTGATAGAAAACTTTACTCATCCCCATTTAAAATCAGATATCAAAGCTTAAATACTATCTATATGCACATTTCCAATTGTTTCTCATCACCATTATCTCCTATACAACCCTTGTTTTACTCTTGTAAAAATAAATTTACCTTTACTCGTCATTAGTATATATCTTCTAGAGAATGATTCATGTGACCTAGTGTATAGAAAGCAAGCCTCAGGGATCATAAGACCTGGGATCCAGTCCTGCTTCTAACAAATACTGGCTATGTGTGCTTGAGCAACTCACTTAATCTCTCAATGCACTAGGCAACTCTCTACAACTATAAATTTTAAAAAAACTAGAGAGTTTCCTAATTTGGGATTTTCCTCTGTCATTGGTATCATAGGTCTAGTCCTCACCCGTATTTTTGTCTATATACTCTTTTAAACATTATTTTTAATATATGAAATAAAGTAAGCATTTCCATAACATAGATTTTTTCAAAAAGATGATTATACATGAAACTGCATATCTATTATATACAACTTGCTCTTCCTTTTAAATATGTAATAATGTTATCACATAATATTTTCCCTTTTTTCTTCCCTCCTTCTCCAAACTAGAGATAGCTACAATTAGGTACAAAAATGTATGTGTAATATGTGAGTGTATGTGTGTATAAAATCATTCTATACATACTTCTGTTTATCAGCTCTTTCTCTAGATGTAAATAGCTTCTTCCTTCATATGTCCTTTGTAGTTAATGTGGGTATTTATAATAGCCAGAATGTCTTAGTCATTCAATGTTATTTTTAAAACCATATTACTATTACTAAATATTGGTCATGCTCATTTCACTCTTCGTTATTTTGTGCAAATTTGTCCATGTTTTTCTAAAATCCATGAGCTTATCATTTCTTATATCACAGTAGTAGTCTATCATTATCATATACCACAACCTGTTCAGCCATTCCTCAATTGAGGGGCATATATCTTTATGTGATTTCCCCTCCCCCCATTCATTCTCACTAAAGTTTTCATTTTGCTAACACAGAAAAGGAAACTACTATGACTCTTTTAGGGTTTTTTGCAAGTCAACATGACAGAGGAAATATCTGCCATGTAATAGTGACTCTCTTCTCCCTCATTGCCCCCAGCCAGTCTGTCTTTACTCTGTTAGCTCATGGGAGCACAGATTTTGAGCTAGCTTACAAGGCATCTATCCTATTCCTGCTTCTGTCACTTTTGAGCTATCTTCTTAGGTAAATCATAACTTCACCAAGTCTTAGTTTCTTCATCAGCCAAATGAACTGGTTGTACTTGATAGCTTCTAAGGTCCCTTCCAATCCTACATTTATGGTTCTATGATACCTTCATTTCATTCAGGAGGAAAATGTGGCCCAGAGTAGTAAAGTATGTACTCAGAGTCACAAACCCCATAATGACTTCAGCTGGATTGGGTATTCTAGTCTCTGACTCTGAAGTGTCCACCAGAAATTATACACCAAAGCCCTCTCCCAGTCACAACCTGCCAGAGGGGGGACCCTACCACTGCCCCTGGAAACCACCTGTTAGACCACAGTAGTCAGGGGACTTTCCACCTGTGTTGCTAGAAACATTACATCCTTGAACCCCAGATACAGTTCTGTTTTTGTTTGTATCCAGGCTTTGCTAGGTACCCAAGGCTTCACTAGAAATGTCACATTTTGTTGTTAACAACATTTTGTTCTATAAAAACTTGCTCTGCAGAAGGCTCGGGGCTGTCTTCCTTACTTGGGAGGCAATTGCCGGCTAAATAAACACTCCTATCAAACTGTAATTGGCATTGCTGTCCTGTTTTACTCGGTTGTCCGCTTCAACTCCAAATCTGCCAGACTTTGCCACACATCACTTTGCTACCTTCTCATGGCCATATTGAAATATGAAAGTCTAGTTAAGTATCTTGACCTCTCCTTGAGATTTCCAAATAGAAAAATCCTTTTTTTCCCCAGCCTGATTCAGTTACCTTTGTAAGAAACAAGCTCTCTCAAAGCCAATTTCTCCATCTGTAAGACTATAATAATCATATCTTCTAGACTGTTTAGTTTTAAAACCATAGGATTACTAGGAATGACAAAAAAGGACTCTTGATTCATTTATGCCACAGAACACACATCAAGTATATGTTGGCACAGTTCTCATTTCCCTCTCCAGCACCTGATTTTCTAGGATTTGAGTTTCACACAGTTGGGGACCTCATTTAGTCCAACAGGCTCTATGCTTCCTAGTGTCCATTACGCTCAAGGTCTTCCAAATGATAATACCTTTATCCAAAACAACAGCAGTTTGAGTATAATTTATCATTCTTCTAAAGACCTTTGAGTGTACTACCTACCCTCCCTTTATAGCTTTCAGAATCTTCTTCTTAGAGCTCAGATACATGAGACAAGTGTACCCAAAGACAGTGTACTATATTATTTCATCTAAAATATTTACCTCTTCCATTTCACTTTGCAAGCAATTGTGCAACAATAAAAAAAAGAAAGCACAAATTAAAGGTCAAAATAATCTATTTATTGCTAAAGCTTTCAATGAAACCTAGATGATACACTTTAATTAGTCCTGCCCTTGCTGGCATGACAGTACCATATGATGGTACCCATCTTAGGATTTGAGTAAAAATAGCAACTCTGCTGTATATGTACCCACTATGTGAAGTGTATAGAACTGGGATGGGGGGAAGAGAGGAAGGAAGGAAGGGAGGGAGGGAGCAAGGGAGGAAGGAAGGAAGGGAGGGAGGGAGGGAGGGAGGAAGGGAGGGAGGGAGGAAGGGAGGAAGGAAGGGAGGGAGGAAGACCTCAGACTGATAATATCTAAACTCAATCTTGGCTATTATTGTTATTATTACCTTAAATTATTACCTGCCTTAATTTATTACCTTTAATTATTAAATTGACACCTGGGATAGACCTTAACTTAAATAGATCAAGGTATTCCACTGCATACATAGCCATCTCCAAGTCACCTTGATCTATGTCTTGCCACTGGACCCAGATGGCTTTGGGGGAGAGTGAAGCTGGTGACTTTTCGTAGTGGTGCCTCACTTAAATCCAATTCACTTGCAAGTCAAGGAATTGACTTCCTGAGGTCATCGTCCTCTTCGAGAATGAAGGACAAACAACAAAAAATTATTACCATGGGCAGGGCACTGACACATCTAATCATTTTACACAACTAAATCTAATATCTTATCTATCTCAGTTCAGACTTGAAATCCACAGACACAGATACTTGTCCAGCAAATGTGGATTTTATTTTATTTCTTAGTAATCTTCTTTCAGTCCTTTAAGTTTTTCATAATTATTGATGGCTTAATAATAGCAGGGAACAGTATTCATTATCCCATAATCCCCTAGTCCATGTAACAACTTTTTCTTAAACAAGACTTTCAAAGAGAAATATCAAGAAGAGATGGTTACACAAATTGTTTCAATTATTTTTTTCATGTTGACTGTAAGTCTCCTTTAACCATAGACAAAGTCCAAGGTATCATTTTGTAGAAACTTTTCCCTGTGTGAGCTGGCTTAATCTTTCCCCACAAAAAGATGTTATTTATGGTTCAGATCTTTTGAAGGTGGGTAAAAGACATGGTTTCAGTTCAATATGGAAGTCATTAAAAGAAAGGTCCCTCAACTCATGCAAATGAACACTTGCTCAATAATTTAGTCTGTGGTAGTGATGGGGTAATAGAACCTGGACCCCTAAAAAGAAAAGACCACACCTTTGAAAGCAACCCAGTCTCTGAATTTTCCTCTGCATTTCAGCAGCCCAGATCTCTGGCTTCTACCCCAGGCAACTGGCCCACTCCAGCCCACCTAGATCATCTAATTGTCTTACTTGACATTCCTTTCATGGTAGCTCTTGGCCCACCACAGAATACTTGCATATCCCTATCACTCCTTAATCTCATCCAGATCCTTTCACTGTCCCTTTTGTATATAAGCATTGAAGTGGACATCTGAGAAATAACAAGATAGCAGTGACAATTACAATTTAGGAGTGTTTATTAACCAGCTGGTGACTGCCTCCCCAGTAGGGAAGACAGCCTAGAGTTTTCTGCAAGGTACATTTTTATAGAACTAGATGTTACTAACAACAAAGTGTGATTCCAAGAGGGTGTAATGCTGTTTCTAGTGAAGCCTTGATTGCCTAGCAAAAACAAGAACAGACTTGCACCTGGGGCATGTTTCTAACAAGAACAGACTTGTATCTGGGGCATGTTTCTGGCAACACAGGTGAAAAGTTCCCTCACTATTGTGGCCTATTAGGTGGTTTCCAAGGACCCTGGTAGGGGCCCCTTCTGGCAGGTTTAGAGGGCTTTGGTGTTTAATTTCTGGTGGGCACTTCAGCATCAGTCTCACCCCCATTAAGTTGGAGGTTCTCTAGGAATCTAACCTACCTTATTGGGGTTATAATAAACCTTGTAATTTGACTGGAAGAAGGTTTGAGTGGGCAAATTCATTCCTGGCAGATGCCTCCCTGTACCCTGCATTTTGGGATTCCCAGAAATCCCAAACTGAATCAGTAGGAAAGGTCTGACTCAGAATGGTGTCCTTATAATTTAGGGTCAAGCCTGGGGTTAAATGAGACATTTATATACTCAATCTAACAGTTAGCAAAAGGTAACTTAGCACGAGCACAGGAAGGATAGTCAAGGAGTATATTTGATGGATCATTCTGTGGAGTGGAGCTTCCTTACTTCCAAGTAGCCCAAGTGGTTCACTAGTCATCCATCAAAGAGGACATGGAGTTTCTTATGGCTTTTTGTACTTGGACTTACTGTATAAGAGGCAGTGCAACCAGGAAGTATCATTCAGGCAACTAAGAAAAGATGTCAGTGGCCCCAGTCTTTAGCCTCCTGAGTCAAGTCTCAGGGATCATTCCAATTCTTTTATAAAGAAAAGAACTAGCTCAATCCACATAGGACTTTGAGGAAATGCTCCCCTTACCACACAATCTTAGCACTCTGTGTACTACTCCACACTACCTCTTTTGAGATATTCAATCATTTTTTTTTTCAGTCATATCCAACTCTTTCATTTATCTATTTGGGATTTTCTCAGTAAAGATATTGGAGTGGTTTGCCACTTCCTTCTCCAGCTCATTTTACATATGGGGAAACTGAGGAAAACAGGGTTAAATAACTTGCCCAGGGTCACATAGCTAGTAAGTATATGCAGCCAGATTTGAACTCAGGAAGATGACTCTTCCTGATTCCAGGCCAGCACTCTGTCTGCTAGGCTATATAGCTGCCTCCTTTGGGATGCAGTTACTCCTGTTCTAGGAGAATCAGTGTATATGAAATCCTCATTCTATTTTAGCATTATTACAGTGCCTTAATATTTGTGTCTGCATCTTTTAACATCTCTTGTTAAATACATGGTCCTATTTTTAATATGATTGTTATTATTACAAATTTACTTCCATGCTATTTATTCAAATTGCAATCTTTATAGTACAAAGGAAATCAATGTATGTAAAATTTACTATTCAATTACAAAACTCTCAATTTCACATCTTAGAATTCTAGCAACAAGTATGTACATGTAATATAAATCACAATCAAAGACATACAGGTTTGGTACTAAATTCTTCAAAACATACACTAAGTTCATGTGTAATAGAACTAATAAGCAGCCCAAAGTTTTAGGGGAAGCAAAGCAATTACCCTGGGTTCTTCTTCTCTTCAGCTGGAGAATTTTCCATTTTAATATTCTAGGAGCCTAAGGGTAGAGCAGAGAAACCAGTGTGAATACTCTCTCTTCTACCATTACCTTAGCATAGAGCTTGGACACATTATCACCAACAGAAATGGAAGGGATGACCCAATTAAGACCCAGTGAAGTAGAGTTAAGAGTGGTAGACATATCCTCCCCAACATTCACCAGAATTATTATCTTGAATTAAATAGTGAAGTATAGACAAGAAATGTTGAATTGGTTGGTTTCCTGTGAGACACTTAAATATTAAAATGTGAATAATCCCTAGAAGGTATGAGGAAAGCATGCCTTTACACCTCTTTCA
This sequence comes from Petaurus breviceps papuanus, assembly GCF_028583685.1. Classification (NCBI taxonomy): domain Eukaryota; kingdom Metazoa; phylum Chordata; class Mammalia; order Diprotodontia; family Petauridae; genus Petaurus; species Petaurus breviceps. Next base: position 13,959,148 of record NW_027186540.1, read on the forward strand.
GGTGTTGCTTAACACTGATGCCTCTTGCAACTGTATAATTTACAAAAAAAATTAAAATAAGTTTTATTGAGGTATGAAAAATGTAAATAATGAAGAGCATTCAACTTATATAAACTCTTTGTCTATTTATCAACCTTTCCCCAAAGACCTATATCTTCTCAGTCAATTGCAGTCTTGAATTGCCAGATTCCTCTCCTTAAGTCTTACAACATAGCTTCTCCTGAAATTTCGCATTACATCTTCCTATAGTTTTGCAGTGCTTGCAGGAGGGAATATTGGGCAGTGATTGCTCTGGATCCTCCTTTGGTTCTTTGTGATTATCAAGAAGGATCATCAGCCACTGTTCTTCAGGTAGCTATTCTTATAGTTTATTTCTTCTGTCTTTCTCTTGCAGTCCTCTGTGACTCCTAATTAGCAGAGGTAGATGCTATGTAATGAAACTATTATATCCATCCTCTGACCTCATAAAAACTGAATCAGGGTGCATGACTTTAATGGTCTCCAATTTCAAGAGAGTCACTGTTACCAACTCCAGGTTCAATTTTAATAAAGATACTTGGTTCTCTTTCTCCCTCTTATAACACAAAGGGATATATGTCTCTTGAGGACATATGTCTTATGCACTGGGGTGTTAACCAAGCACCACAATTTCTAGGTACTTATATCTTAGTCACTGAAGAATTTTAGGCAACTATATAAGATTATTCAAATAACCTTTGGGTTATGTGGGCAAAGCCATGTATTCTTTAAATCCTCTAGCATGTATCCCTTAACAGGATACCATTTATTTTGAGAGCAGAACATGGGAAAATGACTGATTGCAAGTTACATTTTTCCTCTTAGTAAAAAAAAATTTTTTTGGAATTCCTACAAATTTTACTAGATGCAATATGATATTCATATAAAATACATGGCAAACAGTAAGTTTATAGCATAAAATGTTCAGGCACAGTAAATTCATATATAGTAGCTTTTCTCTGTACTTTATTATTTGCTTGTCATCCTCAGAGGGCTGTCTGCCCTATCCAAGCAAGCATCAATATACTATATAAGTGACATCTTTTTTTTTCACCCATTGTATTATATTTTAGCTTAGTCACAGTCCAAGTCATTCTGGCCATTCTGCTATGACTTGCTTCCATTGCTAAATGCTCTGTTTTGTTTTTGTTTTTGCTCTTTGCCTATGAATGAGAAACTATTTGGGGGTACAATGGACAGCAGCCTAAGTTCTGGGCTCATGAATGCCTAAGGTTTTCAGACCTTTATATTCTATCCAAACCACTAAAACTGTATTATAGAACAAATTTTGATCTTCGTTGATAGAGGATATTTCCTCAGTAAAAGTTACCTATACCAGTGAAATCACAGATCAAGTCAAAAAAAAAAAAGGAAAAGAAATAAATTCAGGCCAAAATTAATCAGGCCTTGCCCTCAAGAAACTTACATTCTCTTAGGGAAAACAGCATGGACATGTGTAAGTATAACCCTTTTTTGCCTAGAATTCCTACCCTGAAGGTCCTACTCTCCTAGTTGATGGTCTTCTCAATTGCCCACCATTTTTAGGCTTGGGCTCCTGGCAAACCCTTAGCCCTAACATACCCATAATTCCTTCCCTAACTTCCCTCCAGTCTTGCTTTCATTCCTGGTTATTCAGTTGACTACTAGAACTAGGTCAGGGCTCCACTGCTGTTTCAACAACAGCCAAGATGCCAGATCTAAAAAAAGAAGCCCTGGGCTAACATTGCTCCTAGGAAGGACAGGTAAATCTACTAGATTATAGGCCTATTCAAGATCCCCCAAAGTTTCTGAAACAAAAGATTCAATATCCATTTCCAAGGTACAATTCCTCTATTTGTATTATTTTCCTTCATCAGCATGAAGATTCCTTTAGGGTAGAGATAGTCTTAACTTTTGTATTAGTATTCCCAGAGCTTTGCAGTTTTTAGCATTTAATAGGCATTTAAGGTAGCACAGTGAATAGAGTGCAGGGCCTGAGGTCAGGAAGACTCATTTTCCTGAGTTCAAATCTGACCTCAGACGCTAGCTGTGTGACCCTGGAAAAGTCACTTATTCCTGTTTGCCTCAGTTTCCCCATCTGTAAAATGAACTGGAGAAGAAAATTGCAAACCACTGCAAACTCCAAATGTGGTCACAGAGCATCAGACATAATGAAAGTAATTGAACAACTACAAAGCATTTAAAAAGTGATTTTTTTTTCCAATTATTCATTAATCCAACATAAAGAAAAGGTAATTTTGGGACAGGGAAGACTTTAGTGGTTGGGGGAAAAAGTAACAGGAAAAAGGTCATGGAGGAGATTTCATTTGAGGTGAGCTTTGTAGGAAACTGGGGATCCTGAGAAACAGATAAAAGAAAAAAGTATATTCCAGGCATGGGGCCTGTTCAAAATATGGATGAACTTGGGAGTTACAAGCATCTTGTGTGAGGAGCAGCAAGGGGAGTGAGGTTTAAAAACAAAAAGATTTTTTAAAAGTTCATAAAAACCTACTAACCATTTAATAGTGTCTGACAGTTTATTAGAATTTCATACCAATACTCACCCAACTCTTCAATGAAAAGTGGGAGGTGCATTTTCTCATGCTTCTTCAGGGTGGAGATGAATCCTTGTTATTTACACCCTTCACAATCCCTTCCATTTACATTGCTGTAGTTGGTTGCTGTCCTTCATTCTCAAAGAGGACCACTATGGTATCACTATGTTGGAGTCAAGTGTTATATTCCTATGTATTCTTTAGCATCAATAAATTTTATATAGGTAAGTTCCCCAGGTGCTTGAGGTAGGTTTCTTTTATCAGACATCACTCATATCTGTCCACTACTTTCCTATTCCACTATGACTTCCCCCTTTAAACTCCCCTTTTTGTGTTTCACCTGGACTATTGTCTCTTAACTAGTCTCCCTGGCTCCAGTCTCTCCCCACCCCAATCTTTCCTTCAGACCTCTGACAAAGTAATCTTCCCAATGTCTAGGCTTCCCAGGGTCTAATTTATAAAGGCCAAAGTCTTTAGCCTGATATCGGAGAGCCTTACAGTATTCCTACAGTCCCAGTCAGGTCTCACACTATTCCCCTTCCTACATGACATAACCTTTAAAACCAGAATTCTTGCAGTCATTCACATGTCCTGAACTTTATTCTTCCATGCTTTTGTTCACTTCATTCTATATCAGTAATATCCCAGCCCAATCTCACCTTCTTAAGGCATGCCCAGACTTCAAAGTCTGTACACAAAAAGTCACCTAGTCCATAGAGAATTCCCTGATCTTCCTTGACCTTTCCATTCTCTGAAATCTGTACTTCTCTTCTGTATTTATAACTTGTGTTTGTGGAAAGGCAGTGATTTTGTTGCAGGGGAAGAAACAGAGAAAAGTCACTAAACCTTTAGGTCTTTTCCATCCAGCTCAGCAGCCTTGATTTGAAAGGACCACTGAGGGTGAGATTGGGATTTAAGATGAATTTCCTTACCCCAGCTTCATCTGGCTCTCTAGAGTGTTGTTGAGGAGAGCCCCTTGGGAATTGAACCCCTCCCTTTGCTTAAACCAGTTGGATGATAGAAATTTTAAAAAGAGGAAAAAATCATAACTGTAATAGGAGCCAAGAAGACAAAGACTGAAAAGATGAAAGTGCTTGAAAGGCTTCACTAACTATTTAGTTGTGTTGACATCACAAAAGAACTAATAATAGGCCCAAGACAGAAGGCAAAGACTGGAAAACTTTCCTTCTGCATGTAAGTTATCTTACTGCTGATGAAGATCAACTGAATACCAAAGACAGTGTTCACTAATCTACAGACATGCTTAAAAAGCTTCCCTTTAGCCTCCCTACTGTTTGTGATAAAAAACCACATCCAAAATTTAACCAAGAACACAGAGGTCTCTTAGGATAGGAACAGGAATTTATTCTCTTCCCTGGGTGAAGAGGGCGGTTTTCCCATGACCAATCATGAGGAAGAGGCACTTTGCAAAAGGCAGAACAAGAATTTATACCCTAATGGGGTCCCTTCTCCCATTGGTTGGGGGGGGGGGCTCAAGTCTTGGCACAGAAATCTCCACCAATGGTAAACAACAGAGGAGTCCACCAAGGAGGCTGATTGACAGCAAGGGAAAGGGGAGGAAGGATCCCAAAGCAATGTGGAGTCAGCTTGGGCTATCCAGACCCCGACTGGCTGGGAGGAGGGGCCCGAAGAGGTGGGAAATCTGAAAGCCTCCTGAAAGGGCTTGCTGCTAATTAACAGCAGAAGAAGGAGTGGGGGAAGGGGAGGAAAGTTCTGAGAAGTTTTCACTTCCCCCCCACACACACTACCCTCCTGCTAGCTACCCTGCTGTTATCTCCCCTTCTTTCCCCTGTTACAGTCTGTGAAGAAGGCATCTCTATTAAATGTCTTCACTGCCTCTCATTGCTTGCTCACTTATGTCTACATTCTGGCTTTGGATTCTCTTCTTTCCACAGCAACTGAAGAACTCAACACCAGAAATTATCGGGGATCTTAATTGTCAAATCTGCTGACTTTCTGAATTTGCATTCTTCCTGACCTCTCTGTTCACTGTTGGTCTCTTTCTCCTAATTACTCTCTTTCCTAGTTTTTCCTGACCCTGTCCTCTCCTAGTTCTCTTTCTTATCTGTCAGACTGATCTTTCTCAATTTCCTTTATCTGTGTCACATCTCCTATAATTGGACATACCTCAAGGCCCTGTCCTGCGCCCTTTCCTTTTTTCACTTTCTACTATCTTTAATATAAACTCCTCTGCCTGACATTTAAAGCTCTTTATAATCTAACTCTTTCTCTCCCCCCCCCCCCCCCCCCCCCCCTCCCCTTTTCCTTCCTCCCCCCCCCCCCCCCACCTCCCTTTCCTTTTTTTTTTTTTTTATTTATATAAAAACCCCCCCCCCCCCCCCATTTATACTTTTTTTTAACCCCCCCCCCCCCCCCCCCCCCCCCCCCCAGTCATCTTATACCTTATTCCCTTCCCCAGACTCGGTGATCTAGCTACTCTGGACTTTTTGCATTTTCTCAAACAGGACACACCATCTCCCATCTCCATGGTTTTTCATTGGCTCTCCCCATCCATAGAAAGCTCGACCCTTTTACCTCTACCTCTTACTCTCCCTAGCTTCAATTGAGACTCAGCTAACATGCCACCATCTATGGTAGGTCTTTCCCAGTTCACCAACATCCCTCACAGCTTCCAGCTTCTAATACTTCCCCTTTCAGATAACTTTCCATCTACTCTATATGTACCTTATCTGTGCCTAGTTATTTACACTCATCTGTAAATGAGCTAGAGAAGGAAATGGCAAACCATTTGCCAAGAAAACCCCACATAGGCTCACAAAGAGTTGGACATGGCTGAAATGACTGAACCACAAAAAGTTCTTTACATGTCTTTCTCACTAGAATGTTAGCACCTTGAATATAGGAGTTGTTTTCTGCCTTTATTTATATCTCCAGTTCTTAGTATAGTGCTTGGTAAATAATAAATACTTAATAAATACTTTGTTGGCTGACTGATTGTTCAACAGTTGTATAGGAGAGACCAGAGTAGCCAAGCATCCCAGAATATTGGAAACAGTAATGTGTCCAGTTATATCATCTGAGGACTTTAGTCATTTTGAACCATCAGCGGTGTGATTTGACCTAGACACTTGTTTTCCTCATGTATGTTCTTTAGGAGGCTGGGGAGTATTCCCTCCACCCCAATAATAATGTATTTCCCTAGCCAAGAGCTCACCATTTTGCGTATGGGAAATCTTTATTTTCTCTCATGTTGCTATGCTCTTTGAGTAAATGGTTGTTGCTTTGAAGGTATCCTCTTATTGGTCTACTAGAAGAAAACATAATAAGAGATATGACTCTGAGCGGAAATTGAGTAATAAGGTCTGTTATAGCTGGGATAGTTTGCAGGGGGACAATAAAAGAGAGAGGCAAAAGGCACTATATTAGCATGTGTAACGTTTCCTGGAGTGTCAGTTTAGTTAGCATTGCCAGGGGAACATAAGATGCAGGAAGTAACCATAGCAACCCTGCTAACTTTTACCCAGAGTACATAGGACTAGTGACATTTGAACCTGGTTTTGGAAAAGACAGTGGGAAGAAGAAGGACATGGAAAATCCATCTTGGCTGAGCCATGTGGATAAACAAAGGGGGTGATGGCCTGGAGTCATTCATGTGCCTGCCCTCCCACATCCTGACCTGCCCCTACTCCTGTCCCCTAGGACACTGTGGGTTGCTGTTACAGAGGGCAGAGAGCTGAATCTAAGGAAACAAGCAAGAAGCTTCTTAAAGCTAATGGGCATGTCCCATGAAATTTAACTGTCTAAGCAGTTATTACTCTTTCTTCCTCCTTTATTTATTTCAGGGTGAGAACTTGAAAAGAACTTAGCTTAAAAAGGCCAAGGTCTCCCCACTGCATCCTGGATGATCTCCAGTCATCCTGATCGATATCTGGCCACTGGACTCAGATGGCTCTGGAAGAGAAAGTGAGGCTGGTGACTTTGCACAGCCCTCCCTCACTCAAATCAAATTCAATTGCAAATCATGTCATCATCTGCATGATGTCATGGTTTTCTTCCAGAATGAAGGACAAACCACACCCAAGGGTGCTTAGTCTATTGCTCCTATCTCTAGCTGAATCATAGGACAATTCTTTTTGTTTCCTTCCTTTCAGTGAGAAGAAGAGAAAGTTGGAGAAAGAGAAACACTTTCTTTCTGCTGGTCTGGGAGTTCTCACTTTTATTCTGTTACCTCTTTGAATTCTTACACCTTTTCATGTCTGATAAAAAAAAAAACAACCAGTGGCCACCAAAATCCATTGACCTCTAGCAAATCTGTTTATTATCCTGTGTGGTGCAATATTAAGGGAAGAGAAAAGATTTTTCCCGTGGAGCAGCAGGAAACATTTTTACCCTTCAGCAAAACTTGAGCTGGGAAAGAGAGGAGGCCTGGAGTCCATAGGAGAAAGAAAGCATATAAATCAGTGTCCCCTAAACCTAGTAAAAGAAATAAATAATGCCATATATATTATATTATTATACTCAAAATCATTATTAATATACATGAACATCCCTTTTCACATATTTAAAAAAGACCTTCCCTCACCTCTCCTAGTCCACCAAAAAGCAACCTAAATTCAGACCAGCACTAGCAGCCCCTACATCCCCACTGTCCAGTTACCAACGAAGGTTGCATGCCCTATCTTGTCTGGAACCAGATTCCCTACTTCCCATCCCTAACTCTGATAAAAATAACCCAAGGCAAACATTCCACTCAGATCTTCAGACCTACTCCCCTTTCCCCAGTTGTTTTTGGTGGACCACCTGCCCTGACATTGTTCTATATATCCTTGGGGACTTGCCATTTACCCTGCTGCTTTGTGTGTCTCAACTCTGAGTTACACCTGACCTTTCCATATGTCTTGAGATTGAACACTCCTTCAATGCTTTATCTCACCTAATCAGAATGTGAACTCTTTGAAAGTAGGTACTATAGGGTTTTTTTTTGTTTGTTTTCATTTGTTTCCCTAGTTCTTGGCATATAATAAGCCCTTAAGAAAAATGGTTCTATTCCATTTCATGTGTTGTAATATTACAAGTGAGACTCAGTTTAATATTCTTTTGCATTTACATGTGGGGATATCCTTCTCTACATTCAAGAGCCTTTCTTACAAGTTGGAACTCTATTTCTTCTATATGTGGAAGTCATTTTACACCTGGGTCTAGCTCTAAGTAACTTTCAGAATATACAGGATACACTTAAATCCCCTCCCCTACAAGTCTAGCACAAGTCTTGCACATAATATATGCTCAATAATTGTTCACTGAGTGAATGTGAAATTTCAAATTAGGTGCATTTTTGTTTGCTTCAAAATGGCCCTGATTCTTCCAATCCATCTATTCCTTAAATTCACCGTTATCAATACTTCTGTATTGGGTTCCCCTTAGTTCTGAAATGCATGTTTATAAGACTACAGCATTTCAAGAGGAAAGTTTCTTAATAGTGGAATCATTAAGTTCAATCTTCCAATTTTACATACTCCAAAGCATATGTATGCATATAGTTAAGTGGTTAAGTGACTTAACTAAGGTCACACAGTTAGTAGCAAAGCTGAGATAAGAAAGTAGGTCCTCTGACCCCAAATACTGTGCACTTTTCACTCCTGAAGAAAGGAAAGCTTATAAAACTAGTCACCATATATACAGAGCAATGACTTCTTTATGGATAAGGAAATATGTAGCAAATATAATTTCCGATTAAATTCTAAGTTGAACAATTATTTTAAAAATGAATAATAATTTGAACTGTTTTCAATGCCTTTTCTTTTTGCACCATAACCATTTCCTATTAGACCTCACCCTTCTAAATCTGCCCTAGCAACAAAGTTATATATCAATAAAATGTCTGATAATATGTGCAACATTATACAACCACAACATATCTCCTCTAAGAGAAGTAAAGTGTTATTTCATAATCTGTTTTCTGAATAGTCATTGCAATTAATCTGAGCTCAGCTGCCTTTTATTATTATTTTCATTTATATTAATAGAATCATTGCATATATTGTTCTCATGGCTCTGATTACTTTGCTCTGTATTAATTTATTTCTTCCCTGGTTTGTCTGAATTCCTCATATTTATTGTTTTTAAGAGTACAATAGTATATTTGAAAAATGATTTGGGGGACTTTAAGTAATACTATAATGTAATAAAAGTAAATGAAAAACCCCACAGTTGGGTTAAAATAAATCACAAGCACACAATGGGGATAGGAGAGGTGGGGCTTGACAACAGTTTGTGTGAAAGAGATATGGGGGTTTTAGTGAATTGTTAGATGAATATGAGTTGAGATAGTGTGATGTGGAAGCCCCAAAAGGTAATGGGATCATAAGCTATATTCATTAGACTATGCAGGGACGTGATAATAGTCCTCAAGGATGTAAAGGGCTGTCACCTAGAAGAAGAATTATTTCAGTTTTGTTTGACCTCAAAGGCAAGACTAAGAGTAACTAGCAGATATCATGGATGGGAAAATTTAGATTTTATGGGAAGAAAAGCTTTACAGCAGTTATAGAAGTTCAAAAGTAGAAAGGAATTGTGGAAGGCAGTGACTCTTTAGACAGAAGCTGGATAACCCTTGGCTGATGATGATGACCTACTTGTTCTTGTTCAGCTGTGTCCACTCTTCATGATCCCATTTGGTTTTCGGTTGTTTTTTTTTTTCTTTTGGCAAAGATATTACAGTGGTTTGCCATTTACTTCTACAGCTCATTTTACAGATGAGGACATTGAAGCAAAAAAAGTTCAAGTTACTTGCCCAGGGTCACAAAGCTAGTAAGTGTCTGAGGCCAGATGTCAACTCAGGTCTTCCTGACTCCAGTCCTGACGCTCTATGCATTGTTCTACCTAGCTGCTAGAAGGTCTCATGGATGGATTTTAGGTCCTCCCAATTCTCTGATTTTGTGTTTCTGGTCTTTGCTGTTCTTGTTGTTGTTTTTAAACTTTTTTTAACAATTAAAACTGTGGAAAAATGAAATGGCTTATTTTAGAAGTAAGTTTCCCATCACTAGAGATATTTGTGGAGAGATTGAATAAACACTTGGAGATATTAGTAGGTAGGGAATTCTATTCAAATGTGAAATATGTTAGGCCACCTTTAACTAGAAAACCTTTAACCTTTAACCTAACTCTGATTTGGAGATTATTGTTTTTTTTTTCTTTCTAACATATTGTTAACTTGAATTTATACCTACCTACCAGTTTTTTTTCCACGTGATAATGATTCCTGCTGATATAATTAACATAGATATATCACTGGCTTTATGAGTTCTACATTTTATTTTCCTTTGTTAGAAGGTTCTAAATAATGTCAACTATTATAGATATGGAGGTGCCATTGAATATTGAAACAGACTGTTAGAGTAGTAATAATAGAAATCGCCAACTTCATAGTTCTCAAATGACATGTAACTCACTACTGTGTGTTTCACCAAGTCTGATATGAATTCCTCCCCTGGGGTGGCTACATGGTGCAGTGAATAGAGCGCTGACCCTTGAGTCAGGAGGACCTGAGTTCAAATCCAGCCTCAGATACAACACAAAAACTAGCCGTGTGACCTTGGACAAGTCACTTAACCCCAATTGCCCTCAAAAAATAAAATAAAATAAATTCCTCCCCAGTCCACAAATTTCCATATTTTTAGATAGATCCTTCATTCTCAATTGTGGTCTGCTACCTGATCTTCCTAACTTGGCCTTCCAGTAGTTCGGAATAACCATTCAATCCACAGAGATAGTATTATACTAATAAAGATAGTATTTATTGTACTAATGCCAATGGAAAGAAAACCAGATAAATTCAAAATCTCTGGAAATGGGACTAGAGTCCCAACTGCCTTCAGACCTTCTTTGCTAACAGCTTAAATGTTCAGTGTGCTGTGATTCTTCATGGTAAAGAATAAGGAAAAAAAAATAAGAAACACTGATCCAGTCCAAACCCAACATTTTATCATGAGGCTCAGGAACATCAAGTGACTTACCAGAAGTATTTTGAGACTAGTTACCCACAGATCTGGGACCAGAACCAAACCTACTAAAGTCTAGTCCTTAATAGCTTATCACACCATGAGATATAAGTATTTGGTGTGGCAGGCGCAATGTCCCCAAGAATAGTAAAATTATAAATACTCATGATCTATTTGATGCCAAAAACCAACCGGTAGGAATATAAGAAAAAAAAAATCCAGTCAATCAATGAGTTGTTTCATCTACACAATGCCAGACATCCAAGGCATGCACAGAATTGATTAAGTATTTTGGCATTAGGACAATGTAGACTTTCTGAAGCAACCCAAACAAGATGTTTGGCACAATCACAAATTTATTCTGATATAAAGGCACTTTAGGTTGATTATGAAGCTGTGAATTATATTTCATGAAATGGGATGTCAGTATTAAATATACTGAGATGCCATTGCTTAAAATCTAACTTTTAAAATAGACAGGGCTAGGCCAAGCCAACATTATGAAGTAGGCTTTTTGGCCCTCTCAGTCTCCCTATTCTTTACTTTTGATAGGTACTCCCAAAATGTACTTTTGAGAGACTATCCAAAAGTCAGTCATTTACACACATTAGTATGAATTTAAATCCATGCATTAACATCTCCAGTAATAATTTAATTTTATCTTGTCTCTGGTGGGGTAATGGAATTGAATCTTTCTTCCATTATTATGGTAATTTCTGGGATCATCAAGTGATTTCAGTGTCACTGGATAAGTACAAACTTGTCAGGGTCATTCATATTTCCATTGATCACTTCTGCTGAAACAGACATCACAACAGGACTATAGCTTCCAGTAATAATTGCCCAGAAATAACAGTACTAGAAGTTCCTCATCAACAGAGCTTAGGTGAATATTGCCTGTTCACTCATCTTAGGCAGAATACCTGAGCCATCAGAAGAGTCCCATTAATTGATGACTATCATCTCCATAGAAATGGCTATCTGCTAAAATTATCCATAATATTGATGCTGAACCTCTACTTTTATTGCAGTATAAATGTCTAAAAGACCCATAGGATCCATGGGACATTGCTCTTAAAAGGTAGAAGAAGAGTCCTTTATTTCCTTCATATGTGAATTTTATGTTTCCTGTTAGAAGTCGGAGTATGCAGTTTCTAGGTCAAAACAGTGCTGTCTTCCCTTCTGTGTATTCCCAAGTGTAGGTAGGATTGTCCCACTGATGGTATCTATTATACTATTATACTAATGCCAAATAGAGTTGCATTTGAAAAGATATTTTACATTTAAAATTATACAGGTTTGTGTCAATACCACAAAGAAATATGGCAAAATTCAAGTTTATAAGCAACTCTAAGAATTACATAAATTTTTTTATCCAAATTTATTTCCATTTTTACGTTTGTTTTTTTTAAACACTTCCACATAACCATAAGGATTCTTTTCATATAAGTACACATTGCATCAAAATAATGCTATAATTTATAAAAAAATAATTTTCAGAATCATTGAATGGGGACCTTCTTAATTGTCTACTACAACATTTCCCAAAAGGAATCCATACTCTAACATGTCCAATACAAGCTCTTGCAGCAAATATTTGAAGACCTTCAATGAGGAGAAAACTACTATGTTTTTTTTTTCTTTTTGGAGGGGCAATTGAGGTTAAGTGACTTGCCCAAGGTCATATTGCTAGTTTTTTTGTGTTGTGTTTGAGCCCATATTTGAACTCGGGTCCTCCCGACTCCACAGCCAGCGCTTTATTCACTGTGCCACCTAGCTCCCCAAACTAATACATTGTTACTAGCATATCAGATCTACATATCTAGCCTTTTTCTCCTGAACTGTAGTCTCATATCTCCATTTTTCTAGGCATCCCTATTTGATGTCCCATAGGTATCTCAAATTGAACATGTCTTAAACCAAACTCACGTTTCTCTCTCAATCTACCTTTCTTTCTGACCATTTTTTAAAAGAATGTCACAATTCTTTATAATCCAAATCTGTAACCTTGGAACCATCCTCATCTCTTATGGCAGTTTAAAAAAATTCTACCTCCTCAACATATCTTCAATCTCACTTTTGTATACTCACACATTCTTCACTCTAGTTTCAGCACTCACCCACTCTCATGTAGACCATTCTAGCATAGTAGACACTTAATAAAAGTTTATTGATTGATTCAAATGGACTCCATCCATCCAGTTTCTCCTCTACAGTATGTCTGACTATGTCATTCCCTGACTTAAGAAACTTTAGTAAATAGATAAATAAATAAAAATTTGAAGAAACATCCTCATTGATTCTAAGTTAAAATAAAAAATTCTCTGAAGCACAATTAAGCTAATTTAGCTCCATCTACTTCACTTCAAATATCAACTCAGGTGTCACCTCCTTGGAGACCTTTCATGATTTCCCTAGTTATTTGATTTCTTCTCCGGTCATTTTGTATTTTCTCTGTAAATATCTAGCATTTGCACCTGTGAATATTGTATATCCCTCACAGCAGAATGTAAATTCTTTGCAGCGGGACCTATCTCACCTTTCTTTCTGTATTGTCAATGTGGAGCATAATCTTTAGCATCACAGCAGCCACTTAATGCGTCCTTGCTGATTCATCTATTGATTTTCATTTCATTTTTTTGATACCCCTAATTGTTAAAAAAAAAATCCCTTGCTTCAAGTCCAAGTTTGTCTTTTTTTTTTTCAGCTTCTACTCATTGTTCCTGTCTTTGTCCTCTGAACCAAAGAAAACAAGTTTAACCTTTTTTCCACATGGCAACACTTTGAGTACTTAAAGACAGCTCATATCTCCTGAGACTAAACATAACCAGTCCCTCCAACTGACCTTTCTGAGAGAAGGCCTTTCATTAGCCTGCTAGCCCTCTTCTGGCTTTTCTCTAGTTTAATAAGCTTCATTCAAAGATAAATAGATAGATGATTGGTAGAGAGATAGATAGACAGACAGACAGACAGACAGACAGACAGACAGACAGACAGACAGACAGACAGATAGATAGATAGATAGATAGATAGATAGATAGATAGATAGATAGATAGGAGAGAGAGAAACTAAACTTGTTATTTCATTGCTGCAGGGAGCCCCCAGATGAGAAAACTCTCTTTAATAATAAATGTTAGCACCCTCTCTTGAAATTATGGTCTTAGAGAGTTAACTAGGATGCTTAGAGGTTAAGGGTCTTGCCCATGTTCATGTATTCAATATGTGTCAGATAGAGGACTTGAACCCTGTTCTTGTGGTTCCAAGGCCAATTGTTTCTCCACTAAACCATATCCCATATCAACTCTCTGTCCATTAAACCATAATCTCATACCTTCTAATTCTCCCTCTTCTCCCTTATTTGTCTCCATCTCTCTGTCTCTGTCTCTATTTCGCCCTCACCCTCCTTCCCTACATTGCTAGAACCATACATTATGTATATTCATAATCTAATCTTGAAGTGTAAATTGAATGCCAGAACCAATATAAACCTACATATTAAAATAATTACACTTTCTCTTGACTCATTGAAATTTAAGGCAATAGGAATTTTGCCTTGCAGGGACAATTACTAGCCCAGATAAGTCATAATAACATTATGATGCATTTATATATTGATTTTCCCCCAAAGAACATTCATTCACATTTCCATATTGACTCTCCCTTTTGTGTGTGGCAACAAGTAGAAGAATAGAAAGACTATATGCCTCTATACTGGCATAATCAAAAGAACACTGTATTTGGAGCCAAAGGGCCTGGGTTCACATCCCACTTCTGTGACTTTTTTTTAATTTTTTTTATTATTTTTTTTTATTAAGCAATCAGGGTTAAGTAACTTGCTCAAGGTTACACGGCCAGTTATTTCTGGGTGTGGTGCTGAGTGTCTGAGCCCGGGATTCGATCTCCAGGTCATCCCAACACTGGAGCCGGTGCTCTTACTCGCTGAGCCACCTGGCCGCCCCCCACTTCTGTGACTTATCACTTAGGTGATTCTTGATCAGTCACTTAAACTCTTTGGTGATCAGGTTAATCTATGACAGAAGGGAATAAAAGTAGATGGTGCCTAAATGCACTTCTAGCTCTAAATCTATGGTCATAGGATCTAATTTTCCTCTTTTCATCAGATGTCACATTTAGTGCACTTTCTGACAACCATGGAGGAAAAAGGAAGAGTTAGAAATATACTATCAATCAACCAATATTTATTAAGTGCCTTCTAGGAATCTGGCACTGTGCTAAGCATCAGGCATAAAAAAAAGGCAAAAGACAGCCTCTTTCCTCAAGAAGGTTGTAATCTATTGGGGGAGACAACACGAAAACGAATGTGCAAATCAAGCTATCTATAGGATAAATAGGAAGTAATTAACAAACTGAAGGCACCAGAATTAAGGGGGTTGAGGAAGGCTACTTGTAGAAGGTGGAATATTTGTTGGGAATTCAAGAAAACCAAGGAGGTCAGTAGTCAGTATATTTCAAGCCCTAGTTTTGCTACTTATTTTTGTAATCTTGAGAAAACCATTAGATTTTCTAGTTTCTTCATCTACAAAAGCAGAGAATTGAACTTGATGATCCCTGTGGTTCCTTGTAGCTCTAAATTCTATGATCCTATATGTGTTAAGAAAGTGACTGAAAAATATTCTGGGATGTTTTAGAGGCAACAGGGAATTATGGATGCTGCCCTTGACTGCTTCAAAATGACTCATCTTCTGCATCCAACAGATAAGCCTGTTAACCCTTCTGAATGAAGTTCAGTTCTGTCTGTAATGTGGGGATAATAATACCTATAGCAATAACCTTACAGGCTTGCTGTGAGGCTCAAATGTATGTAAAAGACCTTTGCAGACTTTAAAACATTATGTAAATGTCAGTTATTATTATTTAGGAGACTTTAGTTGAAACCCTCCTAATAAGGAATCCACAATTTTTTCTAGGTGTCCAGGCCCACTATAGAGTAATTACTGTACTCGGCTATTTCCTCTGAATTCACTTCTAAAATGTCCTTAAAAGTCACCAGTCCACCTGATTGGAGTCTTAAGAAGTTGTTCTCTCCACTGAATGTCAATACTTGTGGACTAAGTAACTGATTATCACCTTCCTTCTGCGTGGGAGGAAAAAAGAGAAAAAGTGAATAATCTCTGAACAAGGACCTGTACCATCCCTATACCAGTTACTTGCTTTTTTAAAAAAAATTTCCTGAATTATCCTGATCCTATTCTGTATGATGTTCTGTTTTCTTATAAGTAAAATGTAAATGGGAGAATGAACTGATATTTTCTTGTACTGAATTTAACTAAATCAGTGACTTTTTGATGAGTTAAAATAAAATTTAAATAAAATAATCAGTCTGGCATTCTGAGGAGAAGGCTTACCTCAGAAATAGAAATAGAAGTACTTAGTGAAAGTAATTGCATCACTACTTTTTTTTTGCTATGTGGTCATAGACACATACCCTTCATTTTGGGAAACTCTTCATACTAGAATTTGTAGACGAGGTGTTCTATATTTTCTTCAAAGTTGCCACATTGATGGATTTACAGGTGTGATCCCAATTTTTTTTTCTAAAATCATTATTTCAGGCATATTTTCTTCTTTAGTTCTTCTCAAATTATACTTGCTTTATTTTTTACATATTTCACTCTCCTTGAATAAAAAGGTGATGTCTAGTCAGATAAGACAGTGATTAGGAAAAGAAGCCACTTTTCTAGGGTATCAGAGTACCATTGAATCCCCTTTTTCCCATACTCTTCTTATGTAAGTTATCAAGAATGTGTGTTCTGTACATTCTTGAATTAGACTGGGGAGCAAGATTATCAAACATAGGAATAGCATGATCTATGCTAGGCCTCGAGAACACAAAGACAGAATTAAATACACACACACACACACACACACACCACAACACAGAGATGCTCTGCCTTAAAGATAACAAACCTACCCTAGGGACCTGATTGATCTGACTTTCCTGACACCGCTTCCTGGTCATCTAAGGGCACAAAAAATCCCAGTCACATGGAGTTGAGGTCTCTTAAACTTGATGAACTTCTGAAAACACTGGAGTCATGTGTTCATCATATCTGGCCATGATGACCAGTTGAGTTTCCATATACAGATGAATGGTTCTACATCCAAAGATGCTGAGTGCCATGGTAGACTTATAACATATCCTTCCTGTGTTTGGGCAAAGTAAAGCCTCCTTTTTGTCAGTGGCTTCAATGACCTGTGAGTGTCTCATTTCTAAATATCAATCTTGAATTAAGAGAGTGCTTGTGTTCAAGCTGACACTACCTTAAAGGACTTACCTTCATCTGGAGGTATTCTACAGGGTATAAGTATGTACACAAGAGAGAAAGTGTAGTGTGTGTGATATAGAAAAGCTGACTGAGTTAGGAATACCTGGGCCCAAATCTTGCCTCTAATACATACTGGTCATGACTCTGGACAAGTCACTGAACATCTTAGTGTCTCAGGCAACTCCCTAAGGCAGGAAGTTGCTTAGAAAGTACTCATCTAAATTGGTAGGGAGCATTTGGGGGATGAAATCACAATGAAAATCAATGAAATCACAGGTGTGGAGCAAAAAAGTAATACTATTGGAAACTTCAGAGCTAAGTAGGTCAGAGGAACTTACTTGTGTGTGCCTGGTAGTACTTGTTAACTTCATTAAAATTAATGTTATTATTTTGGGCTTATAGAAAAGACAAATACACACACATATATGCATATATATCCCTATCTATTATTTAGAGAAAGTTAAATACTGCTGTAAATTGAGGTCATTCGGTGTAACAGTAGCAACTGAAACTATTTGGCAAATCACTGAATTCTAAATGTAATGGTTTATTGATTGTTGAGACCTCTGTTATCAGTGTGAGATGAGAGAATTTGGAAACCAGTGTGAGATCTAATGATTTTCTGATTTGTACCACCAGGTGGCATATTCAACAATTAGATTGCTTGCTGTAAGATAGTTTCACCATTCAATAATCCCTGGTTCTATTCCATTTCAGGGATATCGATATTCAGCTTTACACAATAAGCATTCCTGAATTTTCCTCAATCTATCCATGTTTTTCAGTTGTTTTGAGGTGTGTCCAACTCTTCCTGACCACATTTGGAGTTTTCTTGGCAAAAATACCAAAGAGCTTTGTCATTTCCTTCTCCAGCTCATTTTTACAGATGAGGAAATTGAGGCAAACAGGGTTAATTGACTTGATGAGGGACACATAGCTAATGAGTGTCTGAGGCCAGATTTAAATTTAGATCTTCCTGAATTCAGACCCAGCTCTTTATTCCATTGCTACCTAGCTGCCTTCAGTCCATCTGTAGCATCTGTCCAATTTAACTTCAGTCCCACATCTCTTGACTGTGCATTATCATTCAGTCTTAGAGAACTGTTTTCTTGGGGGTGATTTTAATGGTAAGGAGGTTAAAAATTTGGGGGATAGATAAAAAATAAGAATACACATATTTCTATGCCAGTGCCCTCATTTGATCCATAGATAAGGCTGGTTTATCAAAGCAAAGCTACAGCATAGAAAGGTTATCTTCTGCACTTCCAACTTCTCCCTCTCTTCCATTCCATATTCTCTTTTAGCAGCTTTGGACCCAAGAACCCAGGGATCTTATACTTCCTCTTTGGCTTCATGGAGCACCCCACTTAAGTGTCCAATCCAGTCTAACCTTCTTCCTGAGTAGTGCCTACATTTTAAATATGACATTCTGCCTCCCCTATAATATTCCATTTAGCTGTCATGAAGTAAAATGATTGAAACCACATGTTTACACAGTAAGATACTAATAACTGCTTAAAAACAAATATATCTTAGAATCTCTTACTTCTCTTTAAGGCACATTTGCTTCTTTTTTCCTCCAACAAAATACAATTAGAACAAACAAATTTTTATTTTCAAAAGGAATTAATCTAAAATTGAATTTTGTTTGTTATTCTTTTTATATTTTATTTTGTAAAGTACTCCAAATTCTTTTAGAAATAAGGACAGTCTTGATTCCACATAACTAAAAATAATATAGTAGGATTAATGCTCCTGACAAGCTAAAGGGAGGGGAAAATTTGTCTCTTTTTTGCCTGTGTCTATGCTTTTAATTATTTTTTCTTGCATTATTATCATTAATGGCATTTCTAAAATTGTCACATAGCAGTAGAGAAAGGGACATCTTATTTTATTCAGTCATGTATTGGGAAAACTTCTAATATTTCTCATTTGCAAATAGATACTTCTTTCATCACATCAAAATTACTAGGTTTTTACTTCATGGGTTTTTTTAAATCATAAATCAGTGTTGTACTTTGCCAATGGGTTTTATAGAGATAGTGATAAGAATATCTCTATCTATGTATCTTATCTATCTGTTGACATTTTTTTCACCATAATCAAAGGTTTATATCAGGGATGGAATAATCATGACAACTTTATAAAAACAATTAATATAATTAATCATACTAAATAAAAGATGGCCTGAACTGTTTGATTATATCAATAGACACTAAAGCAAGTTCTATAGTCAGAGAGAGAGAGAGAGAGAGAGAGAGAGAAAGAGAGAGAGAGAGAGAGAGAGAGAGAGAGATGAATGGATCCGTTTTTGGATAGACAGATATCTATCTATGGTTTTCTATATTGTTGGAGTCTTTTTGTCTATGCCTTTTAAAAATCTAAATGAGTTCCCTTTGCATCCAAATGATTTTCTTTTGACAACTCCATCTCTTTTCCTCATAGTTGCACTTTGTCTTTGTGCCTTCTGAATTTCATCCTTAAATGAAATTTCTCTTCTTAGGCTATACTTCTGCTTTCAGGGCTGTACCACAGGCCCTCATCTACCACCTCATCCTGGAGCTTCCATAAGTCTCTGGGGCCTCCAACCTAGAATAGGGGTGAGAAATATGGAACCTTGAGGCCACATGTGGCCTTTCTAGGTCTTTGGGTTAGATCTTCTGACTGAGTTCAAGTTTTACAGAACAAATCCTTTTATTAAGGGGATTTGTTCTGTGAAGTTTGGATTCAGTCAAAGGGTGGCCTTTGAGGACCTAGAGGATCACATGTGGCCTTGAGGCTGCTGGTTCCCCATCCCTGGTCTAGAACATCCATCTATCCCAGAGGCCTTCTCGCCTTCAAACAACCCTTCCCCATGATGGCCTCCTTTTGCTACTTGTGAATTTTTCCTAGAATCTCCATTTTGAGCAGGGACTAGGCCAGCCTGCCTTTATTACCCTCCTAATTTGGCTTTTGACATTCTGGATTTCAATCCTCCCTGCCCCCTTCACACTCCAACCATTTCTCAGTTCCATATTTTTCAAGTTGTCATCCCCCTTTAGAATGTGAGTTCCTTGAGGGCAGAGACAATCTCTCTATTTGCTTATATTTCTATTCCTATCACTTAGCATGGTACCTTGCCTTCCTGTTGCCTCTATGACTTCTCTTTCCTTCTGGGACACTTTCCTTGCAGAAAATTATTCTCTGAAGCCTTTGAAATGTGCTTTTCCAAAATATGAGGAGTGTGTCAGACTATTTATGGCTTTCCTCTCCTCTATCACAATATCAAAGGCTGAGTAATTACTTCTTCGTCTTTTTTTTTTTTTTTTGCTTTTTGGAAGGCAGTTGGGATTAAGTGACTTGCCCAAGGTTACAGGACTAGTTTTTGTATTAAGTGTCTGAGGCTGGATTTGAACTAAGGTTTTCAGGACTCCAGGGACAGTGCTCTATTTACTGCGCCACCTAGCCACCCCTGAGTAACTACTTCTATCAAAGAGTCCTAAACATTTCTAATTCTGAAACCAGTTCCCTCCCTTTTAAGGGCAAGAATTAGGTCCAGAATAATAGACATTCTGGCTGGTTTCTCCACCTTTTCAAGGATACATGCATTGTCTTACTATGCTTAAGGGTATACTTACCCTTAATCCCCTGACACAATGTAAGCATCAAAGGTGGAGTCTATTTTATTTTATTGTTGCTTCCCAAAATAATATCTTACACATAGTAGGTAGTTAAATGCTTGCTAAATGAAATTTGGATTATTATTATTTATTATTATTATGAAATTAGGATTAAAGCCTCACTGACCCTGTAAAGACTCACTTTTTGAAAAGTTTGCTGGACAGTGAGGAGACTGAGCTTTTGGAGCATCCTGTATAACCAATCTTTAAAACCCCAGCTCAAATGCATAACATGAATACCACTTCCAGATGGACGGGATCTCTTCATCCTGTGTTCTCCCACTGCACTTTGAGCTCTTACTATATTTTCAAATTCTACCTTGCATTATAATTATCTGCTTCAATCTGCTTTACTGGATTGTAAGCTTGATGAAGGAACGAACATGTTTTACTTATAATTGTTTCTCTCAAAGCAAGTAGAAGATTTGTTATGATAGCTACTTCAGAAGTATGTACTATGTATGTTAGCTCAACCTTATGCTAATTTTGCTTATCTTATTGTAGTGTAAAGATTATAAAGGAAATAATTTCCTGAAGTCATTGTTCAAATGACTTGCAACCTTTATAAAATTTATATTCTTTTACTGTATACTTTTTTTTTATTTTTGGAGGGGGGAAGGCAAGGCAATTGGGGTTAAGTGACTTGACCAAAGTCACACAACTAGTCAAGTGTCTGAGGCTGATTTGGAAGTCAGGTCCTCCTGACTCCAGAGCTGGTGCTCTATTCACTGTGCCACTTAGCTGCCCCTGCATTCTTTTACTAAAATACAATAAAACGAAAGAAAAATGAGAGACAACAGAATTCGTGTTTTACCTCCTTTACATTATGATATGTATTTTAATTTGGGGGATTTTTTTTCTTTTAAACTATCAATAGTTGTTCATTTGATAAGTGAAATGATTGCAGAGTGTTATTGAAGATGATAAAAAAAATTAAGTGTCTATCAGGTGTTGCAAATACAAATAAAAACTGAGACTGTCCCAGTTCATAAGCTTATATTCCACTTGGAAAAAGCTGCCTGTAGAATATATAAATGGAGCTGTAACTTCATCAGCTTTGACATTCCCTCAAACAGTGCAAATTTCAGCCCATATATACCTTTTCATCTTGTATGTTCTCGTCCATGTTTTCACCACAGGGATCTACCAAACATGTATAAATATCAATGGACAAGCTCTTTTCATTCCCATAAAATAGGGAGATCAATTCAGAGGTTACTGAAATTGTCTGGCGAAGAGATGATAAGAACCTGAATTATGTGAATGGAGAGAAGGGTGTGGATGGCAGAGATGCTATAAAGGTTGAACCGACAAGATTTGGGGGTTGTAGTGAAAGTAGGGGCAAGAGTAAAATAGAGAGAAGAGTGAAATACAATTCCAGGGTGGAGAATAATGAATGGAAATATACTGTTGCCCTCAACAGAAATAAAAAAGTTTGGAAAAGAAATTAGTTTTGGGGAAAATATCATGAATTCCATTTTGGACACATTGTGTTTAAGACACTGATAAGACATTCCAGTTGAAATATTCAGCTGGCAGTTAGTAATATGGGGCTAGAATTTAGGACTCTTTAAAAAAATAAAGAAAAATGCAATAAAAACATTTCATCCTTAATCTAATACTGTGAAAATATAATGTAAAAACACAATGGTTAAAATTATGGTCAAGTAAACATATAAAAATATTTTAACATTTAGAGGCTCCTTTAAAACAAAATGCACTAACTGTAGGTATGCATTTTTTCTAAACATTTTCAGTCAAAATGTTGAGTTGTGGTTTGTCCTTCATTCTTGAAGAGGGCCATGACATCAGGGAGATGATGACATGACTTGAAATTGAATTGGATTTGAGTGAGGGATGGCTGTACAAAATCACCAACCTCACTTTTTCCTCCAGAGCCATCTGGGTCCAGTAGACACGTATAGATCAGGAGTCAAAATGTAAAGTATGCAAAAAGCGTTATTAAACATAGCTGCATCACTTAAGCTTCTTTGATCTGAACTCTGCTGCCTGGATTCTATAGATGGATAAAAACAAATGATATTTTTTTAAAGTGTAGCTGAATAATTATAAAAAAATGAGACATTTTTTGTGTGACTTCTAGATATTTGCAATCATACCCCATATAGCCTGAATTGTAGATTGAAAGAGGGCAGTGCTGCATACAGTGACTTTAAAATCCCTCTCAAGATAAAATTGACGTTTGAAACAGAACATCAGTGCACATTTTTAAAGCAACAAAAGACAATAAAGAGACCACCTGGTATGGTAGAAAGAACTGAGTTCAAATCTTGATTCTGACACTTAATAAGTAAAAGACTTTAGGCAAGTCACTGAACTTTCCTGATCCTGTTTCCTCATTAAAAAAAAAGTAAGGTGTGTGTGTGCATGTGTGTTTGTGCGTGTATGTGTGTGCATGTGTGCATACATACTAGATGTCCTTTGGCTTCTGTTCCAGTTTTGTTTAGGATGGAGTGACTGCACATTGATGCATATTTGATCTCATCACCAGGGTAAGTACCACAATAGAGACTGTAATCCCCCACACTATTTCCTTTTTTGCAGGTCTTTCATAGAAGATCTACCCACCATGTTGGAAGGGTCTTTCTGTTTCCTTTGATATTTCATAGAAAGTAGTGTATCATTCAGACCACCCATCTGTCATCTATCCTTATCAAGCATGCATCTGCCTTTTTTTGTTCTCTATGTATCCTTGACGATGTATTTTATACCTTATTGCTATTTGACCCCAGTTATTATGCTGAAGGGTAAGCTAAATTGGCACTTAGGTGAGAATGACTTCGTCAAATAGAAACAAAAGGTAGTTCCAATTTGATGTGATATGGAAGAAATAGTACGGATCCTGGAGTCAAAAGGCCTGGGTTTTTACTCTGGGACCATACATTTAGAGCTGAAAGGATACTTCAAAGTCACTAGTTTCAACCCTTTCATTTTAGAGATGAAGAAACTGAAGCATAGGATGTTAAGGGGCTTATCAAAGTTCAGATCAGTAGCAAGTGACAGAGCTTGTTTTTCAGCCTAGTTCCTTGGAGTCAGGAAGACCTTGGTTTGAATCCTACACCAATGGATTATTAGCTGTATAGCCTTGGGTAGGTCACTTCACCCATCTTAGTCAATCTCCTCGCCTGTAAAGTGACGACACCTCATATGGTTGTTGTGAGGATCAAATGGAATAGTGTATGTAAAGCACTTTGCAAACATCCAAGTTCTATAAATGCAAGTTATTATTAACATTACAGAGGCAGTATAGTATGGTGGCTAGTGAGTTGGCCTCAAGGCTAGTAGGACCAAGTCCTACCACTGCCACATACTGGCCTTGTGACTCTGAGCAAGTTACTTAACCTGTCAATGTCCCAGTCGACTCTCCTAAGATTGTAAGATACAGAGAAAGCACTGATCTTTGTCGGTAGTGTTAGTTTCTCTTATGAAGTGCTGTACCCTAAACCAAAGAAATCATCAAATCATTTAAAAAAGAAAAATCCAAATCAATATCTATATTTAAAGTCATTATTGATGTCAAATATAATGTTCTTTCTCTACACTATGCATTTTTGAATCCTGTCTCTATCATTTGCTACTTGTGCAATTTTGAGCAAGTCAATTAACTTTTCCTGGGCCTCAGTTTCTTAATCTATAAAGTAAAAAGCTTGGACAAGATGATGTCTGAGGACCTGACCAGTTCTAAATTCTCATTTCTATATTTATCAACTACTTAATTCATTTGTAGAGAGGATACACAAACATTAGTCTTACCACACACTGGACCATCTTCACCACCATCAGACCATATCAGACCAACTGTAGCTACATTTTTGTGTAATACCCTTTTCTAGCTTATTTGTGTTAACTTCACTTAAGAAATAGTCACAAGGGGCGACTAGGTGGCGCAGTGAGTAAAGCGCCGGCTCCAGAGTCAGGAGGACCCGAGTTCGGTTCTGGCCTCAGACACTTAACACCCACACCCACACACAAAAATAGCTGTGTAACCTTGGGCAAGTTACTTAACCCCAATTGTCCTCTAAAAGGCACAAAAAAATAGTCACAAATAGACATGGACAGCAATAGCAGCAGAGCAAAACCCCACAGCTCCAAAATATTTGTTAAATAATTTCCTGGAACCATAATGAAATTATAATAGAGAGTCAGGTGGTACAGTGGATAGAGAGCTGAATCTATGGTTCGGAAAACCTGAGCTTCTGAGTTCAAATCCAGCCCCCAATACATAATCAGCTATATGATACTGGTCAAACCATTGGACTTCTCTAAGCCTATTTCTTCTACATCTGTAAAATAGAGATAATGATAGTACTTCCTCAAAGTATTGTTGTGAAGATTATATATAGCATATACTGCATGTTACATATATAATGTTACACACATCACATGTAACACACATGTACAAATATGGGTGTCATGCTCAACCTAGATGTTCTATCATACACACGTAACACATATATACACTCATACATATGTAATATACATGCCCACATGTTTAAATTTTAAACATATATACATAGGTGTGTGTTTATACACAATATAAACATTCACACAAATATATGTATTATACATGTGCATAAATTTTACTTGTGTCTATGCATACACATACATGTAAATAGGTATATATGTCACTTTGTAAACTTTAAAGCACTATAGAAATGCTAGATACTTATTATTATTGTTTTCCACGATAAGATGATGTATCAGTGTCTTTGGCATTTCATTCCATTTTCCTGATTCTGGTAGTAGAATTAAACCCAAATTTGCTATCAGCATATAAGGCTGGAATGCCTTTGATCTTTATCATGCAGACTTGTTTTTGGTTTATTAGGGAGCTTCCCAAGCCATTATTCTCAGACCATTATTGCTGATGCCATTCTCTGAGGTATGAGCATCTGCTGGCTGCAAACAGAGGGTCCAGCTGTTGTGTGGAGCCTGTCTATGTTGTGTTGCCAAGCAACTGCTGAAAACCAAATCCCCGGGCAGGTTGCTTGCCAGAGCACACCTGCCTGCAGACCCAGCCATTTATTTAATTAAAAATCTGCTCCTGCAAAATAACCTGACCGGAAAGGCAACAGCGACAATCGATTACAACTGTATTAAATGACTTACCCATATTGTTTCGTTTACTATTTATTGCAAGCCAAAGGCATCTTGAACTACTACACTTACTTTTCCTCTTTGCAGACAGTATGTTGGAGCAAAGTAAGAATATATTCCATTTGCATGTGCAAAAATATTGAAAGCAATCTGTCAGGTGTGTTTTCTCATTTTATAAATATTCCAAAGGTACACACAATTCTTCCACAAGATAACAGATGATTATTCTGGTGATAATGTATTGTCATCTGCAACACAAAGAAAGGACTTTAATCATATATTTACTATTGATAAGTAATCTTAAAAAAGGGTTAATCTTTATTTAGAATAAGCTTTTATCTCTCTTTATATTACCACTTCCTTTGAATTATATTTGTACCTAAATAATGTACTGGTTTTTCCTCCCCGTTTTTAAAATTAGCACAGGCTCTTTAGGCTTAACTACTAGCATTGTCAAAAAAAAATGAAAACCTGCCATTGAAACTTCCTTTAGAAATAAGGGAAGTCTTGGCATTGCTTAAATATATGTCAACAGTGCCCTGTCATTCAGAAATCACTTCAGACTCCCCTTTTCCTCTTGGGAACAACTATATACAATAAGTGCTTTGCAAAGGGGGGAAGGGTGGTAGAGAGGGAAGGTCTCAGCTGTGATTGCATGACAGATTTATTTTTAATATCTGTAAGGCATGGACTTTGAAACTGGGATTTTAAAACCTGAGGATTTTACTAATTGGTTGAGCAACTACTACAGCCAAGAACGGAATGCCTACAAACAATTTAATGCATGGTATTACCAATGGCAACAAAAAGTAGTAAAAACCTAGAATTACCTTTCTTTGAGTGATGTATAAATTGCCTGAGCAAAGGTAACTTGTTCACTGAAAATTCACTAAATGAAGAAGGAAGAATAATATTGAATTAAAAGAATGGTATTAAGTATTTTAAGCAATGTGCTAGGCAGCTACAGTACAGTAAAGAGCAGTGAACAGACCTAGGTTCTAATGTGTCTCTGTCATTATCTAGAATGGCTAGTCCACATTGGATGCCTCCATTGCCTCACTTCCCACTTGCTCCTTATTTTCCCATAATTTGAGGACAGTTTTTGTCCCTCAGACCACTGAAATGTCTCTCTGCAAGCTCACCAATGACTTCCCCAATGGCAAGTTCAATAGTCACTTTTATGCCATCATCTCCCCAGATTTCTCTACAGTGTTTGAGACTACTGACTACCTTTTCCTCTGTGACACTGCTTTGAAGTTTTTCCTCTCAGATGCTTCCTCCCAATCTTTCTAGCTGGTATAGTTTCCTCCTGCACTCTTCATGTAGACATTTCCCAACTCTATCATCAGTTGTTTCCCCTTCTCTTTCTATTTATTAGTAGGCAACTTGATGCAGTGGATAGAATACTAGATAAGGGATCAAGACAATCTAATTTCTAATCCTGCTTCAGATACTAGCTAGCAACCTTAACTTAACCTCAATCAACCTCAGTGTCCGAATCTGTGAAATGTGAATAATAACAGCATCTGCTTCACAGGGTTGTTGTGATGATCAAATTAAGATAATAGATGTAAAATACTATGCAAAGCACCACAAAAATGTTACTCAATAATTTTATTTTAAGCATCTAAATTGTGCCAAGCACAAACAAAAGCAAAAGACAGACCCATAATTCTAAGGAGCTCGCAGCCCAATGGATTGATTGGCTGATTGGGGAGATCTGAAAAGGAAGGCCTTTTGGAAAAGGCGGTACCTAAACAGGGCAGTGAAGAAATGAATTAACAGATTCTAGGAAGGGGAAATAATATGGACAAAGAATCACAAATGGGAGAAGAGAGGAAAAGTATTGTAGCTGCCAGATAGTACAATTTTCCTGCAATGGCAAAAGTAGTTGTGTATACAATACTTCTTCTTTTTGTTCTCCTCCTTTCTTCTTCTTATCATTATTATTATATCCTCTACCTCATTCCTGGAGAAATTTGTTTTGTTTGGCTATGCAAATTTGTTATAAGAGTTTTGTTTTTCTTTTTAGCTTTTAAATTGGAGGAGAGAAAATAAATGCTTGTTCATTGAAAACATATCTCTAAACTTCTGGTTAAAAAAATGTGATTGCATATAGTTTTGAATCATGTTTAAATTAGAAATATTTTAAAGACAATATTATGAAAGATAGAAATTTTTGGAATCAATATATTGATATGTTCATTTTTCTAAGAAAAACATCTGACTAGATTGTTAACATGTTTCTTTACAGACTTTGTTTAGATACAATATTATATTTATTTGCTCTCTGATCATAACCTCCATGAAGACAGGATCTATACTTTTTATTTGTCAGATATATTGAAACACATAACTGTAGTAAACTAAATTTACTTTAGCACACCCTAATTTAAAAAAAGTCTGTCTTAGACTCACTTCTAGAAAAATTATCTATTTTGTCTCTAAAGTAGATGTCACCCAGATGTGTTACTCAGAGTTATAACTAGTCATTTTGATGGGGGGGACACATAAAACAAAACTAGCCCTCAAATCTGCTTTATAATTCAAATTAGGAAATAATGCAGATATAAGTAAGGTAAATTTGTAGGCTCATCAGAGATTTAGAATTGAAAGAGATCACAGGATCATCTAAAATTGGGTGAGAATTTAGAGGTCACCTATTCCAACCCCTTCCTTTTGTAGATGAGAAATTAAAGCCCAGAGGTTAAGTTACTCACCCAATAATAAACTTAAAGTAAACCACTAAACAAAACTTGAACCTAGGTCCTCTTATTGCTGATCTAGTATGCTTTGCATTGTACCAGAGTCCCTCTCAGATAAACCTGAGTTTTAATCTTTCTCAATTGCTTTTATTCTTTCCTCAAAATAACAACCTTTCTTCTAAAAATTCCTGTTTCTGTCAAGGGTATCACCATGCCACCAGTGATCCCATTTCAGGACCTCCATTGTCCCTGACTCATTGCTCTTCCTCACTCATCACATTCAATAAGTAGGCAAGTCTCATCATATCTATCCCCTCCCCCATCACATCTCTGACTTTTTGTCTCCTCATCAGTCATACTTAAGTCTAGATTCTATTACAGGCCTCTCTTGCTTCTTACCTTAACTATTAAAAAAGCATCTTAGTTATTCCCCTTGTATCCATATCAATTCATCTTCCACATAACTGTCAAATGTATCTTTCAAAGAGGCACAGTGACCATGTCACTGCTCTGCTTAAAAAGCCATTGGTGGCTCTCTATTGTTTATGAGATAACATACAAAACTTTCACCCCTGTGGCACTTAAGCTCTCTACAATTTGGTTCCAGCCTTCCCTTCCCTATATTATTGCCCTTTAAAAACTGAGTCACGCTAGACCACTAGCTGTTCCCTGAGTTGGATCCATCCCCTATCTTCCATGCCTAGAATGCATTCCCTCTACTTCTCCATATCCTCCTTCAGGACTCAGCTTAGGCTCCACCTCTGAAAATCCTAACTTGATCCTCTAAGTTATTAATGTTACCTCCATCCTCAAATTACCTTATATTATCTGCACATATTTTTTTATTCCTGCTCTACAGAGCTACATAACAGGTGCATGTGTATCCTCAGCACCTAGGACAACACCTTGCAAATAGCAGGAATATAATAAATATTAACAAATTTGGTTTAATTGAATGCTTTCCAGATAGTAGAAACTTAACACAGTAAATGTTTATTGAATAGATAAATGACTATGGTCTCTCAAAGGTTATGCCAATGGAATACAAATGCTGGCAAGCCTCTCTGAGCAGGAGCAAATTATATGCATCTAGTTCAAAGACCAGGCAAGTTAAAGCCTCAGAAGCACATCATGAGAGTGTGGCCAAGAGTGTATGATTTTTTAAATTTTCTTTTTATTTTTAGCCACAGAAGCTCATGCAGATCATCTGGTAAATCATGAAGATAGCTACTGTCTCCATTTGTGTAGGGAGTACCAACACTAAAGTCCTTATGGGTCCATGAACTATTGAAGAATGAAAAAACAAATGAATTAACAATTGGCAAATGTGTGGAAGGGGACATTCAATGGGATGTCCTCTAGAAGATTATCATAGACTTCCAATCTGTTTTATCCGAAGTAAGTATAATAATAAACACATAAGACTGACTGTGTGTGGTTTGTGGGTTCCCTCTCATTACTTTATAATCATATCTTATAATAATTCTTGTGCCACCTATTTCAAAGAGTTTTTGCAAGGAAAGTAATTGCAAGCATAGTTCCTGACATAGATTAGGTACTTACTAAATGCTTGTAGACTCTATTAAAGGTATATAGGAGCTTAGTGATCAATGTGTCTAATTCCTTCACTTTACAGAAGAGCAAAGACCTAGAGAGAGTAAGATGACTAGATGTTATTATATAACTTAAGTGAACTAAATGGCAGAGTCACATAGTACAGTGAATAGAGCACTGGGCCAGGAGTCAGGAAGAATTTAGTTTAAATCTGACCTCAGATACTGACTAGCCATATGACCCTGGGTTAGTCACTTAACCTGTCTGGCTCAATTTCTTCAAATGTAAAATGGTAGAATTATAGCAATTTAGCTCTAAATGTTGAAAGGAGCAAATGAGATAATATTTATAACGTATGTAACACAATGCCTAGTACATGGTAGACACTTAATAAATGTTTGTTTCTCTCCTTCTTTGCTTCCTTCCAGAGCCAAACTTAGAATCCAATTCTGCTATTAGAATTCAACCATGACTTGTGAGAGTAGAGACATTCAAGACATAGTACTTTGAGACTTTACTGAATCGCTGTCTTATTGATAGGGGTATTCCTTCCCAGTATGCACCTGTGGATAATAAGGATCACTTAATGATGCATTAATTTTGGTTCTCAAGAAGACAATGAATATTATTAAAGTGAATATGTATGTTTTTGAGAAGAAATTTTGTTTATGCCAATGTCCCCTTTTCAATCATATGATTTAAAAGAGTTAGGGACTTTAGAGATCATAATCTATTTTTCCTCTTTTTACAGAGGAGGAAATTGAGGCCCAGAGAGGCCAAAAGATTTCTTCCAGGTGGCTTAGTAATTGGCAGTGCTTGATTTCAAACCTAGCTTCTCCAGTGAGACATCCATTGTTCTTTGTAATATGCCATACTGCCCTTCCTATTTTCTCTCCAACTTTTTTTTTACTTTTTAAGACATTTTCTTTATTTAAAAAATAAATTGCTGTTCTCACATGCCTGGGAGGTGAAAGGAATTAAGGAGCACATTGCTAAATTTTATTGCTTGGCACTCATAGCACTGCTAATAACTTAGTCCAGGGAGGCTGAATATCAACCTGAAGTGATTAATTTAAAACTGCTTCAAACAGTTCAAGGAAAAACGTGAAGACACTACTAGGCTACTGAGCATTTATAACCCCAGAATGATTCTGTGCATTTAGAATCAAACAAATCTTGTGGTTTAAGCCAAGGATTGCTATCATAAGGCCTTTCTTTTGTTCAGACATCTAAAGGGAATCATACATAATGTTAACAGTTACAGAGTATGTGGAAACTAAAGGACACCTTCCTGGAAGATAGCAACACAAAGAGTAGAAAGGAAAGCCAGGTATCAATAAAACATTAAAAAAATACCCAGAAGAGAAGCTTTCCATAATAGAAATTCAATTTCATATGTAATATTTTATTGTTCTGCTTGGTAGTTTGAAATGATCATGCTTATTAATGTTCAGTTTAAAGGGAAAAAATAGAAAAAAATTTAAAAAGGAAAAAGAAGTTCCTACTAATTAAAGTTGTCCAAATATTACTGGGTTACTGTAATGAGAATGTAAATTTTAAAGATCTTCCCTGCCCCTAGGCTAAAGGGCACCTGAAGCCTGGGGAGGGAGGCTTGTTTTTCAGTAGATACTTCTTGATTGGCCAGTGAGTCAATAAGGTTGTTACATTCTCTGAGCCAGGAGAAGGCTATATAAGCCCTGATGTGTAGCTTTGTTTTGGGACTCACTTTGAGAAGTGTTCTGTGATTTGATCTGAATTCTGGGAAGCCATTGTTGAGAGTCCCCCGGCTTTGAAAAACCCAGATGTGGAAACCCAGATGTTGACTGGGTATGGCTGGACAGTTTGGAAATCTGTCTACTTGATCTGTTTCTGTCTTGATAATTCTGCCTGTATACTTTGAAGTTCGGGGTGCTGACCTATTTCCCCTGAACAAGGTAAACGATATATGGTCTGACTGATTAAAGTAAGCTTGTTAACCCATTTTGAGTTGCTTTCCTTTAACAAAGCAGATCCAAGAACCTGTGTGAGCAGCCACCCTAGGAACTCCAGGGTGCTTGCTGCTACAGTTACCTTGTGAAGTAGTGAGCTCCCTGTCACCAGAGAGGTATTCACAAAGAAGTTAGATAACCAGTTATAGGAATGCAGCTGAGAAGCCATCTTTATATCAACAAAGGTATAATTTTAGGTAAACCCAAATATTTATGTAGTGGTTAATTAATTTTGTTGATAAAAGTAAACACAAATATTTATATACTTATTTATTAATTTTCTTGATAAAAGCAAGGTTTAGTAATTATCTGGACTTTTGGGAACTGAATCAGGTTGTCAAATGTTCCATGATTAAATATATTTATTGGGGGAAAATTATTAGTCAATTTTTACAGAATTTTCTACTGATTAGGATTTGACTGTAGCAAATTTTATGCTCTCAGCTTTTCAGATTTGGATTTGTTCCAAGAATGTACATGTTCCCAAGATGCTCTTTGGTAGAGAATTTTTATTTGCTCAGATACAAGTAGAAGTTTCCAAATACATGCTAAGAGTAATCGAGTAGTTGTGATTTCCTTAGTGTCACAGCTTAGAGCAGTCATGTTAAAAATTTTTTTTCACCTAAATTTATTTTTAATGATGATTTTCACTCAATATTTTTAACAAGCAAAAAAATACTCAATCCAAGTAGTTTTGTTTTGTCCTTTTTTAAAAAAAATTATGCGTAATTAAATGCACGAACGCTTCCACCAAGATTCTGGATATTCTAAATAAGAGAATTATAATTATGGCCTCCAATTACTACAAAATAAAAATGGCTTATCCAAGATGACCTGTTGGCTTTGGTGTTCATTTGTCTAAATCCCATTTAATTAATTCCTCAGGGCATAAGTATAAAAAAAAGAAAAACCTTGTAAACTGCTTATGCTTTCCTAAGTTATGATAGACAAGAATTCTAGTTCAATTCCTTAGTCATCATTATATTGCTCCCTACCTCAAAAACAAAAAGTTCTTATCTATGGAGAATGATAGAAATATTTTTTAAAATCATTCTATAACTCTTTAATCCTAATCAATCGTCTGATTAAAGCTCTTCCTCAAATTACTGAAATAGACAGTAAGAATGATTTCAGGATCTGTGAGAGGTCAAGGTCATGAAAATGAAGATGTGGGCTGAGTGTGTGGTAGGTCCATGTTTGGAATAGCAGGGTTTGTTATTTATAGTATTGCATATGATAGCCACAATACTCAAGGAGAGTTGAAGACTAAATAATGGCAGGGCTTTGGGGATGGCACCAGCAAAAGATGGCTGAAGTTCTATTCTCTATGAGGAGCAATTCTGGAATCTGAGGGGATCTACCACCAACTACTTAATCTAAAGAATTATATTTAATCATGTAAATATTTACTGTTATATGTAATTGTTTTAAAAGGAGTTTAATCATTCAATCATTTATTAAATATCTACTACATGCCATGCAATGTGCTAAGAAGATACTTTTTTTTAAGAAACAAACAAACAAAAGAAACAACATTTATTCTCAAGGAATTTATACTCTACCAATGTCATCATAATATCTTATTTTGAAGGAATGCTACCTTCCTTTATACTTAAATAGTGAGATTCCTTAGCAAGGTATATATATATACTAAAGAGGGCAATGATAAAAAGAAAGACCCTATATTCAATAAATATTTATAGCATCTATTTTTGTAGCACAGAACTAGAAACAAAGTAAATGGACATTGACTGGGGAATGCCTCAACAAATGGGGGTACATGAACGGAACATAAACTTATACATTATTGAACCACATATAATGTTAATGGGATGTAAGATCTTCACCACTCATTAATAGACTTCATGTGGAGCCCATTAAGGGAAGCTTGCTTAGGTGAGGCTTGCTTGTAGGAAGGCTTTCACACCTTTTTTTTTTGTTTTTGGAGAGCATTTGGGGTTGACTTGCCCAAGGTCACACAGCTAGTTTTTGTGTTAAGTGTCTGAGGCTGGATTTGAACTGAGGACCTTCTGACTCCAGGGCTGGTGCTCTACTCAGTGTGCCACCTAGCCACCCCCATTTTGTTAATTTCTAATTAGACTCTGAGTCACAAGGGTTGTGATGACTTATGACCCTAAAAAAGGGCATATATACTCTGAGGTTAGCATTTTGCTTTGGGGCTCACTCACTGGAAGAGTGTCCTTGTGATTTGACCAGATGAGACTCTGGGTAGCCATTAAGGAGTCCTCCCCCCCCCCCCATGCAGAAAGTATGTGGCTTTCATCAGTCCAGAAGAATATCATAGGGTGGCCAGGAAGATCAGCCCCTTTTTGGGGTCCCTATTGATTTCTCCTTATTTGTAAACTTGACAGATCTCTAGAAACCATCTGGTGGGCAAGGTCATCAACCCCAGGAAAAAATAAAAGCTTGTTTGGGTTATGGAGTTCCTAAACAATGAGCTTGGCTTACTGAGAAATTAAATATCTTATGGATGTAAGTCATGGTAAACTTTCATTGCTTATTTTAACTCCATCAGAGTAAAAACAATTCTATCTAGCCCTAAGCTGTGATTGGTGAGACTTGTCATTTGAGGTAAAAGACATTGGGACTGCAACTAGTTTTATTTTGAGTTTGAATTTAAATATAGCTGTCTGCACTAAATCAGTATCTGAGAGAGATGCCACAATATACTTAGAGGGAATCCTGCTACAGGTGAAGCTTTGCTTTTAGGAAAAGCCAAGAGGACAATTTTAGCCTCAGTCTAATATGGGACCCTCCTGACTCAGTTTCCCCATTGTCTTCCTTTGAAAAGGAATGTTTTTCACCTGGCTATTCCTGAGTCTGGCTATGAGATGGAATTAAAATGACTCTTACCTGAATTCAAACAGAGCTAAGGGTGTTTTATCCTGTCATATCTAGCATGTCCCTGTTTTCTCCTTTTATGACAAATTTCTCTAATTAGAGCAAGTGGTCAGTAAAAGATAGTAAAAGTACTATGCAGGTATATGAAATTTTGCTGTTCTCAATCTGAATCCATAGTCATTCCATATCCCAAACAACTGGGTAAATTAATACATGGGCTTGTCATCTGCCTACCTGCATAGTCAAGTGAAAGGTTAAATCACTGGAATAGAACTTTTTTTTTTTCTGAATGACATGGGAACAATTAGACAAAGGGAAAAGACATTTGTGAAACAAAAATACAAACACAATGTTAATCATTATCCCTTATGCTAAGTCTGGGTGGGATACATCTGAGCTACTAAAGTGTGTGTTAATTCTCAGCTACTCAACCTGAAATTATATTCTTTTCTACAGCCTAAATAATTTAGTAAAAGGATACTTGGCCTAATCAACTGCTTGTTACTAGATATATCTGTCTTTCTCCTTATATCTTTGGTCCTGCATATTGAACTTGTCTGTCAGATTTGTGTCTCTCAGATTACAGGTCAATTCACTTACAGTTAGCAGCAAGCAGTGAATACCAGTCTATTCTCACATACCATCCCCTGGAAGTGAAGCATAGATTCCTCCTCGGGACCCACTGAGACAGGGACAACTCTGTTCCCCTTTTCAGCCTGAAAACTCTATGGAAGTTGAGACCTTTGTCTTCCTCTGTAAAATGGGGGATACTGATAAATGCATTATCTGCCTCATAGGTTGTAAAATGTAAAGTATTATGTAAAAGGGGTTGTAATTATTATTCATCTCATTTTTCATATCTTTTTCAAAGGAGCTCAGATAGAAATGGTCCTGTTCAAGTCTTCCTTACTCCATGTCTAGCATGCTATGGACTATGTCAAGTAGTCCCTCTCTATCTGTAAAAAGAAAAAGAGAAATTGTAAAAAGAACATTGAAGTGCCTGGAAGTCACCTCTTTATCTTAGGAAAAGCTATAACTGGAATTAGAACACAGGTTTCTGTTGCCCAGTCAAATGCATTTTCCAGTAGTCTATTTTGTTTTCTCATTGAATTATTATATAAACAAATGATAGTAAAAACATCTACAGTCTTTACATGTATTAAAAGTATGGTGAAAGGCAAATATTTTTGAAGTTTTAAATTTTTCTCACTTTTCTCTTCCTAACAACAATAAACGTTTAATAAGTGTATACTTTGTGCAAAGCACTGTATTGGATTTCCCAAAGGAGAAACTAAATCAAGAAATATTTGTGACCACATAAAAGTAATAAATAGGAGACAATTGCTACATTGACAAAATTGACAAGATTTTGTGTGTTCCTTAATGAAACTACTGTTGTGTGTGTGTGCATGTGTGTACACATGTGCACACACTCCATTGAGTCAGGAATTTGGGAAATGATAAACATATCTTTTGCATTATGACTCTAACAGATACAATCTTAGCCCTATGAATGATTTTTTTATGGATTCTACCAGAAATATTTTCTAAGGCTCTCAGACCTTTACTGAATTTAAACTGGGCAAGAAATTCCCAAGTGACTGATGGAGAAACCATGACTACATAATTCCAAGTGGTCTTTTCGTTGAGAATTGCTCTGTTGAGTGGAGAACTAAGACTAATGGGATTTCAAACCATCCCCTTCTAGCTCCTGTATAACTAGCTACCTGTGACAATCTCAGAAAGCCATGTGCCTTCAGACAACCATGGAATAGGACCAAAAAGGTGAGAATGAGAAGAACCACAGAGACGAGGGTACATCTGGAAAAGATCCAACCAAACTAAAGAGCCAGAAAATGCAAAAGCAGAAGCTGTGGAGAGCAAGAAATGTGAAGTCAAGAGAGCAGTTGCAGTGATGTAGTTGCTAGCACAGAACTGCAGGGATGGCCCAAGGAATATCTAAGAGTATCCAGCTTTTCCAAAGTCATCCGGATGGGCAAGTCCAAGACTGGTCATCTCTTTCTCTCCCTCTATCTTGCCTTTCCCCTTACTGTCCCCATCATAAGAGTATGTGTTATTTTGAAAAACTTCTCTTTCTTTAAACTTCCTATGAGCTTCCTGCTCAACTTATTGTTTAAGTTGGTTTAATGAAGCCAAATGTGATTAAGCACTGCATTGCTATGATCTGTGTTTCATTACTCAAATACAGCTGAAACAGGCCATGGGGAGGGGGAACTTCTAGGAGACAGAAATAAAACAGATTTCACAACTATGATGTATATTTAGCAGAACCATCTTACCTAAAGGCTCAGAACTACAAAAAAGTGATCGATTCATCTTTATAATTTCTCGGAGCACAGAGAGAAATGTGAACGCAAATTCTGGATGAAACCAATAACAGTTTGGGGGGTAGGAGATGGGAGGGCTGTGACTAGCTATATAACTACCGTGAGTGGTACGAATACAGGTCTTGTCCTTTCCGTTGCCTTCTTAACGGCTGGTTTAGCTATTGCTTTGAGGCTGGAGGAGCAGTCATGCTTTGGTAGGCGCTCACTCCCTGCTGGGAAGAGGGGACCCACCCTGCTGTCACCATTGAGAGGACTGCTGGGGTTACTTCCACCACTGTTGCCACAACTATTGCCTTTTTCTTCATTTTCCTTTCTTTGTCTCTTTGTTTAGCTTCACCTGGTGCATGATATACCAGGTGACTGGAAATACAAAAGGTTTAAAAAAAAAGAGGGTTAAGTGACTTGCCCAAGGTCACACAGCTATTTTTCTGCATTAAGTGTCTGGGACTAGATTTGAAAGCAGGTCCTCCAGACTCCAGGACCGATACTCTATTCACTGAGCTACCTAGCCAACCTAACTTTTTGTTTCTTCTAGGCAGTGTCAAACTGCCAGGATTCTGGGGCAGCAGTTGAAATGCGCCCACTTTCAAGGACTCTGCTCTCCTCCCTTGGTTTCGTGACCTGGTGATTGTGGAGTCATAAGGTAGTTACTTTTATATTTTTATAAACTTCGAAATATGTCCTTTTGATGACTAATTGCTTAAGTTGGTTTTAATTGGATTTAATGGATAAAATTCATGAGAGCTCCTTGTATTTTAAATCCACCTCTAATTTGGGTGCCTTGACTAGCCTAACTTTGGTCTGGCTCGCAATGGAGAGAGGAGAAAAGAAGTGGCAAGTAAGTCCTACAAACATGTAACCCTCCACAAAGAGGAGGTGGGGAGGGGGTTTAGAGGTGGGGAAGTCAAGTAAGAAGGATTGACAACTTCTGCTCATCAACCTAGCACAGTTCCATATCACCTCCACTGAATTCTTACTTACAGGGATTCATCTAGGGTTATTTTTTTTCAAAGTTATTTCAGACTTTGCTTTGTTTTAGGAGTTTGAATACTGTTTTATCTTATCCTTCCTGTCTCTTTTAAAACGGTTTTTTTAGCATTATTGTTATAATCTTTAAATATATCCTCACTATAATTTTTAAATAATCAACAATCTATTCTTTCATGTTATTTAATTTTTCTTTGATGTTTTTGAGTTTGAAGTTAAATGTAATTTGACTTTTCTTGCTGTTTTTGGAAAGAGTGCAGTTTGTTGAATTTTATAATTTCAATACACAATTAAAAAATAAAATTCTGTTCATTTTTCATTGAAAATTTGCAGTCCAATTTTGAAAAATAAATCCTATTTCTAATGTTGATCTTGTTTTATATTTGTTTTTCTAGATTTCCTTGAGTATTTCCCTTTATTGTGATCAGTCTGCTGCCTTGCTGAGTTGAATTTCTTTAAATACACACATACACACATTATTTTATTTTAATAGGCTAAGATCTGCCTTCTCATCCTCCCACTCTAACCCCTCAGCTCACCAATTGAGAACACACACACAAACAAAAATAAAACAAACATGTGGAGTCAGTCAAAATAAATTTCCACTTTGGCCATGTACCAACAAACCGAATACAAAGAAACAAAACCCTTATTCTGTACTCTAAGTTCTTCATCTCTGTCCATTAGAAGGTAGGCCACTTTTTAACCCAATACTTCTCTGGATCCTAGTTGGTCATTATGCTGATGAGAGTTCAGAATTCCATCACATTTATGTAGCATAAGATATTCTTCCATTCCCCCAATATATGGGCACTTCTTAATATTTCCATTTTTTGCCACTTCAAAAAGAATTATAAATATTTTTGTTATCTACTTAGAGTTTGTTTTTCTTAGGAACTAATCCCTCCCTTGATACACCATCCCTCTAATTCTCCCCATGCCCTTCTCTCCTTTCCCTCCTATTTCCCTGTTGAGTAAAATCTATTTCTATAGCAAACTCTCTCTCTCTCTCTCTCTCTCTCTCTCTCTCTCTCTCTCTCTCT